>NW_028227280.1:3679612-4124359 GCF_978045245.1 Mus caroli
GTTGCACTGAAAAACTTAGAATATAAGAAACGCACAGTGTAGTACATAGTATATGAGCGAGTTGCACTGAAAAACTTAGAATATAAGAAACGCACAGTGTAGAACATAGTATATGAGTGAGTTGCACTGAAAAACTTAGAATATAAGAAACGCACAGTGTAGTACATAGTATATGAGTGAGTTGCACTGAAAAACTTAGAATATAAGAAACGCACAGTGTAGTACATAGTATATGAGTGAGTTGCACTGAAAAACTTAGAATTTACTGAAAAACCCGCATTACACGAAATGCACAGTGTAGTACATAGTATATGAGTGAGTTGCACTGAAAAACTTAGAATATAAGAAACGCACAGTGTAGTACATAGTATATGAGTGAGTTAAACTGAAAAACTTAGAATATAAGAAACGCATAGTGTAGTATATAGTATATGAGTGAGTTGCACTGAAAAACTTAGAATATAAGAAACGCACAGTGTAGTACATAGTATATGAGTGAGTTGCACTGAAAAACTTAGAATATAAGAAACGCACATATAGTACATAGTATATGAATGAGTTGCACTGAAAAACTTAGAATTTACTGAAAAAATCGCATTACACGAAATGCACAGTGTAGTACATAGTATATGAGTGAGTTGTACTGAAAAACTTAGAATATAAGAAACGCACAGTGTAGTACATAGTATATGAGTGAGTTGCACTGAAAAACTTAGAATATAAGAAACGCACAGTGTAGTACATAGTATATGAGTGAGTTGCACTGAAAAACTTAGAATATAAGAAACGCACAGTGTAGTACATAGTATATGAGTGAGTTGCACTGAAAAACTTAGAATTTACTGAAAAACCCGCATTACACGAAATGCACAGTGTAGTACATAGTATATGAGTGAGTTGCACTGAAAAACTTAGAATATAAGAAACGCACAGTGTAGTACATAGTATATGAGTGAGTTAAACTGAAAAACTTAGAATATAAGAAACGCATAGTGTAGTACATAGTATATGAGTGAGTTGCACTGAAAAACTTAGAATATAAGAAACGCACAGTGTAGTACATAGTATATGAGTGAGTTGCACTGAAAAACTTAGAATATAAGAAACGCACATATAGTACATAGTATATGAATGAGTTGCACTGAAAAACTTAGAATTTACTGAAAAAATCGCATTACACGAAATGCACAGTGTAGTACATAGTATATGAGTGAGTTGTACTGAAAAACTTAGAATATAAGAAACGCACAGTGTAGTACATAGTATATGAGTGAGTTGCACTGAAAAACTTAGAATATAAGAAACGCACAGTGTAGTACATAGTATATGAGTGAGTTGCACTGAAAAACTTAGAATATAAGAAACGCACAGTGTAGTACATAGTATATGAGTGAGTTGCACTGAAAAACTTAGAATTTAAGAAACGCACAGTGTAGTACATAGTATATGAGTGAGTTGCACTGAAAAACTTAGAATATAAGAAACGCACAGTGTAGTACATAGTATACGAGCGAGTCGCACTGAAAAACTTAGAATATAAGAAACGCACAGTGTAGTACATAGTATATGAGTGAGTTGCACTGAAAAACTTAGAATATAAGAAACGCACAGTGTAGTACATAGTATATGAGTGAGTTGCACTGAAAAACTTAGAATATAAGAAACGCACAGTGTAGTACATAGTATATGAGTGAGTTGCACTGAAAAACTTAGAATATAAGAAACGCACATATAGTACATAGTATATGAATGAGTTGCACTGAAAAACTTAGAATTTACTGAAAAACCCGCATTACACGAAATGCACAGGGTAGTACATAGTATATGAGTGAGTTGCACTGAAAAACTTAGAATATTAGAAACGCACAGTGTAGTACATAGTATATGAGTGAGTTGCACTGAAAAACTTAGAATATAAGAAACGCACAGTGTAGTACATAGTATATGAGTGAGTTGCACTGAAAAACTTAGAATATAAGAAACGCACTGTGTAGTACATAGTATATGAGTGAGTTGCACTGAAAAACTTAGAATATAAGAAACGCCCAGTGTAGTACATAGTATATGAGTGACTTGCACTGAAAAACTTAGAATATAAGAAACGCACAGTGTAGTACATAGTATATGAGTGAGTTGCACTGAAAAACTTAGAATATAAGAAACGCACAGTGTAGTACATATTATATGAGCGAGTTGCACTGAAAAACTTAGAATATAAGAAACGCACAGTGTAGTACATAGTATATGAGTGAGTTGTACTGAAAAACTTAGAATATAAGAAACGCACAGTGTAGTACATAGTATATGAGTGAGTTGCACTGAAAAACTTAGAATTTACTGAAAAACCCGCATTACACGAAATGCACAGTGTAGCACATAGTATATGAGTGAGTTGCACTGAAAACTTAGAATATAAGAAACGCACAGTGTAGTACATAGTATATGAGTGAGTTGCACTGAAAAACTTAGAATATAAGAAAAGCACAGTGTAGTACATAGTATATGAGTGAGTTGCACTGAAAAACTTAGAATATAAGAAACGCACAGTGTAGTACATAGTATATGAGTGAGTTGCACTGAAAACTTAGAATATAAGAAACGCACAGTGTAGTACATAGTATATGAGTGAGTTGCACTGAAAAACTTAGAATTTACTGAAAAACACGCATTACACGAAATGCACAGTGTAGTACATAGTATATGAGTGAGTTGCACTGAAAAACTTAGAATATAAGAAACGCACAGTGTAGTACATAGTATATGAGTGAGTTGCACTGAAAAACTTAGAATATAAGAAACGCACAGTGTAGTACATAGTATATGAGTGAGTTGCACTGAAAAACTTAGAATATAAGAAACGCACTGTGTAGTACATAGTATATGAGTGAGTTGCACTGAAAAACTTAGAATATAAGAAACGCACAGTGTAGTACATAGTATATGAGTGACTTGCACTGAAAAACTTAGAATATAAGAAACGCACAGTGTAGTACATAGTATATGAGTGAGTTGCACTGAAAAACTTAGAATATAAGAAACGCACAGTGTAGTACATATTATATGAGCGAGTTGCACTGAAAAACTTAGAATATAAGAAACGCACAGTGTAGTACATAGTATATGAGTGAGTTGTACTGAAAAACTTAGAATATAAGAAACGCACAGTGTAGTACATAGTATATGAGTGAGTTGCACTGAAAAACTTAGAATATAAGAAACGCACAGTGTAGCACATAGTATATGAGTGAGTTGCACTGAAAACTTAGAATATAAGAAACGCACAGTGTAGTACATAGTATATGAGTGAGTTGCACTGAAAAACTTAGAATATAAGAAAAGCACAGTGTAGTACATAGTATATGAGTGAGTTGCACTGAAAAACTTAGAATATAAGAAACGCACAGTGTAGTACATAGTATATGAGTGAGTTGCACTGAAAACTTAGAATATAAGAAACGCACAGTGTAGTACATAGTATATGAGTGAGTTGCACTGAAAAACTTAGAATTTACTGAAAAACACGCATTACACGAAATGCACAGTGTAGTACATAGTATATGAGTGAGTTGCACTGAAAAACTTAGAATATAAGAAACGCACAGTGTAGTACATAGTATATGAGTGAGTTAAACTGAAAAACTTAGAATATAAGAAACGCATAGTGTAGTACATAGTATATGAGTGAGTTGCACTGAAAAACTTAGAATATAAGAAACGCACAGTGTAGTACATAGTATATGAGTGAGTTGCACTGAAAAACTTAGAATAAAAGAAACGCACATATAGTACATAGTATATGAATGAGTTCACTGAAAAACTTAGAATTTACTGAAAAAATCGCATTACACGAAATGCACAGTGTAGTACATAGTATATGAGTGAGTTGTACTGAAAAACTTAGAATATAAGAAACGCACAGTGTAGTACATAGTATATGAGTGAGTTGCACTGAAAAACTTAGAATATAAGAAACGCACAGTGTAGTACATAGTATATGAGTGAGTTGCACTGAAAAACTTAGAATATAAGAAACGCACAGTGTAGTACATAGTATATCAGTGAGTTGCACTGAAAAACTTAGAATATAAGAAACGCACAGTGTAGTACATAGTATATGAGTGAGTTGCACTGAAAAACTTAGAATTTAAGAAACGCACAGTGTAGTACATAGTATATGAGTGAGTTGCACTGAAAAACTTAGAATATAAGAAACGCACAGTGTAGTACATAGTATATGAGCGAGTCGCACTGAAAAACTTAGAATATAAGAAACGCACAGTGTAGTACATAGTATATGAGTGAGTCGCACTGAAAAACTTAGAATATAAGAAACGCACAGTGTAGTACATAGTATATGAGTGAGTTGCACTGAAAAACTTAGAATATTAGAAACGCACAGTGTAGTACATAGTATATGAGTGAGTTGCACTGAAAAACTTAGAATATAAGAAACGCACATATAGTACATAGTATATGAATGAGTTGCACTGAAAAACTTAGAATTTACTGAAAAACCCGCATTACACGAAATGCACAGGGTAGTACATAGTATATGAGTGAGTTGCACTGAAAAACTTAGAATATAAGAAACGCACAGTGTAGTACATAGTATATGAGTGAGTTGCATTGAAAAACTTAGAATATAAGAAACGCACAGTGTAGTACATAGTATATGAGTGAGTTGCACTGAAAAACTTAGAATATAAGAAACGCACAGTGTAGTACATAGTATATGAGTGAGTTGCACTGAAAAACTTAGAATTTACTGAAAAACACGCATTACACGAAATGCACAGTGTAGTACATAGTATATGAGTGAGTTGCACTGAAAAACTTAGAATATAAGAAACGCACAGTGTAGTACATAGTATATGAGTGAGTTAAACTGAAAAACTTAGAATATAAGAAACGCATAGTGTAGTACATAGTATATGAGTGAGTTGCACTGAAAAACTTAGAATATAAGAAACGCACAGTGTAGTACATAGTATATGAGTGAGTTGCACTGAAAAACTTAGAATAAAAGAAACGCACATATAGTACATAGTATATGAATGAGTTCACTGAAAAACTTAGAATTTACTGAAAAAATCGCATTACACGAAATGCACAGTGTAGTACATAGTATATGAGTGAGTTGTACTGAAAAACTTAGAATATAAGAAACGCACAGTGTAGTACATAGTATATGAGTGAGTTGCACTGAAAAACTTAGAATATAAGAAACGCACAGTGTAGTACATAGTATATGAGTGAGTTGCACTGAAAAACTTAGAATATAAGAAACGCACAGTGTAGTACATAGTATATCAGTGAGTTGCACTGAAAAACTTAGAATATAAGAAACGCACAGTGTAGTACATAGTATATGAGTGAGTTGCACTGAAAAACTTAGAATTTAAGAAACGCACAGTGTAGTACATAGTATATGAGTGAGTTGCACTGAAAAACTTAGAATATAAGAAACGCACAGTGTAGTACATAGTATATGAGCGAGTCGCACTGAAAAACTTAGAATATAAGAAACGCACAGTGTAGTACATAGTATATGAGTGAGTCGCACTGAAAAACTTAGAATATAAGAAACGCACAGTGTAGTACATAGTATATGAGTGAGTTGCACTGAAAAACTTAGAATATTAGAAACGCACAGTGTAGTACATAGTATATGAGTGAGTTGCACTGAAAAACTTAGAATATAAGAAACGCACATATAGTACATAGTATATGAATGAGTTGCACTGAAAAACTTAGAATTTACTGAAAAACCCGCATTACACGAAATGCACAGGGTAGTACATAGTATATGAGTGAGTTGCACTGAAAAACTTAGAATATAAGAAACGCACAGTGTAGTACATAGTATATGAGTGAGTTGCATTGAAAAACTTAGAATATAAGAAACGCACAGTGTAGTACATAGTATATGAGTGAGTTGCACTGAAAAACTTAGAATATAAGAAACGCACAGTGTAGTACATAGTATATGAGTGAGTTGCACTGAAAAACTTAGAATTTACTGAAAAACACGCATTACACGAAATGCACAGTGTAGTACATAGTATATGAGTGAGTTGCACTGAAAAACTTAGAATATAAGAAACGCACAGTGTAGTACATGGTATATGAGTGAGTTGCACTGAAAAACTTAGAATATAAGAAACGCACAGTGTAGTACATAGTATATGAGTGAGTTGCACTGAAAACTTAGAATATAAGAAACGCACAGTGTAGTACATAGTATATGAGTGAGTTGCACTGAAAAACTTAGAATTTACTGAAAAACACGCATTACACGAAATGCACAGTGTAGTACATAGTATATGAGTGAGTTGCACTGAAAAACTTAGAATATAAGAAACGCACAGTGTAGTACATAGTATATGAGTGAGTTGCACTGAAAAACTTAGAATATAAGAAACGCACAGTGTAGTACATAGTATATGAGTGAGTTGCACTGAAAAACTTAGAATATAAGAAACGCACTGTGTAGTACATAGTATATGAGTGAGTTGCACTGAAAAACTTAGAATATAAGAAACGCACAGTGTAGTACATAGTATATGAGTGACTTGCACTGAAAAACTTAGAATATAAGAAACGCACAGTGTAGTACATAGTATATGAGTGAGTTGCACTGAAAAACTTAGAATATAAGAAACGCACAGTGTAGTACATATTATATGAGCGAGTTGCACTGAAAAACTTAGAATATAAGAAACGCACAGTGTAGTACATAGTATATGAGTGAGTTGTACTGAAAAACTTAGAATATAAGAAACGCACAGTGTAGTACATAGTATATGAGTGAGTTGCACTGAAAAACTTAGAATTTACTGAAAAACCCGCATTACACGAAATGCACAGTGTAGCACATAGTATATGAGTGAGTTGCACTGAAAACTTAGAATATAAGAAACGCACAGTGTAGTACATAGTATATGAGTGAGTTGCACTGAAAAACTTAGAATATAAGAAAAGCACAGTGTAGTACATAGTATATGAGTGAGTTGCACTGAAAAACTTAGAATATAAGAAACGCACAGTGTAGTACATAGTATATGAGTGAGTTGCACTGAAAAACTTAGAATTTACTGAAAAACACGCATTACACGAAATGCACAGTGTAGTACATAGTATATGAGTGAGTTGCACTGAAAAACTTAGAATATAAGAAACGCACAGTGTAGTACATAGTATATGAGTGAGTTAAACTGAAAAACTTAGAATATAAGAAACGCATAGTGTAGTACATAGTATATGAGTGAGTTGCACTGAAAAACTTAGAATATAAGAAACGCACAGTGTAGTACATAGTATATGAGTGAGTTGCACTGAAAAACTTAGAATATAAGAAACGCACATATAGTACATAGTATATGAATGAGTTCACTGAAAAACTTAGAATTTACTGAAAAAATCGCATTACACGAAATGCACAGTGTAGTACATAGTATATGAGTGAGTTGTACTGAAAAACTTAGAATATAAGAAACGCACAGTGTAGTACATAGTATATGAGTGAGTTGCACTGAAAAACTTAGAATATAAGAAACGCACAGTGTAGTACATAGTATATGAGTGAGTTGCACTGAAAAACTTAGAATATAAGAAACGCACAGTGTAGTACATAGTATATCAGTGAGTTGCACTGAAAAACTTAGAATATAAGAAACGCACAGTGTAGTACATAGTATATGAGTGAGTTGCACTGAAAAACTTAGAATTTAAGAAACGCACAGTGTAGTACATAGTATATGAGTGAGTTGCACTGAAAAACTTAGAATATAAGAAACGCACAGTGTAGTACATAGTATATGAGCGAGTCGCACTGAAAAACTTAGAATATAAGAAACGCACAGTGTAGTACATAGTATATGAGTGAGTCGCACTGAAAAACTTAGAATATAAGAAACGCACAGTGTAGTACATAGTATATGAGTGAGTTGCACTGAAAAACTTAGAATATTAGAAACGCACAGTGTAGTACATAGTATATGAGTGAGTTGCACTGAAAAACTTAGAATATAAGAAACGCACAGTGTAGTACATAGTATATGAGTGAGTTGCATTGAAAAACTTAGAATATAAGAAACGCACAGTGTAGTACATAGTATATGAGTGAGTTGCACTGAAAAACTTAGAATATAAGAAACGCACAGTGTAGTACATAGTATATGAGTGAGTTGCACTGAAAAACTTAGAATTTACTGAAAAACACGCATTACACGAAATGCACAGTGTAGTACATAGTATATGAGTGAGTTGCACTGAAAAACTTAGAATATAAGAAACGCACAGTGTAGTACATGGTATATGAGTGAGTTGCACTGAAAAACTTAGAATATAAGAAACGCACAGTGTAGTACATAGTATATGAGTGAGTTGCACTGAAAACTTAGAATATAAGAAACGCACAGTGTAGTACATAGTATATGAGTGAGTTGCACTGAAAAACTTAGAATTTACTGAAAAACACGCATTACACGAAATGCACAGTGTAGTACATAGTATATGAGTGAGTTGCACTGAAAAACTTAGAATATAAGAAACGCACAGTGTAGTACATAGTATATGAGTGAGTTGCACTGAAAAACTTAGAATATAAGAAACGCACAGTGTAGTACATAGTATATGAGTGAGTTGCACTGAAAAACTTAGAATATAAGAAACGCACTGTGTAGTACATAGTATATGAGTGAGTTGCACTGAAAAACTTAGAATATAAGAAACGCACAGTGTAGTACATAGTATATGAGTGACTTGCACTGAAAAACTTAGAATATAAGAAACGCACAGTGTAGTACATAGTATATGAGTGAGTTGCACTGAAAAACTTAGAATATAAGAAACGCACAGTGTAGTACATATTATATGAGCGAGTTGCACTGAAAAACTTAGAATATAAGAAACGCACAGTGTAGTACATAGTATATGAGTGAGTTGTACTGAAAAACTTAGAATATAAGAAACGCACAGTGTAGTACATAGTATATGAGTGAGTTGCACTGAAAAACTTAGAATTTACTGAAAAACCCGCATTACACGAAATGCACAGTGTAGCACATAGTATATGAGTGAGTTGCACTGAAAACTTAGAATATAAGAAACGCACAGTGTAGTACATAGTATATGAGTGAGTTGCACTGAAAAACTTAGAATATAAGAAAAGCACAGTGTAGTACATAGTATATGAGTGAGTTGCACTGAAAAACTTAGAATATAAGAAACGCACAGTGTAGTACATAGTATATGAGTGAGTTGCACTGAAAAACTTAGAATTTACTGAAAAACACGCATTACACGAAATGCACAGTGTAGTACATAGTATATGACTGAGTTGCACTGAAAAACTTAGAATATAAGAAACGCACAGTGTAGTACATAGTATATGAGTGAGTTAAACTGAAAAACTTAGAATATAAGAAACGCATAGTGTAGTACATAGTATATGAGTGAGTTGCACTGAAAAACTTAGAATATAAGAAACGCACAGTGTAGTACATAGTATATGAGTGAGTTGCACTGAAAAACTTAGAATATAAGAAACGCACATATAGTACATAGTATATGAATGAGTTCACTGAAAAACTTAGAATTTACTGAAAAAATCGCATTACACGAAATGCACAGTGTAGTACATAGTATATGAGTGAGTTGTACTGAAAAACTTAGAATATAAGAAACGCACAGTGTAGTACATAGTATATGAGTGAGTTGCACTGAAAAACTTAGAATATAAGAAACGCACAGTGTAGTACATAGTATATGAGTGAGTTGCACTGAAAAACTTAGAATATAAGAAACGCACAGTGTAGTACATAGTATATCAGTGAGTTGCACTGAAAAACTTAGAATATAAGAAACGCACAGTGTAGTACATAGTATATGAGTGAGTTGCACTGAAAAACTTAGAATTTAAGAAACGCACAGTGTAGTACATAGTATATGAGTGAGTTGCACTGAAAAACTTAGAATATAAGAAACGCACAGTGTAGTACATAGTATATGAGCGAGTCGCACTGAAAAACTTAGAATATAAGAAACGCACAGTGTAGTACATAGTATATGAGTGAGTCGCACTGAAAAACTTAGAATATAAGAAACGCACAGTGTAGTACATAGTATATGAGTGAGTTGCACTGAAAAACTTAGAATATTAGAAACGCACAGTGTAGTACATAGTATATGAGTGAGTTGCACTGAAAAACTTAGAATATAAGAAACGCACATATAGTACATAGTATATGAATGAGTTGCACTGAAAAACTTAGAATTTACTGAAAAACCCGCATTACACGAAATGCACAGGGTAGTACATAGTATATGAGTGAGTTGCACTGAAAAACTTAGAATATAAGAAACGCACAGTGTAGTACATAGTATATGAGTGAGTTGCATTGAAAAACTTAGAATATAAGAAACGCACAGTGTAGTACATAGTATATGAGTGAGTTGCACTGAAAAACTTAGAATATAAGAAACGCACAGTGTAGTACATAGTATATGAGTGAGTTGCACTGAAAAACTTAGAATTTACTGAAAAACACGCATTACACGAAATGCACAGTGTAGTACATAGTATATGAGTGAGTTGCACTGAAAAACTTAGAATATAAGAAACGCACAGTGTAGTACATGGTATATGAGTGAGTTGCACTGAAAAACTTAGAATATAAGAAACGCACAGTGTAGTACATAGTATATGAGTGAGTTGCACTGAAAAACTTAGAATATAAGAAACGCACAGTGTAGTACATAGTATATGAGTGAGTTGCACTGAAAAACTTAGAATATAAGAAACGCACAGTGTAGTACATAGTATATGAGTGAGTTGCACTGAAAAACTTAGAATATAAGAAACGCACATATAGTACATAGTATATGAATGAGTTGCACTGAAAAACTTAGAATTTACTGAAAAAATCGCATTACACGAAATGCACAGTGTAGTACATAGTATATGAGTGAGTTGCACTGAAAAACTTAGAATATAAGAAACGCACTGTGTAGTACATAGTATATGAGTGAGTTGCACTGAAAAACTTAGAATATAAGAAACGCACAGTGTAGTACATAGTATATGAGCGAGTTGCACTGAAAAACTTAGAATATAAGAAACGCACAGTGTAGTACATAGTATATGAGTGAGTTGCACTGAAAAACTTAGAATATAAGAAACGCACAGTGTAGTACATAGTATATGAGTGAGTTGCACTGAAAAACTTAGAATATAAGAAACGCACAGTGTAGTACATAGTATATGAGTGAGTTGCACTGAAAAACTAAGAATTTACTGAAAAACCCGCATTACACGAAATGCACAGTGTAGCACATAGTATATGAGTGAGTTGCACTGAAAAACTTAGAATATAAGAAACGCACAGTGTAGTACATAGTATATAAGTGAGTTGCACTGAAAAACTTAGAATATAAGAAAAGCACAGTGTAGTACATATTATATGAGTGAGTTGCACTGAAAAACTTAGAATATAAGAAACGCACAGTGTAGTACATAGTATATGAGTGAGTTGCACTGAAAAACTTAGAATATAAGAAACGCACAGTGTAGTACATAGTATATGAGTGAGTTGCACTGAAAAACTTAGAATTTACTGAAAAACCCGCAATACACGAAATGCACAGTGTAGTACATAGTATATGAGTGAGTTGCACTGAAAAACTTAGAATATAAGAAACGCACAGTGTAGTACATAGTATATGAGTGAGTTAAACTGAAAAACTTAGAATATAAGAAACGCATAGTGTAGTACATAGTATATGAGTGAGTTGCACTGAAAAACTTAGAATATAAGAAACGCACAGTGTAGTACATAGTATATGAGTGAGTTGCACTGAAAAACTTAGAATATAAGAAACGCACATATAGTACATAGTATATGAATGAGTTGCACTGAAAAACTTAGAATTTACTGAAAAAATCGCATTACACGAAATGCACAGTGTAGTACATAGTATATGAGTGAGTTGTACTGAAAAACTTAGAATATAAGAAACGCACAGTGTAGTACATAGTATATGAGTGAGTTGCACTGAAAAACTTAGAATATAAGAAACGCACAGTGTAGTACATAGTATATGAGTGAGTTGCACTGAAAAACTTAGAATATAAGAAACGCACAGTGTAGTACATAGTATATGAGTGAGTTGCACTGAAAAACTTAGAATATAAGAAACGCACAGTGTAGTACATAGTATATGAGTGAGTTGCACTGAAAAACTTAGAATTTACTGAAAAAATCGCATTACACGAAATGCACAGTGTAGTACATAGTATATGAGTGAGTTGCACTGAAAAACTTAGAATATAAGAAACGCACAGTGTAGTACATAGTATATGAGTGAGTTGCACTGAAAAACTTAGAATATAAGAAACGCACAGTGTAGTACATAGTATATGAGTGAGTTGCACTGAAAAACTTAGAATATAAGAAACGCACATATAGTACATAGTATATGAATGAGTTGCACTGAAAAACTTAGAATTTACTGAAAAAATCGCATTACACGAAATGCACAGTGTAGTACATAGTATATGAGTGAGTTGCACTGAAAAACTTAGAATATAGGAAACGCACAGTGTAGTACATAGTATATGAGTGAGTTGCACTGAAAAACTTAGAATATAAGAAACGCACAGTGTAGTACATAGTATATGAGTGAGTTGCACTGAAAAACTTAGAAAATAAGAAACGCACAGTGTAGTACATAGTATATGAGTGAGTTGCACTGAAAAACTTAGAATATAAGAAACGCACAGTGTAGTACATAGTATATGAGTGAGTTGCACTGAAAAACTTAGAATTTAAGAAACGCACAGTGTAGTACATAGTATATGAGTGAGTTGCACTGAAAAACTTAGAATATAAGAAACGCACAGTGTAGTACATAGTATATGAGCGAGTTGCACTGAAAAACTTAGAATATAAGAAACGCACAGTGTAGTACATAGTATATGAGCGAGTTGCACTGAAAAACTTAGAATATAAGAAACGCACAGTGTAGTACATAGTATATGAGTGAGTTGCACTGAAAAACTTAGAATATAAGAAACGCACAGTGTAGTACATAGTATATGAGTGAGTTGCACTGAAAAACTTAGAATATAAGAAACGCACAGTGTAGTACATAGTATATGAGCGAGTTGCACTGAAAAACTTAGAATATAAGAAACGCACAGTGTAGTACATAGTATATGAGTGAGTTGCACTGAAAAACTTAGAATATAAGAAACGCACAGTGTAGTACATAGTATATGAGTGAGTTGCACTGAAAAACTTAGAATATAAGAAACGCACAGTGTAGTACATAGTATATGAGTGAGTTGCACTGAAAAACTTAGAATTTACTGAAAAACCCGCATTACACGAAATGCACAGTGTAGCACATAGTATATGAGTGAGTTGCACTGAAAAACTTAGAATACAAGAAACGCACAGTGTAGTACATAGTATATGAGCGAGTCGCACTGAAAAACTTAGAATATAAGAAACGCACAGTGTAGTACATAGTATATGAGTGAGTCGCACTGAAAAACTTAGAATATAAGAAACGCACAGTGTAGTACATAGTATATGAGTGAGTTGCACTGAAAAACTTAGAATATAAGAAACGCACAGTGTAGTACATAGTATATGAGTGAGTTGCACTGAAAAACTTAGAATATAAGAAACGCACATATAGTA
This sequence comes from Mus caroli, assembly GCF_978045245.1. Lineage (NCBI taxonomy): Eukaryota > Metazoa > Chordata > Mammalia > Rodentia > Muridae > Mus > Mus caroli. Next base: position 3,693,319 of record NW_028227280.1, read on the forward strand.
CATAGTATATGAATGAGTTGCACTGAAAAACTTAGAATTTACTGAAAAACCCGCATTACACGAAATGCACAGGGTAGTACATAGTATATGAGTGAGTTGCACTGAAAAACTTAGAATATAAGAAACGCACAGTGTAGTACATAGTATATGAGTGAGTTGCACTGAAAAACTTAGAATATAAGAAACGCACAGTGTAGTACATAGTATATGAGTGAGTTGCACTGAAAAACTTAGAATATAAGAAACGCACAGTGTAGTACATAGTATATGAGTGAGTTGCACTGAAAAACTTAGAATATAAGAAACGCACATATAGTACATAGTATATGAATGAGTTGCACTGAAAAACTTAGAATTTACTGAAAAAATCGCATTACACGAAATGCACAGTGTAGTACATAGTATATGAGTGAGTTGCACTGAAAAACTTAGAATATAGGAAACGCACAGTGTAGTACATAGTATATGAGTGAGTTGCACTGAAAAACTTAGAATATAAGAAACGCACAGTGTAGTACATAGTATATGAGTGAGTTGCACTGAAAAACTTAGAAAATAAGAAACGCACAGTGTAGTACATAGTATATGAGTGAGTTGCACTGAAAAACTTAGAATATAAGAAACGCACAGTGTAGTACATAGTATATGAGTGAGTTGCACTGAAAAACTTAGAATTTAAGAAACGCACAGTGTAGTACATAGTATATGAGTGAGTTGCACTGAAAAACTTAGAATATAAGAAACGCACAGTGTAGTACATAGTATATGAGCGAGTTGCACTGAAAAACTTAGAATATAAGAAACGCACAGTGTAGTACATAGTATATGAGTGAGTTGCACTGAAAAACTTAGAATATAAGAAACGCACAGTGTAGTACATAGTATATGAGTGAGTTGCACTGAAAAACTTAGAATATAAGAAACGCACAGTGTAGTACATAGTATATGAGTGAGTTGCACTGAAAAACTTAGAATATAAGAAACGCACAGTGTAGTACATAGTATATGAGCGAGTTGCACTGAAAAACTTAGAATATAAGAAACGCACAGTGTAGTACATAGTATATGAGTGAGTTGCACTGAAAAACTTAGAATATAAGAAACGCACAGTGTAGTACATAGTATATGAGTGAGTTGCACTGAAAAACTTAGAATATAAGAAACGCACAGTGTAGTACATAGTATATGAGTGAGTTGCACTGAAAAACTTAGAATTTACTGAAAAACCCGCATTACACGAAATGCACAGTGTAGCACATAGTATATGAGTGAGTTGCACTGAAAAACTTAGAATACAAGAAACGCACAGTGTAGTACATAGTATATGAGTGAGTTGCACTGAAAAACTTAGAATATAAAAAAAGCACAGTGTAGTACATAGTATATGAGTGAGTTGCACTGAAAAACTTAGAATATAAGAAACGCACAGTGTAGTACATAGTATATGAGTGAGTTGCACTGTAAAACTTAGAATATAAGAAACGTACAGTGTAGTACATAGTATATGAGTGAGTTGCACTGAAAAACTTAGAATTTACTGAAAAACCCGCATTACACGAAATGCACAGTGTAGTACATAGTATATGAGTGAGTTGCACTGAAAAACTTAGAATATAAGAAACGCACAGTGTAGTACATAGTATATGAGTGAGTTAAACTGAAAAACTTAGAATATAAGAAACGCACAGTGTAGTACATAGTATATGAGTGAGTTGCACTGAAAAACTTAGAATATAAAAAAAGCACAGTGTAGTACATAGTATATGAGTGAGTTGCACTGAAAAACTTAGAATATAAGAAACGCACAGTGTAGTACATAGTATATGAGTGAGTTGCACTGTAAAACTTAGAATATAAGAAACGTACAGTGTAGTACATAGTATATGAGTGAGTTGCACTGAAAAACTTAGAATTTACTGAAAAACCCGCATTACACGAAATGCACAGTGTAGTACATAGTATATGAGTGAGTTGCACTGAAAAACTTAGAATATAAGAAACGCACAGTGTAGTACATAGTATATGAGTGAGTTAAACTGAAAAACTTAGAATATAAGAAACGCATAGTGTAGTACATAGTATATGAGTGAGTTGCACTGAAAAACTTAGAATATAAGAAACGCACAGTGTAGTACATAGTATATGAGTGAGTTGCACTGAAAAACTTAGAATATAAGAAACGCACATATAGTACATAGTATATGAATGAGTTGCACTGAAAAACTTAGAATTTACTGAAAAAATCGCATTACACGAAATGCACAGTGTAGTACATAGTATATGAGTGAGTTGTACTGAAAAACTTAGAATATAAGAAACGCCCAGTGTAGTACATAGTATATGAGTGAGTTGCACTGAAAAACTTAGAATATAAGAAACGCACAGTGTAGTACATAGAATATGAGTGAGTTGCACTGAAAAACTTAGAATATAAGAAACGCACAGTGTAGTACATAGTATATGAGTGAGTTGCACTGAAAAACTTAGAATTTACTGAAAAACCCGCATTACACGAAATGCACAGTGTAGTACATAGTATATGAGTGAGTTGCACTGAAAAACTTAGAATATAAGAAACGCACAGTGTAGTACATAGTATATGAGTGAGTTGCACTGAAAAACTTAGAATATAAGAAACGCACAGTGTAGTACATAGTATATGAGTGAGTTGCACTGAAAAACTTAGAATATAAGAAACGCACATATAGTACATAGTATATGAATGAGTTGCACTGAAAAACTTAGAATATAAGAAACGCACAGTGTAGTACATAGTATATGAGTGAGTTGCACTGAAAAACTTAGAATATAAGAAACGCACAGTGTAGTACATAGTATATGAGTGAGTTGCACTGAAAAACTTAGAATATAAGAAACGCACAGTGTAGTACATAGTATATGAGTGAGTTGCACTGAAAAACTTAGAATTTAAGAAACGCACAGTGTAGTACATAGTATATGAGTGAGTTGCACTGAAAAACTTAGAATATAAGAAACGCACAGTGTAGTACATAGTATATGAGCGAGTCGCACTGAAAAACTTAGAATATAAGAAACGCACAGTGTAGTACATAGTATATGAGTGAGTCGCACTGAAAAACTTAGAATATAAGAAACGCACAGTGTAGTACATAGTATATGAGTGAGTTGCACTGAAAAACTTAGAATATAAGAAACGCACAGTGTAGTACATAGTATATGAGTGAGTTGCACTGAAAAACTTAGAATATAAGAAACGCACATATAGTACATAGTATATGAATGAGTTGCACTGAAAAACTTAGAATTTACTGAAAAACCCGCATTACACGAAATGCACAGGGTAGTACATAGTATATGAGTGAGTTGCACTGAAAAACTTAGAATATAAGAAACGCACAGTGTAGTACATAGTATATGAGTGAGTTGCACTGAAAAACTTAGAATATAAGAAACGCACAGTGTAGTACATAGTATATGAGTGAGTTGCACTGAAAAACTTAGAATATAAGAAACGCACAGTGTAGTACATAGTATATGAGTGAGTTGCACTGAAAAACTTAGAATATAAGAAACGCACATATAGTACATAGTATATGAATGAGTTGCACTGAAAAACTTAGAATTTACTGAAAAAATCGCATTACACGAAATGCACAGTGTAGTACATAGTATATGAGTGAGTTGCACTGAAAAACTTAGAATATAGGAAACGCACAGTGTAGTACATAGTATATGAGTGAGTTGCACTGAAAAACTTAGAATATAAGAAACGCACAGTGTAGTACATAGTATATGAGTGAGTTGCACTGAAAAACTTAGAAAATAAGAAACGCACAGTGTAGTACATAGTATATGAGTGAGTTGCACTGAAAAACTTAGAATATAAGAAACGCACAGTGTAGTACATAGTATATGAGTGAGTTGCACTGAAAAACTTAGAATTTAAGAAACACACAGTGTAGTACATAGTATATGAGTGAGTTGCACTGAAAAACTTAGAATATAAGAAACGCACAGTGTAGTACATAGTATATGAGCGAGTTGCACTGAAAAACTTAGAATATAAGAAACGCACAGTGTAGTACATAGTATATGAGTGAGTTGCACTGAAAAACTTAGAATATAAGAAACGCACAGTGTAGTACATAGTATATGAGTGAGTTGCACTGAAAAACTTAGAATATAAGAAACGCACAGTGTAGTACATAGTATATGAGTGAGTTGCACTGAAAAACTTAGAATATAAGAAACGCACAGTGTAGTACATAGTATATGAGCGAGTTGCACTGAAAAACTTAGAATATAAGAAACGCACAGTGTAGTACATAGTATATGAGTGAGTTGCACTGAAAAACTTAGAATATAAGAAACGCACAGTGTAGTACATAGTATATGAGTGAGTTGCACTGAAAAACTTAGAATATAAGAAACGCACAGTGTAGTACATAGTATATGAGTGAGTTGCACTGAAAAACTTAGAATTTACTGAAAAACCCGCATTACACGAAATGCACAGTGTAGCACATAGTATATGAGTGAGTTGCACTGAAAAACTTAGAATACAAGAAACGCACAGTGTAGTACATAGTATATGAGTGAGTTGCACTGAAAAACTTAGAATATAAAAAAAGCACAGTGTAGTACATAGTATATGAGTGAGTTGCACTGAAAAACTTAGAATATAAGAAACGCACAGTGTAGTACATAGTATATGAGTGAGTTGCACTGTAAAACTTAGAATATAAGAAACGTACAGTGTAGTACATAGTATATGAGTGAGTTGCACTGAAAAACTTAGAATTTACTGAAAAACCCGCATTACACGAAATGCACAGTGTAGTACATAGTATATGAGTGAGTTGCACTGAAAAACTTAGAATATAAGAAACGCACAGTGTAGTACATAGTATATGAGTGAGTTAAACTGAAAAACTTAGAATATAAGAAACGCATAGTGTAGTACATAGTATATGAGTGAGTTGCACTGAAAAACTTAGAATATAAGAAACGCACAGTGTAGTACATAGTATATGAGTGAGTTGCACTGAAAAACTTAGAATATAAGAAACGCACATATAGTACATAGTATATGAATGAGTTGCACTGAAAAACTTAGAATTTACTGAAAAAATCGCATTACACGAAATGCACAGTGTAGTACATAGTATATGAGTGAGTTGTACTGAAAAACTTAGAATATAAGAAACGCCCAGTGTAGTACATAGTATATGAGTGAGTTGCACTGAAAAACTTAGAATATAAGAAACGCACAGTGTAGTACATAGAATATGAGTGAGTTGCACTGAAAAACTTAGAATATAAGAAACGCACAGTGTAGTACATAGTATATGAGTGAGTTGCACTGAAAAACTTAGAATTTACTGAAAAACCCGCATTACACGAAATGCACAGTGTAGTACATAGTATATGAGTGAGTTGCACTGAAAAACTTAGAATATAAGAAACGCACAGTGTAGTACATAGTATATGAGTGAGTTGCACTGAAAAACTTAGAATATAAGAAACGCACAGTGTAGTACATAGTATATGAGTGAGTTGCACTGAAAAACTTAGAATATAAGAAACGCACATATAGTACATAGTATATGAATGAGTTGCACTGAAAAACTTAGAATATAAGAAACGCACAGTGTAGTACATAGTATATGAGTGAGTTGCACTGAAAAACTTAGAATATAAGAAACGCACAGTGTAGTACATAGTATATGAGTGAGTTGCACTGAAAAACTTAGAATATAAGAAACGCACAGTGTAGTACATAGTATATGAGTGAGTTGCACTGAAAAACTTAGAATTTAAGAAACGCACAGTGTAGTACATAGTATATGAGTGAGTTGCACTGAAAAACTTAGAATATAAGAAACGCACAGTGTAGTACATAGTATATGAGCGAGTCGCACTGAAAAACTTAGAATATAAGAAACGCACAGTGTAGTACATAGTATATGAGTGAGTCGCACTGAAAAACTTAGAATATAAGAAACGCACAGTGTAGTACATAGTATATGAGTGAGTTGCACTGAAAAACTTAGAATATAAGAAACGCACAGTGTAGTACATAGTATATGAGTGAGTTGCACTGAAAAACTTAGAATATAAGAAACGCACATATAGTACATAGTATATGAATGAGTTGCACTGAAAAACTTAGAATTTACTGAAAAACCCGCATTACACGAAATGCACAGGGTAGTACATAGTATATGAGTGAGTTGCACTGAAAAACTTAGAATATAAGAAACGCACAGTGTAGTACATAGTATATGAGTGAGTTGCACTGAAAAACTTAGAATATAAGAAACGCACAGTGTAGTACATAGTATATGAGTGAGTTGCACTGAAAAACTTAGAATATAAGAAACGCACAGTGTAGTACATAGTATATGAGTGAGTTGCACTGAAAAACTTAGAATATAAGAAACGCACATATAGTACATAGTATATGAATGAGTTGCACTGAAAAACTTAGAATTTACTGAAAAACCCGCATTACACGAAATGCACAGTGTAGTACATAGTATATGAGTGACTTGAACTGAAAAACTTAGAATATAAGAAACGCACAGTGTAGTACATAGTATATGAGTGAGTTGCACTGAAAAACTTAGAATATAAGAAACGCACAGTGTAGTACATAGTATATGAGTGAGTTGCACTGAAAAACTTAGAATATAAGAAACGCACAGTGTAGTACATAGTATATGAGTGAGTTGCACTGAAAAACTTAGAATATAAGAAACGCACAGTGTAGTACAAAGTATATGAGTGAGTTGCACTGAAAAACTTAGAATTTAAGAAACGCACAGTGTAGTACATAGTATATGAGTGAGTTGCACTGAAAAACTTAGAATATAAGAAACGCACAGTGTAGTACATAGTATATGAGCAAGTTGCACTGAAAAACTTAGAATATAAGAAACGCACAGTGTAGTACATAGTATATGAGTGAGTTGCACTGAAAAACTTAGAATATAAGAAACGCACAGTGTAGTACATAGTATATGAGTGAGTTGCAATGAAAAACTTAGAATATAAGAAACGCACAGTGTAGTACATAGTATATGAGTGAGTTGCACTGAAAAACTTTGAATTTACTGAAAAACCCGCATTACACGAAATGCACAGTGTAGCACATAGTATATGAGTGAGTTGCACTGAAAAACTTAGAATATAAGAAACGCACAGTGTAGTACATAGTATATGAGTGAGTTGCACTGAAAAACTTAGAATATAAGAAAAGCACTGTGTAGTACATAGTATATGAGTGAGTTGCACTGAAAAACTTAGAATATAAGAAACGCACAGTGTAGTACATAGTATATGAGTGAGTTGCACTGAAAAACTTAGAATATAAGAAACGCACAGTGTAGTACATAGTATATGAGTGAGTTGCACTGAAAAACTTAGAATTTACTGAAAAACCCGCATTACACGAAATGCACAGTGTAGTACATAGTATATGAGTGAGTTGCACTGAAAAACTTAGAATATAAGAAACGCACAGTGTAGTACATAGTATATGAGTGAGTTAAACTGAAAAACTTAGAATATAAGAAACGCATAGTGTAGTACATAGTATATGAGTGAGTTGCACTGAAAAACTTAGAATATAAGAAACGCACAGTGTAGTACATAGTATATGAGTGAGTTGCACTGAAAAACTTAGAATATAAGAAACGCACATATAGTACATATTATATGAATGAGTTGCACTGAAAAACTTAGAATTTACTGAAAAAATCGCATTATACGAAATGCACAGTGTAGTACATAGTATATGAGTGAGTTGTACTGAAAAACTTAGAATATAAGAAACGCACAGTGTAGTACATAGTATATGAGTGAGTTGCACTGAAAAACTTAGAATATAAGAAACGCACAGTGTAGTACATAGTATATGAGTGAGTTGCACTGAAAAACTTAGAATATAAGAAACGCACAGTGTAGTACATAGTATATGAGCGAGTCGCACTGAAAAACTTAGAATATAAGAAACGCACAGTGTAGTACATAGTATATGAGTGAGTCGCACTGAAAAACTTAGAATATAAGAAACGCACAGTGTAGTACATAGTATATGAGTGAGTTGCACTGAAAAACTTAGAATATAAGAAACGCACAGTGTAGTACATAGTATATGAGCGAGTCGCACTGAAAAACTTAGAATATAAGAAACGCACAGTGTAGTACATAGTATATGAGTGAGTCGCACTGAAAAACTTAGAATATAAGAAACGCACAGTGTAGTACATAGTATATGAGTGAGTTGCACTGAAAAACTTAGAATATAAGAAACGCACAGTGTAGTACATAGTATATGAGTGAGTTGCACTGAAAAACTTAGAATATAAGAAACGCACAGTGTAGTACATAGTATATGAGTGAGTTGCACTGAAAAACTTAGAATTTACTGAAAAACCCGCATTACACGAAATGCACAGTGTAGCACATAGTATATGAGTGAGTTGCACTGAAAAACTTAGAATATAAGAAACGCACAGTGTAGTACATAGTATATGAGTGAGTTGCACTGAAAAACTTAGAATATAAGAAAAGCACAGTGTAGTACATAGTATATGAGTGAGTTGCACTGAAAAACTTAGAATATAAGAAACACACAGTGTAGTACATAGTATATGAGTGAGTTGCACTGTAAAACTTAGAATATAAGAAACGCACAGTGTAGTACATAGTATATGAGTGAGTTGCACTGAAAAACTTAGAATTTACTGAAAAACCCGCATTACACGAAATGCACAGTGTAGTACATAGTATATGAGTGAGTTGCACTGAAAAACTTAGAATATAAGAAACGCACAGTGTAGTACATAGTATATGAGTGCGTTAAACTGAAAAACTTAGAATATAAGAAATGCACAGTGTAGTACATAGTATATGAGTGAGTTGCACTGAAAAACTTAGAATATAAGAAACGCACAGTGTAGTACATAGTATATGAGTGAGTTGCACTGAAAAACTTAGAATATAAGAAACGCACATATAGTACATAGTATATGAATGAGTTGCACTGAAAAACTTAGAATTTACTGAAAAAATCGCATTACACGAAATGCACAGTGTAGTACATAGTATATGAGTGAGTTGTACTGAAAAACTTAGAATATAAGAAACGCACAGTGTAGTACATAGTATATGAGTGAGTTGCACTGAAAAACTTAGAATATAAGAAACGCACAGTGTAGTACATAGTATATGAGTGAGTTGCACTGAAAAACTTAGAATTTACTGAAAAACCCGCATTACACGAAATGCACAGTGTAGCACATAGTATATGAGTGAGTTGCACTGAAAAACTTAGAATACAAGAAACGCACAGTGTAGTACATAGTATATGAGTGAGTTGCACTGAAAAACTTAGAATATAAAAAAAGCACAGTGTAGTACATAGTATATGAGTGAGTTGCACTGAAAAACTTAGAATATAAGAAACGCACAGTGTAGTACATAGTATATGAGTGAGTTGCACTGTAAAACTTAGAATATAAGAAACGTACAGTGTAGTACATAGTATATGAGTGAGTTGCACTGAAAAACTTAGAATTTACTGAAAAACCCGCATTACACGAAATGCACAGTGTAGTACATAGTATATGAGTGAGTTGCACTGAAAAACTTAGAATATAAGAAACGCACAGTGTAGTACATAGTATATGAGTGAGTTAAACTGAAAAACTTAGAATATAAGAAACGCATAGTGTAGTACATAGTATATGAGTGAGTTGCACTGAAAAACTTAGAATATAAGAAACGCACAGTGTAGTACATAGTATATGAGTGAGTTGCACTGAAAAACTTAGAATATAAGAAACGCACATATAGTACATAGTATATGAATGAGTTGCACTGAAAAACTTAGAATTTACTGAAAAAATCGCATTACACGAAATGCACAGTGTAGTACATAGTATATGAGTGAGTTGTACTGAAAAACTTAGAATATAAGAAACGCCCAGTGTAGTACATAGTATATGAGTGAGTTGCACTGAAAAACTTAGAATATAAGAAACGCACAGTGTAGTACATAGTATATGAGTGAGTTGCACTGAAAAACTTAGAATATAAGAAACGCACAGTGTAGTACATAGTATATGAGTGAGTTGCACTGAAAAACTTAGAATTTACTGAAAAACCCGCATTACACGAAATGCACAGTGTAGTACATAGTATATGAGTGAGTTGCACTGAAAAACTTAGAATATAAGAAACGCACAGTGTAGTACATAGTATATGAGTGAGTTGCACTGAAAAACTTAGAATATAAGAAACGCACAGTGTAGTACATAGTATATGAGTGAGTTGCACTGAAAAACTTAGAATATAAGAAACGCACATATAGTACATAGTATATGAGTGAGTTGCACTGAAAAACTTAGAATATAATAAACGCACAGTGTAGTACATAGTATATGAGTGAGTTGCACTGAAAAACTTAGAATATAAGAAACGCACAGTGTAGTACATAGTATATGAGTGAGTTGCACTGAAAAACTTAGAATATAAGAAACGCACAGTGTAGTACATAGTATATGAGTGAGTTGCACTGAAAAACTTAGAATTTAAGAAACGCACAGTGTAGTACATAGTATATGAGTGAGTTGCACTGAAAAACTTAGAATATAAGAAACGCACAGTGTAGTACATAGTATATGAGCGAGTCGCACTGAAAAACTTAGAATATAAGAAACGCACAGTGTAGTACATAGTATATGAGTGAGTCGCACTGAAAAACTTAGAATATAAGAAACGCACAGTGTAGTACATAGTATATGAGTGAGTTGCACTGAAAAACTTAGAATATAAGAAACGCACAGTGTAGTACATAGTATATGAGTGAGTTGCACTGAAAAACTTAGAATATAAGAAACGCACATATAGTACATAGTATATGAATGAGTTGCACTGAAAAACTTAGAATTTACTGAAAAACCCGCATTACACGAAATGCACAGGGTAGTACATAGTATATGAGTGAGTTGCACTGAAAAACTTAGAATATAAGAAACGCACAGTGTAGTACATAGTATATGAGTGAGTTGCACTGAAAAACTTAGAATATAAGAAACGCACAGTGTAGTACATAGTATATGAGTGAGTTGCACTGAAAAACTTAGAATATAAGAAACGCACAGTGTAGTACATAGTATATGAGTGAGTTTCACTGAAAAACTTAGAATATAAGAAACGCACATATAGTACATAGTATATGAATGAGTTGCACTGAAAAACTTAGAATTTACTGAAAAACCCGCATTACACGAAATGCACAGTGTAGTACATAGTATATGAGTGAGTTGCACTGAAAAACTTAGAATATAAGAAACGCACAGTGTAGTACATAGTATATGAGTGAGTTGCACTGAAAAACTTAGAATATAAGAAACGCACAGTGTAGTACATAGTATATGAGTGAGTTGCACTGAAAAACTTAGAATATAAGAAACGCACAGTGTAGTACATAGTATATGAGTGAGTTGCACTGAAAAACTTAGAATATAAGAAACGCACAGTGTAGTACAAAGTATATGAGTGAGTTGCACTGAAAAACTTAGAATTTAAGAAACGCACAGTGTAGTACATAGTATATGAGTGAGTTGCACTGAAAAACTTAGAATATAAGAAACGCACAGTGTAGTACATAGTATATGAGCAAGTTGCACTGAAAAACTTAGAATATAAGAAACGCACAGTGTAGTACATAGTATATGAGTGAGTTGCACTGAAAAACTTAGAATATAAGAAACGCACAGTGTAGTACATAGTATATGAGTGAGTTGCAATGAAAAACTTAGAATATAAGAAACGCACAGTGTAGTACATAGTATATGAGTGAGTTGCACTGAAAAACTTTGAATTTACTGAAAAACCCGCATTACACGAAATGCACAGTGTAGCACATAGTATATGAGTGAGTTGCACTGAAAAACTTAGAATATAAGAAACGCACAGTGTAGTACATAGTATATGAGTGAGTTGCACTGAAAAACTTAGAATATAAGAAAAGCACTGTGTAGTACATAGTATATGAGTGAGTTGCACTGAAAAACTTAGAATATAAGAAACGCACAGTGTAGTACATAGTATATGAGTGAGTTGCACTGAAAAACTTAGAATATAAGAAACGCACAGTGTAGTACGTAGTATATGAGTGAGTTGCACTGAAAAACTTAGAATTTACTGAAAAACCCGCATTACACGAAATGCACAGTGTAGTACATAGTATATGAGTGAGTTGCACTGAAAAACTTAGAATATAAGAAACGCACAGTGTAGTACATAGTATATGAGTGAGTTAAACTGAAAAACTTAGAATATAAGAAACGCATAGTGTAGTACATAGTATATGAGTGAGTTGCACTGAAAAACTTAGAATATAAGAAACGCACAGTGTAGTACATAGTATATGAGTGAGTTGCACTGAAAAACTTAGAATATAAGAAACGCACATATAGTACATAGTATATGAATGAGTTGCACTGAAAAACTTAGAATTTACTGAAAAAATCGCATTACACGAAATGCACAGTGTAGTACATAGTATATGAGTGAGTTGTACTGAAAAACTTAGAATATAAGAAACGCACAGTGTAGTACATAGTATATGAGTGAGTTGCACTGAAAAACTTAGAATATAAGAAACGCACAGTGTAGTACATAGTATATGAGTGAGTTGCACTGAAAAACTTAGAATATAAGAAACGCACAGTGTAGTACATAGTATATGAGCGAGTCGCACTGAAAAACTTAGAATATAAGAAACGCACAGTGTAGTACATAGTATATGAGTGAGTCGCACTGAAAAACTTAGAATATAAGAAACGCACAGTGTAGTACATAGTATATGAGTGAGTTGCACTGAAAAACTTAGAATATAAGAAACGCACAGTGTAGTACATAGTATATGAGCGAGTCGCACTGAAAAACTTAGAATATAAGAAACGCACAGTGTAGTACATAGTATATGAGTGAGTCGCACTGAAAAACTTAGAATATAAGAAACGCACAGTGTAGTACATAGTATATGAGTGAGTTGCACTGAAAAACTTAGAATATAAGAAACGCACAGTGTAGTACATAGTATATGAGTGAGTTGCACTGAAAAACTTAGAATATAAGAAACGCACAGTGTAGTACATAGTATATGAGTGAGTTGCACTGAAAAACTTAGAATTTACTGAAAAACCCGCATTACACGAAATGCACAGTGTAGCACATAGTATATGAGTGAGTTGCACTGAAAAACTTAGAATATAAGAAACGCACAGTGTAGTACATAGTATATGAGTGAGTTGCACTGAAAAACTTAGAATATAAGAAAAGCACAGTGTAGTACATAGTATATGAGTGAGTTGCACTGAAAAACTTAGAATATAAGAAACACACAGTGTAGTACATAGTATATGAGTGAGTTGCACTGTAAAACTTAGAATATAAGAAACGCACAGTGTAGTACATAGTATATGAGTGAGTTGCACTGAAAAACTTAGAATTTACTGAAAAACCCGCATTACACGAAATGCACAGTGTAGTACATAGTATATGAGTGAGTTGCACTGAAAAACTTAGAATATAAGAAACGCACAGTGTAGTACATAGTATATGAGTGCGTTAAACTGAAAAACTTAGAATATAAGAAACGCACAGTGTAGTACATAGTATATGAGTGAGTTGCACTGAAAAACTTAGAATATAAGAAACGCACAGTGTAGTACATAGTATATGAGTGAGTTGCACTGAAAAACTTAGAATATAAGAAACGCACAGTGTAGTACATAGTATATGAGTGAGTTGCACTGAAAAACTTAGAATTTACTGAAAAACCCGCATTACACGAAATGCACAGTGTAGTACATAGTATATGAGTGAGTTGCACTGAAAAACTTAGAATATAAGAAACGCACAGTGTAGTACATAGTATATGAGTGAGTTGCACTGAAAAACTTAGAATATAAGAAACGCACAGTGTAGTACATAGTATATGAGTGAGTTGCACTGAAAAACTTAGAATTTACTGAAAAACCCGCATTACACGAAATGCACAGTGTAGTACATAGTATATGAGTGAGTTGCACTGAAAAACTTAGAATATAAGAAACGCACAGTGTAGTACATAGTATATGAGTGAGTTAAACTGAAAAACTTAGAATATAAGAAACGCATAGTGTAGTACATAGTATATGAGTGAGTTGCACTGAAAAACTTAGAATATAAGAAACGCACAGTGTAGTACATAGTATATGAGTGAGTTGCACTGAAAAACTTAGAATATAAGAAACGCACATATAGTACATAGTATATGAATGAGTTGCACTGAAAAACTTAGAATTTACTGAAAGAATAGCATTACACGAAATGCACAGTGTAGTACATAGTATATGAGTGAGTTGTACTGAAAAACTTAGAATATAAGAAACGCACAGTGTAGTACATAGTATATGAGTGAGTTGCACTGAAAAACTTAGAATATAAGAAACGCACAGTGTAGTACATAGTATATGAGTGAGTTGCACTGAAAAACTTAGAATATAAGAAACGCACAGTGTAGTACATAGTATATGAGTGAGTTGCACTGAAAAACTTAGAATATAAGAAACGCACAGTGTAGTACATAGTATATGAGTGAGTTGCACTGAAAAACTTAGAATTTAAGAAACGCACAGTGTAGTACATAGTATATGAGTTAGTTGCACTGAAAAACTTAGAATATAAGAAACGCACAGTGTAGTACATAGTATATGAGCGAGTCGCACTGAAAAACTTAGAATATAAGAAACGCACAGTGTAGTACATAGTATATGAGTGAGTTGCACTGAAAAACTTAGAATATAAGAAACGCACAGTGTAGTACATAGTATATGAGTGAGTTGCACTGAAAAACTTAGAATATAAGAAACGCACAGTGTAGTACATAGTATATGAGTGAGTTGCACTGAAAAACTTAGAATATAAGAAAAGCACAGTGTAGTACATAGTATATGAGTGAGTTGCACTGAAAAACTTAGAATATAAGAAACACACAGTGTAGTACATAGTATATGAGTGAGTTGCACTGTAAAACTTAGAATATAAGAAACGCACAGTGTAGTACATAGTATATGAGTGAGTTGCACTGAAAAACTTAGAATTTACTGAAAAACCCGCATTACACGAAATGCACAGTGTAGTACATAGTATATGAGTGAGTTGCACTGAAAAACTTAGAATATAAGAAACGCACAGTGTAGTACATAGTATATGAGTGCGTTAAACTGAAAAACTTAGAATATAAGAAACGCACAGTGTAGTACATAGTATATGAGTGAGTTGCACTGAAAAACTTAGAATATAAGAAACGCACAGTGTAGTACATAGTATATGAGTGAGTTGCACTGAAAAACTTAGAATATAAGAAACGCACAGTGTAGTACATAGTATATGAGTGAGTTGCACTGAAAAACTTAGAATTTACTGAAAAACCCGCATTACACGAAATGCACAGTGTAGTACATAGTATATGAGTGAGTTGCACTGAAAAACTTAGAATATAAGAAACGCACAGTGTAGTACATAGTATATGAGTGAGTTGCACTGAAAAACTTAGAATATAAGAAACGCACAGTGTAGTACATAGTATATGAGTGAGTTGCACTGAAAAACTTAGAATTTACTGAAAAACCCGCATTACACGAAATGCACAGTGTAGTACATAGTATATGAGTGAGTTGCACTGAAAAACTTAGAATATAAGAAACGCACAGTGTAGTACATAGTATATGAGTGAGTTAAACTGAAAAACTTAGAATATAAGAAACGCATAGTGTAGTACATAGTATATGAGTGAGTTGCACTGAAAAACTTAGAATATAAGAAACGCACAGTGTAGTACATAGTATATGAGTGAGTTGCACTGAAAAACTTAGAATATAAGAAACGCACATATAGTACATAGTATATGAATGAGTTGCACTGAAAAACTTAGAATTTACTGAAAGAATAGCATTACACGAAATGCACAGTGTAGTACATAGTATATGAGTGAGTTGTACTGAAAAACTTAGAATATAAGAAACGCACAGTGTAGTACATAGTATATGAGTGAGTTGCACTGAAAAACTTAGAATATAAGAAACGCACAGTGTAGTACATAGTATATGAGTGAGTTGCACTGAAAAACTTAGAATATAAGAAACGCACAGTGTAGTACATAGTATATGAGTGAGTTGCACTGAAAAACTTAGAATATAAGAAACGCACAGTGTAGTACATAGTATATGAGTGAGTTGCACTGAAAAACTTAGAATTTAAGAAACGCACAGTGTAGTACATAGTATATGAGTTAGTTGCACTGAAAAACTTAGAATATAAGAAACGCACAGTGTAGTACATAGTATATGAGCGAGTCGCACTGAAAAACTTAGAATATAAGAAACGCACAGTGTAGTACATAGTATATGAGTGAGTTGCACTGAAAAACTTAGAATATAAGAAACGCACAGTGTAGTACATAGTATATGAGTGAGTTGCACTGAAAAACTTAGAATATAAGAAACGCACAGTGTAGTACATAGTATATGAGTGAGTTGCACTGAAAAACTTAGAATATAAGAAACGCACATATAGTACATAGTATATGAATGAGTTGCACTGAAAAACTTAGAATTTACTGAAAAACCCGCATTACACGAAATGCACAGGGTAGTACATAGTATATGAGTGAGTTGCACTGAAAAACTTAGAATATAAGAAACGCACAGTGTAGTACATAGTATATGAGTGAGTTGCACTGAAAAACTTAGAATATAAGAAACGCACAGTGTAGTACATAGTATATGAGTGAGTTGCACTGAAAAACTTAGAATATAAGAAACGCACAGTGTAGTACATAGTATATGAGTGAGTTGCACTGAAAAACTTAGAATTTAAGAAACGCACAATGTAGTACATAGTATATGAGTGAGTTGCACTGAAAAACTTAGAATTTAAGAAACGCACAGTGTAGTACATACTATATGAGTGAGTTGCACTGAAAAACTTAGAATATAAGAAACGCACAGTGTAGTACATAGTATATGAGCGAGTTGCACTGAAAAACTTAGAATATAAGAAACGCACAGTGTAGTACATAGTATATGAGTGAGTTGCACTGAAAAACTTAGAATATAAGAAACGCACAGTGTAGTACATTGTATATGAGTGAGTTGCACTGAAAAACTTAGAATTTACTGAAAAACCCGCATTACACGAAATGCACAGTGTAGCACATAGTATATGAGTGAGTTGCACTGAAAAACTTAGAATATAAGAAACGCACAGTGTAGTACATAGTATATGAGTGAGTTAAACTGAAAAACTTAGAATATAAGAAACGCATAGTGTAGTACATAGTATATGAGTGAGTTGCACTGAAAAACTTAGAATATAAGAAACGCACAGTGTAGTACATAGTATATGAGTGAGTTGCACTGAAAAACTTAGAATATAAGAAACGCACATATAGTACATAGTATATGAATGAGTTGCACTGAAAAACTTAGAATTTACTGAAAAAATCGCATTACACGAAATGCACAGTGTAGTACATAGTATATGAGTGAGTTGTACTGAAAAACTTAGAATATAAGAAACGCACAGTGTAGTACATAGTATATGAGTGAGTTGCACTGAAAAACTTAGAATATAAGAAACGCACAGTGTAGTACATAGTATATGAGTGAGTTGCACTGAAAAACTTAGAATTTAAGAAACGCACAGTGTAGTACATAGTATATGAGTGAGTTGCACTGAAAAACTTAGAATATAAGAAACGCACAGTGTAGTACATAGTATATGAGTGAGTTGCACTGAAAAACTTAGAATATAAGAAACGCACAGTATAGTACATAGTATATGAGTGAGTTGCACTGAAAAACTTAGAATATAAGAAACGCACAGTGTAGTACATAGTATATGAGTGAGTTGCACTGAAAAACTTAGAATATAAGAAACGCACATATAGTACATAGTATATGAATGAGTTGCACTGAAAAACTTAGAATTTACTGAAAAACCCGCATTACACGAAATGCACAGGGTAGTACATAGTATATGAGTGAGTTGCACTGAAAAACTTAGAATATAAGAAACGCACAGTGTAGTACATAGTATATGAGTGAGTTGCACTGAAAAACTTAGAATATAAGAAACGCACAGTGTAGTACATAGTATATGAGTGAGTTGCACTGAAAAACTTAGAATATAAGAAACGCACAGTGTAGTACATAGTATATGAGTGAGTTGCACTGAAAAACTTAGAATTTAAGAAACGCACAGTGTAGTACATAGAATATGAGTGAGTTGCACTGAAAAACTTAGAATTTAAGAAACGCACAGTGTAGTACATACTATATGAGTGAGTTGCACTGAAAAACTTAGAATATAAGAAACGCACAGTGTAGTACATAGTATATGAGCGAGTTGCACTGAAAAACTTAGAATATAAGAAACGCACAGTGTAGTACATAGTATATGAGTGAGTTGCACTGAAAAACTTAGAATATAAGAAACGCACAGTGTAGTACATTGTATATGAGTGAGTTGCACTGAAAAACTTAGAATATAAGAAACGCACAGTGTAGTACATAGTATATGAGTGAGTTGCACTGAAAAACTTAGAATTTACTGAAAAACCCGCATTACACGAAATGCACAGTGTAGCACATAGTATATGAGTGAGTTGCACTGAAAAACTTAGAATATAAGAAACGCACAGTGTAGTACATAGTATATGAGTGAGTTAAACTGAAAAACTTAGAATATAAGAAACGCATAGTGTAGTACATAGTATATGAGTGAGTTGCACTGAAAAACTTAGAATATAAGAAACGCACAGTGTAGTACATAGTATATGAGTGAGTTGCACTGAAAAACTTAGAATATAAGAAACGCACATATAGTACATAGTATATGAATGAGTTGCACTGAAAAACTTAGAATTTACTGAAAAAATCGCATTACACGAAATGCACAGTGTAGTACATAGTATATGAGTGAGTTGTACTGAAAAACTTAGAATATAAGAAACGCACAGTGTAGTACATAGTATATGAGTGAGTTGCACTGAAAAACTTAGAATATAAGAAACGCACAGTGTAGTACATAGTATATGAGTGAGTTGCACTGAAAAACTTAGAATATAAGAAACGCACAGTGTAGTACATAGTATATGAGTGAGTTGCACTGAAAAACTTAGAATTTAAGAAACGCACAGTGTAGTACATAGTATATGAGTGAGTTGCACTGAAAAACTTAGAATATAAGAAACGCACAGTGTAGTACATAGTATATGAGCGAGTCGCACTGAAAAACTTAGAATATAAGAAACGCACAGTGTAGTACATAGTATATGAGTGAGTTGCACTGAAAAACTTAGAATATAAGAAACGCACAGTGTAGTACATAGTATATGAGTGAGTTGCACTGAAAAACTTAGAATATAAGAAACGCACAGTGTAGTACATAGTATATGAGTGAGTTGCACTGAAAAACTTAGAATATAAGAAACGCACAGTGTAGTACATAGTATATGAGTGAGTTGCACTGAAAAACTTAGAATTTAAGAAACGCACAGTGTAGTACATAGTATATGAGTGAGTTGCACTGAAAAACTTAGAATATAAGAAACGCACAGTGTAGTACATAGTATATGAGAGAGTTGCACTGAAAAACTTAGAATATAAGAAACGCACAGTGTAGTACATAGTATATGAGTGAGTTGCACTGAAAAACTTAGAATATAAGAAACGCACAGTGTAGTACATAGTATATGAGTGAGTTGCACTGAAAAACTTAGAATATAAGAAACGCACAGTGTAGTACATAGTATATTAGTGAGTTGCACTGAAAAACTTAGAATTTACTGAAAAACCCGCATTACACGAAATGCACAGTGTAGTACATAGTATATGAGTGAGTTGCACTGAAAAACTTAGAATATAAGAAACGCACAGTGTAGTACATAGTATATGAGTGAGTTAAACTGAAAAACTTAGAATATAAGAAACGCATAGTGTAGTACATAGTATATGAGTGAGTTGCACTGAAAAACTTAGAATATAAGAAACGCACAGTGTAGTACATAGTATATGAGTGAGTTGCACTGAAAAACTTAGAATATAAGAAACGCACATATAGTACATAGTATATGAATGAGTTGCACTGAAAAACTTAGAATTTACTGAAAAAATCGCATTACACGAAAATCACAGTGTAGTACATAGTATATGAGTGAGTTGTACTGAAAAACTTAGAATATAAGAAACGCACAGTGTAGTACATAGTATATGAGTGAGTTGCTCTGAAAAACTTAGAATATAAGAAACGCACAGTTTAGTACATAGTATATGAGTGAGTTGCACTGAAAAACTTAGAATATAAGAAACGCACAGTGTAGTACATAGTATATGAGTGAGTTGCACTGAAAAACTTAGAATATAAGAAACGCACAGTGTAGTACATAGTATATGAGTGAGTTGCACTGAAAAACTTAGAATTTACTGAAAAACCCGCATTACACGAAATGCACAGTGTAGCACATAGTATATGAGTGAGTTGCACTGAAAAACTTAGAATATAAGAAACGCACAGTGTAGTACATAGTATATGAGTGAGTTGCACTGAAAAACTTAGAATATAAGAAAAGCACAGTGTAGTACATAGTATATGAGTGAGTTGCACTGAAAAACTTAGAATATAAGAAACGCACAGTGTAGTACATAGTATATGAGTGAGTTGCACTGTAAAACTTAGAATATGAGAAACGCACAGTGTAGTACATAGTATATGAGTGAGTTGCACTGAAAAACTTAGAATTTACTGAAAAACCCGCATTACACGAAATGCACAGTGTAGTACATAGTATATGAGTGAGTTGCACTGAAAAACTTAGAATATAAGAAACGCACAGTGTAGTACATAGTATATGAGTGAGTTAAACTGAAAAACTTAGAATATAAGAAACGCATAGTGTAGTACATAGTATATGAGTGAGTTGCACTGAAAAACTTAGAATATAAGAAACGCACAGTGTAGTACATAGTATATGAGTGAGTTGCACTGAAAAACTTAGAATATAAGAAACGCACATATAGTACATAGTATATGAATGAGTTGCACTGAAAAACTTAGAATTTACTGAAAAAATCGCCTTACACGAAATGCACAGTGTAGTACATAGTATATGAGTGAGTTGTACTGAAAAACTTAGAATATAAGAAACGCACAGTGTAGTACATAGTATATGAGTGAGTTGCACTGAAAAACTTAGAATATAAGAAACGCACAGTGTAGTACATAGTATATGAGTGAGTTGCACTGAAAAACTTAGAATATAAGAAACGCACAGTGTAGTACATAGTATATGAGTGAGTTGCACTGAAAAACTTAGAATTTACTGAAAAACCCGCATTACACGAAATGCACAGTGTAGTACATAGTATATGAGTGAGTTGCACTGAAAAACTTAGAATATAAGAAACGCACAGTGTAGTACATAGTATATGAGTGAGTTAAACTGAAAAACTTAGAATATAAGAAACGCATAGTGTAGTACATAGTATATGAGTGAGTTGCACTGAAAAACTTAGAATATAAGAAACGCACAGTGTAGTACATAGTATATGAGTGAGTTGCACTGAAAAATTTAGAATATAAGAAACGCACAGTGTAGTACATAGTATATGAGCGAGTTGCACTGAAAAACTTAGAATATAAGAAACGCACAGTGTAGTACATAGTATATGAGTGAGTTGCACTGAAAAACTTAGAATATAAGAAACGCACAGTGTAGTACATAGTATATGAGTGAGTTGCACTGAAAAACTTAGAATATAAGAAACGCACAGTGTAGTACATAGTATATGAGTGAGTTGCACTGAAAAACTTAGAATTTACTGAAAAACCCGCATTACACGAAATGCACAGTGTAGCACATAGTATATGAGTGAGTTGCACTGAAAAACTTAGAATATAAGAAACGCACAGTGTAGTACATAGTATATGAGTGAGTTGCACTGAAAAACTTAGAATATAAGAAACGCACAGTGTAGTACATAGTATATGAGCGAGTTGCACTGAAAAACTTAGAATATAAGAAACGCACAGTGTAGTACATAGTATATGAGTGAGTTGCACTGAAAAACTTAGAATATAAGAAACGCACAGTGTAGTACATAGTATATGAGTGAGTTGCACTGAAAAACTTAGAATATAAGAAACGCACAGTGTAGTACATAGTATATGAGTGAGTTGCACTGAAAAACTTAGAATTTACTGAAAAACCCGCATTACACGAAATGCACAGTGTACCACATAGTATATGAGTGAGTTGCACTGAAAAACTTAGAATATAAGAAACGCACAGTGTAGTACATAGTATATGAGTGAGTTGCACTGAAAAACTTAGAATATAAGAAAAGCACAGTGTAGTACATAGTATATGAGTGAGTTGCACTGAAAAACTTAGAATATAAGAAACGCACAGTGTAGTACATAGTATATGAATGAGTTGCACTGAAAAACTTAGAATTTACTGAAAAAATCGCATTACACGAAATGCACAGTGTAGTACATAGTATATGAGTGAGTTGCACTGAAAAACTTAGAATATAAGAAACGCACAGTGTAGTACATAGTATATGAGTGAGTTAAACTGAAAAACTTAGAATATAAGAAACGCATAGTGTAGTACATAGTATATGAGTGAGTTGCACTGAAAAACTTAGAATATAAGAAACGCACAGTGTAGTACATAGTATATGAGTGAGTTGCACTGAAAAACTTAGAATTTACTGAAAAACCCGCATTACACGAAATGCACAGTGTACCACATAGTATATGAGTGAGTTGCACTGAAAAACTTAGAATATAAGAAACGCACAGTGTAGTACATAGTATATGAGTGAGTTGCACTGAAAAACTTAGAATATAAGAAAAGCACAGTGTAGTACATAGTATATGAGTGAGTTGCACTGAAAAACTTAGAATATAAGAAACGCACATATAGTACATAGTATATGAATGAGTTGCACTGAAAAACTTAGAATTTACTGAAAAACCCGCATTACACGAAATGCACAGTGTAGTACATAGTATATGAGTGAGTTGCACTGAAAAACTTAGAATATAAGAAACGCACAGTGTAGTACATAGTATATGAGTGAGTTAAACTGAAAAACTTAGAATATAAGAAACGCACAGTGTAGTACATAGTATATGAGTGAGTTGCACTGAAAAACTTAGAATTTAAGAAACGCACAGTGTAGTACATAGTATATGAGTGAGTTGCACTGAAAAACTTAGAATATAAGAAACGCACAGTGTAGTACATAGTATATGAGAGAGTTGCACTGAAAAACTTAGAATATAAGAAACGCACAGTGTAGTACATAGTATATGAGTGAGTTGCACTGAAAAACTTAGAATATAAGAAACGCACAGTGTAGTACATAGTATATGAGTGAGTTGCACTGAAAAACTTAGAATATAAGAAACGCACAGTGTAGTACATAGTATATTAGTGAGTTGCACTGAAAAACTTAGAATTTACTGAAAAACCCGCATTACACGAAATGCACAGTGTAGTACATAGTATATGAGTGAGTTGCACTGAAAAACTTAGAATATAAGAAACGCACAGTGTAGTACATAGTATATGAGTGAGTTAAACTGAAAAACTTAGAATATAAGAAACGCATAGTGTAGTACATAGTATATGAGTGAGTTGCACTGAAAAACTTAGAATATAAGAAACGCACAGTGTAGTACATAGTATATGAGTGAGTTGCACTGAAAAACTTAGAATATAAGAAACGCACATATAGTACATAGTATATGAATGAGTTGCACTGAAAAACTTAGAATTTACTGAAAAAATCGCATTACACGAAAATCACAGTGTAGTACATAGTATATGAGTGAGTTGTACTGAAAAACTTAGAATATAAGAAACGCACAGTGTAGTACATAGTATATGAGTGAGTTGCTCTGAAAAACTTAGAATATAAGAAACGCACAGTTTAGTACATAGTATATGAGTGAGTTGCACTGAAAAACTTAGAATATAAGAAACGCACAGTGTAGTACATAGTATATGAGTGAGTTGCACTGAAAAACTTAGAATATAAGAAACGCACAGTGTAGTACATAGTATATGAGTGAGTTGCACTGAAAAACTTAGAATTTACTGAAAAACCCGCATTACACGAAATGCACAGTGTAGCACATAGTATATGAGTGAGTTGCACTGAAAAACTTAGAATATAAGAAACGCACAGTGTAGTACATAGTATATGAGTGAGTTGCACTGAAAAACTTAGAATATAAGAAAAGCACAGTGTAGTACATAGTATATGAGTGAGTTGCACTGAAAAACTTAGAATATAAGAAACGCACAGTGTAGTACATAGTATATGAGTGAGTTGCACTGTAAAACTTAGAATATGAGAAACGCACAGTGTAGTACATAGTATATGAGTGAGTTGCACTGAAAAACTTAGAATTTACTGAAAAACCCGCATTACACGAAATGCACAGTGTAGTACATAGTATATGAGTGAGTTGCACTGAAAAACTTAGAATATAAGAAACGCACAGTGTAGTACATAGTATATGAGTGAGTTAAACTGAAAAACTTAGAATATAAGAAACGCATAGTGTAGTACATAGTATATGAGTGAGTTGCACTGAAAAACTTAGAATATAAGAAACGCACAGTGTAGTACATAGTATATGAGTGAGTTGCACTGAAAAACTTAGAATATAAGAAACGCACATATAGTACATAGTATATGAATGAGTTGCACTGAAAAACTTAGAATTTACTGAAAAAATCGCCTTACACGAAATGCACAGTGTAGTACATAGTATATGAGTGAGTTGTACTGAAAAACTTAGAATATAAGAAACGCACAGTGTAGTACATAGTATATGAGTGAGTTGCACTGAAAAACTTAGAATATAAGAAACGCACAGTGTAGTACATAGTATATGAGTGAGTTGCACTGAAAAACTTAGAATATAAGAAACGCACAGTGTAGTACATAGTATATGAGTGAGTTGCACTGAAAAACTTAGAATTTACTGAAAAACCCGCATTACACGAAATGCACAGTGTAGTACATAGTATATGAGTGAGTTGCACTGAAAAACTTAGAATATAAGAAACGCACAGTGTAGTACATAGTATATGAGTGAGTTAAACTGAAAAACTTAGAATATAAGAAACGCATAGTGTAGTACATAGTATATGAGTGAGTTGCACTGAAAAACTTAGAATATAAGAAACGCACAGTGTAGTACATAGTATATGAGTGAGTTGCACTGAAAAATTTAGAATATAAGAAACGCACAGTGTAGTACATAGTATATGAGCGAGTTGCACTGAAAAACTTAGAATATAAGAAACGCACAGTGTAGTACATAGTATATGAGTGAGTTGCACTGAAAAACTTAGAATATAAGAAACGCACAGTGTAGTACATAGTATATGAGTGAGTTGCACTGAAAAACTTAGAATATAAGAAACGCACAGTGTAGTACATAGTATATGAGTGAGTTGCACTGAAAAACTTAGAATTTACTGAAAAACCCGCATTACACGAAATGCACAGTGTAGCACATAGTATATGAGTGAGTTGCACTGAAAAACTTAGAATATAAGAAACGCACAGTGTAGTACATAGTATATGAGTGAGTTGCACTGAAAAACTTAGAATATAAGAAACGCACAGTGTAGTACATAGTATATGAGCGAGTTGCACTGAAAAACTTAGAATATAAGAAACGCACAGTGTAGTACATAGTATATGAGTGAGTTGCACTGAAAAACTTAGAATATAAGAAACGCACAGTGTAGTACATAGTATATGAGTGAGTTGCACTGAAAAACTTAGAATATAAGAAACGCACAGTGTAGTACATAGTATATGAGTGAGTTGCACTGAAAAACTTAGAATTTACTGAAAAACCCGCATTACACGAAATGCACAGTGTACCACATAGTATATGAGTGAGTTGCACTGAAAAACTTAGAATATAAGAAACGCACAGTGTAGTACATAGTATATGAGTGAGTTGCACTGAAAAACTTAGAATATAAGAAAAGCACAGTGTAGTACATAGTATATGAGTGAGTTGCACTGAAAAACTTAGAATATAAGAAACGCACATATAGTACATAGTATATGAATGAGTTGCACTGAAAAACTTAGAATTTACTGAAAAAATCGCATTACACGAAATGCACAGTGTAGTACATAGTATATGAGTGAGTTGCACTGAAAAACTTAGAATATAAGAAACGCACAGTGTAGTACATAGTATATGAGTGAGTTAAACTGAAAAACTTAGAATATAAGAAACGCATAGTGTAGTACATAGTATATGAGTGAGTTGCACTGAAAAACTTAGAATATAAGAAACGCACAGTGTAGTACATAGTATATGAGTGAGTTGCACTGAAAAACTTAGAATTTACTGAAAAACCCGCATTACACGAAATGCACAGTGTACCACATAGTATATGAGTGAGTTGCACTGAAAAACTTAGAATATAAGAAACGCACAGTGTAGTACATAGTATATGAGTGAGTTGCACTGAAAAACTTAGAATATAAGAAAAGCACAGTGTAGTACATAGTATATGAGTGAGTTGCACTGAAAAACTTAGAATATAAGAAACGCACATATAGTACATAGTATATGAATGAGTTGCACTGAAAAACTTAGAATTTACTGAAAAACCCGCATTACACGAAATGCACAGTGTAGTACATAGTATATGAGTGAGTTGCACTGAAAAACTTAGAATATAAGAAACGCACAGTGTAGTACATAGTATATGAGTGAGTTAAACTGAAAAACTTAGAATATAAGAAACGCATAGTGTAGTACATAGTATATGAGTGAGTTGCACTGAAAAACTTAGAATATAAGAAACGCACAGTGTAGTACATAGTATATGAGTGAGTTGCACTGAAAAACTTAGAATATAAGAAACGCACATATAGTACATAGTATATGAATGAGTTGCACTGAAAAACTTAGAATTTACTGAAAAAATCGCATTACACGAAATGCACAGTGTAGTACATAGTATATGAGTGAGTTGTACTGAAAAACTTAGAATATAAGAAACGCACAGTGTAGTACATAGTATATGAGTGAGTTGCTCTGAAAAACTTAGAATATAAGAAACGCACAGTGTAGTACATAGTATATGAGTGAGTTGCACTGAAAAACTTAGAATATAAGAAACGCACAGTGTAGTACATAGTATATGAGCGAGTTGCACTGAAAAACATAGAATATAAGAAACGCACAGTGTAGTACATAGTATATGAGTGAGTTGCACTGAAAAACTTAGAATATAAGAAACGCACAGTGTAGTACATAGTATATGAGTGAGTTGCACTGAAAAACTTAGAATATAAGATACGCACAGTGTAGTACATAGTATATGAGTGAGTTGCACTGAAAAACTTAGAATTTACTGAAAAACCCGCATTACACGAAATGCACAGTGTAGCACATAGTATATGAGTGAGTTGCACTGAAAAACTTAGAATATAAGAAACGCACAGTGTAGTACATAGTATATGAGTGAGTTGCACTGAAAAACTTAGAATATAAGAAACGCACAGTGTAGTACATAGTATATGAGCGAGTTGCACTGAAAAACTTAGAATATAAGAAACGCACAGTGTAGTACATAGTATATGAGTGAGTTGCACTGAAAAACTTAGAATATAAGAAACGCACAGTGTAGTACATAGTATATGAGTGAGTTGCACTGAAAAACTTAGAATATAAGAAACGCACAGTGTAGTACATAGTATATGAGTGAGTTGCACTGAAAAACTTAGAATTTACTGAAAAACCCGCATTACACGAAATGCACAGTGTAGCACATAGTATATGAGTGAGTTGCACTGAAAAACTTAGAATATAAGAAACGCACAGTGTAGTACATAGTATATGAGTGAGTTGCACTGAAAAACTTAGAATATAAGAAAAGCACAGTGTAGTACATAGTATATGAGTGAGTTGCACTGAAAAACTTAGAATATAAGAAACGCACAGTGTAGTACATAGTATATGAGTGAGTTGCACTGTAAAACTTAGAATATAAGAAACGCACAGTGTAGTACATAGTATATGAGTGAGTTGCACTGAAAAACTTAGAATTTACTGAAAAACCCGCATTACACGAAATGCATAGTGTAGTACATAGTATATGAGTGAGTTGCACTGAAAAACTTAGAATATAAGAAACGCACAGTGTAGTACATAGTATATGAGTGAGTTAAACTGAAAAACTTAGAATATAAGAAACGCATAGTGTAGTACATAGTATATGAGTGAGTTGCACTGAAAAACTTAGAATATAAGAAACGCACAGTGTAGTACATAGTATATGAGTGAGTTGCACTGAAAAACTTAGAATATAAGAAACGCACATATAGTACATAGTATATGAATGAGTTGCACTGAAAAACTTAGAATTTACTGAAAAAATCGCATTACACGAAATGCACAGTGTAGTACATAGTATATGAGTGAGTTGTACTGAAAAACTTAGAATATAAGAAACGCACAGTGTAGTACATAGTATATGAGTGAGTTGCTCTGAAAAACTTAGAATATAAGAAACGCACAGTGTAGTACATAGTATATGAGTGAGTTGCACTGAAAAACTTAGAATATAAGAAACGCACAGTGTAGTACATAGTATATGAGCGAGTTGCACTGAAAAACTTAGAATATAAGAAACGCACAGTGTAGTACATAGTATATGAGTGAGTTGCACTGAAAAACTTAGAATATAAGAAACGCACAGTGTAGTACATAGTATATGAGTGAGTTGCACTGAAAAACTTAGAATATAAGATACGCACAGTGTAGTACATAGTATATGAGTGAGTTGCACTGAAAAACTTAGAATTTACTGAAAAACCCGCATTACACGAAATGCACAGTGTAGCACATAGTATATGAGTGAGTTGCACTGAAAAACTTAGAATATAAGAAACGCACAGTGTAGTACATAGTATATGAGTGAGTTGCACTGAAAAACTTAGAATATAAGAAACGCACAGTGTAGTACATAGTATATGAGCGAGTTGCACTGAAAAACTTAGAATATAAGAAACGCACAGTGTAGTACATAGTATATGAGTGAGTTGCACTGAAAAACTTAGAATATAAGAAACGCACAGTGTAGTACATAGTATATGAGTGAGTTGCACTGAAAAACTTAGAATATAAGAAACGCACAGTGTAGTACATAGTATATGAGTGAGTTGCACTGAAAAACTTAGAATTTACTGAAAAACCCGCATTACACGAAATGCACAGTGTAGCACATAGTATATGAGTGAGTTGCACTGAAAAACTTAGAATATAAGAAACGCACAGTGTAGTACATAGTATATGAGTGAGTTGCACTGAAAAACTTAGAATATAAGAAAAGCACAGTGTAGTACATAGTATATGAGTGAGTTGCACTGAAAAACTTAGAATATAAGAAACGCACAGTGTAGTACATAGTATATGAGTGAGTTGCACTGTAAAACTTAGAATATAAGAAACGCACAGTGTAGTACATAGTATATGAGTGAGTTGCACTGAAAAACTTAGAATTTACTGAAAAACCCGCATTACACGAAATGCATAGTGTAGTACATAGTATATGAGTGAGTTGCACTGAAAAACTTAGAATATAAGAAACGCACAGTGTAGTACATAGTATATGAGTGAGTTAAACTGAAAAACTTAGAATATAAGAAACGCATAGTGTAGTACATAGTATATGAGTGAGTTGCACTGAAAAACTTAGAATATAAGAAACGCACAGTGTAGTACATAGTATATGAGTGAGTTGCACTGAAAAACTTAGAATATAAGAAACGCACATATAGTACATAGTATATGAATGATTTGCACTGAAAAACTTAGAATTTACTGAAAAAATCGCATTACACGAAATGCACAGTGTAGTACATAGTATATGAGTGAGTTGTACTGAAAAACTTAGAATATAAGAAACGCACAGTGTAGTACATAGTATATGAGTGAGTTGCACTGAAAAACTTAGAATATAAGAAACGCACAGTGTAGTACATAGTATATGAGTGAGTTGCACTGAAAAACTTAGAATATAAGAAACGCACAGTGTAGTACATAGTATATGAGTGAGTTGCACTGAAAAACTTAGAATTTACTGAAAAACCCGCATTACACGAAATGCACAGTGTAGCACATAGTATATGAGTGAGTTGCACTGAAAAACTTAGAATATAAGAAACGCACAGTGTAGTACATAGTATATGAGTGAGTTGCACTGAAAAACTTAGAATATAAGAAAAGCACAGTGTAGTACATAGTATATGAGTGAGTTACACTGAAAAACTTAGAATATAAGATACGCACAGTGTAGTACATAGTATATGAGTGAGTTGCACTGAAAAACTTAGAATATAAGAAACGCACAGTGTAGTACATAGTATATGAGTGAGTTGCACTGAAAAACTTAGAATATAAGAAACGCACAGTGTAGTACATAGTATATGAGCGAGTTGCACTGAAAAACTTAGAATATAAGAAACGCACAGTGTAGTACATAGTATATGAGTGAGTTGCACTGAAAAACTTAGAATATAAGAAACGCACAGTATAGTACATAGTATATGAGTGAGTTGCACTGAAAAACTTAGAATATAAGAAACGCACAGTGTAGTACATAGTATATGAGTGAGTTGCACTGAAAAACTTAGAATTTACTGAAAAACCCGCATTACACGAAATGCACAGTGTAGCACATAGTATATGAGTGAGTTGCACTGAAAAACTTAGAATATAAGAAACGCACAGTGTAGTACATAGTATATGAGTGAGTTGCACTGAAAAACTTAGAATATAAGAAACGCACAGTGTAGTATATAGTATATGAGCGAGTTGCACTGAAAAACTTAGAATATAAGAAACGCACAGTGTAGTACATAGTATATGAGTGAGTTGCACTGAAAAACTTAGAATATAAGAAACGCACAGTGTAGTACATAGTATATGAGTGAGTTGCACTGAAAAACTTAGAATATAAGAAACGCACAGTGTAGTACATAGTATATGAGTGAGTTGCACTGAAAAACTTAGAATTTACTGAAAAACCCGCATTACACGAAATGCACAGTGTAGCACATAGTATATGAGTGAGTTGCACTGAAAAACTTAGAATATAAGAAACGCACAGTGTAGTACATAGTATATGAGTGACTTGCACTGAAAAACTTAGAATATAAGAAAAGCACAGTGTAGTACATAGTATATGAGTGAGTTGCACTGAAAAACTTAGAATATAAGAAACGCACAGTGTAGTACATAGTATATGAGTGAGTTGCACTGTAAAACTTAGAATATAAGAAACGCACAGTGTAGTACATAGTATATGAGTGAGTTGCACTGAAAAACTTAGAATTTACTGAAAAACCCGCATTACACGAAACGCATAGTGTAGTACATAGTATATGAGTGAGTTGCACTGAAAAACTTAGAATATAAGAAACGCACAGTGTAGTACATAGTATATGAGTGAGTTGCACTGAAAAACTTAGAATATAAGAAACGCACATATAGTACATAGTATATGAATGAGTTGCACTGAAAAACTTAGAATTTACTGAAAAAATCGCATTACACGAAATGCACAGTGTAGTACATAGTATATGAGTGAGTTGTACTGAAAAACTTAGAATATAAGAAACGCACAGTGTAGTACATAGTATATGAGTGAGTTGCACTGAAAAACTTAGAATATAAGAAACGCACAGTGTAGTACATAGTATATGAGTGAGTTGCACTGAAAAACTTAGAATATAAGAAACGCACAGTGTAGTACATAGTATATGAGTGAGTTGCACTGAAAAACTTAGAATTTACTGAAAAACCCGCATTACACGAAATGCACAGTGTAGTACATAGTATATGAGTGAGTTGCACTGAAAAACTTAGAATATAAGAAACGCACAGTGTAGTACATAGTATATGAGTGAGTTGCACTGAAAAACTTAGAATATAAGAAACGCACATATAGTACATAGTATATGAATGAGTTGAACTGAAAAACTTAGAATTTACTGAAAAAATCGCATTACACGAAATGCACAGTGTAGTACATAGTATATGAGTGAGTTGTACTGAAAAACTTAGAATATAAGAAACGCACAGTGTAGTACATAGTATATGAGTGAGTTGCTCTGAAAAACTTAGAATATAAGAAACGCACAGTGTAGTACATAGTATATGAGTGAGTTGCACTGAAAAACTTAGAATATAAGAAACGCACAGTGTAGTACATAGTATATGAGCGAGTTGCACTGAAAAACTTAGAATATAAGAAACGCACAGTGTAGTACATAGTATATGAGTGAGTTGCACTGAAAAACTTAGAATATAAGAAACGCAAAGTGTAGTACATAGTATATGAGTGAGTTGCACTGAAAAACTTAGAATATAAGAAACGCACAGTGTAGTACATAGTATATGAGTGAGTTGCACTGAAAAACTTAGAATTTACTGAAAAACCCGCATTACACGAAATGCACAGTGTAGCACATAGTATATGAGTGAGTTGCACTGAAAAACTTAGAATATAAGAAACGCACAGTGTAGTACATAGTATATGAGTGAGTTGCACTGAAAAACTTAGAATATAAGAAACGCACAGTGTAGTACATAGTATATGAGCGAGTTGCACTGAAAAACTTAGAATATAAGAAACGCACAGTGTAGTACATAGTATATGAGTGAGTTGCACTGAAAAACTTAGAATATAAGAAACGCACAGTGTAGTACATAGTATATGAGTGAGTTGCACTGAAAAACTTAGAATATAAGAAACGCACAGTGTAGTACATAGTATATGAGTGAGTTGCACTGAAAAACTTAGAATTTACTGAAAAACCCGCATTACACGAAATGCACAATGTAGCACATAGTATATGAGTGAGTTGCACTGAAAAACTTAGAATATAAGAAACGCACAGTGTAGTACATAGTATATGAGTGAGTTGCACTGAAAAACTTAGAATATAAGAAAAGCACAGTGTAGTACATAGTATATGAGTGAGTTGCACTGAAAAACTTAGAATATAAGAAACGCACAGTGTAGTACATAGTATATGAGTGAGTTGCACTGTAAAACTTAGAATATAAGAAACGCACAGTGTAGTACATAGTATATGAGTGAGTTGCACTGAAAAACTTAAAATTTACTGAAAAACCCGCACTACACGAAATGCACAGTGTAGTACATAGTATATGAGTGAGTTGCACTGAAAAACTTAGAATATAAGAAACGCACAGTGTAGTACATAGTATATGAGTGAGTTAAACTGAAAAACTTAGAATATAAGAAACGCATAGTGTAGTACATAGTATATGAGTGAGTTGCACTGAAAAACTTAGAATATAAGAAACGCACAGTGTAGTACATAGTATATGAGTGAGTTGCACTGAAAAACTTAGAATATAAGAAACGCACATATAGTACATAGTATATGAATGAGTTGCACTGAAAAACTTAGAATTTACTGAAAAAAATCGCATTACACGAAATGCACAGTGTAGTACATAGTATATGAGTGAGTTGTACTGAAAAACTTAGAATATAAGAAACGCACAGTGTAGTACATAGTATATGAGTGAGTTGCACTGAAAAACTTAGAATATAAGAAACGCACAGTGTAGTACATAGTATATGAGTGAGTTGCACTGAAAAACTTAGAATATAAGAAACGCACAGTGTAGTACATAGTATATGAGTGAGTTGCACTGAAAAACTTAGAATTTACTGAAAAACCCGCATTACACGAAATGCACAGTGTAGTACATAGTATATGAGTGAGTTGCACTGAAAAACTTAGAATATAAGAAACGCACAGTGTAGTACATAGTATATGAGTGAGTTAAAACTGAAAAACTTAGAATATAAGAAACGCATAGTGTAGTACATAGTATATGAGTGAGTTGCACTGAAAAACTTAGAATATAAGAAACGCACAGTGTAGTACATAGTATATGAGTGAGTTGCACTGAAAAACTTAGAATATAAGAAACGCACATATAGTACATAGTATATGAATGAGTTGCACTGAAAAACTTAGAATTTACTGAAAAAATCGCATTACACGAAATGCACAGTGTAGTACATAGTATATGAGTGAGTTGTACTGAAAAACTTAGAATATAAGAAACGCACAGTGTAGTACATAGTATATGAGTGAGTTGCTCTGAAAAACTTAGAATATAAGAAACGCACAGTGCAGTACATAGTATATGAGTGAGTTGCACTGAAAAACTTAGAATATAAGAAACGCACAGTGTAGTACATAGTATATGAGTGAGTTGCACTGAAAAACTTAGAATAGAAGAAACGAACAGTGTAGTACATAGTATATGAGTGAGTTGCACTGAAAAACTTAGAATTTAAGAAACGCACAGTGTAGTACATAGTATATGAGTGAGTTGCACTGAAAAACTTAGAATATAAGAAACGCACAGTGTAGTACATAGTATATGAGTGAGTTGCACTGAAAAACTTAGAATTTAAGAAACGCACAGTGTAGTACATAGTATATGAATGAGTTGCACTGAAAAACTTAGAATTTACTGAAAAACCCGCATTACACGAAATGCACAGGGTAGTACATAGTATATGAGTGAGTTGCACTGAAAAACTTAGAATATAAGAAACGCACAGTGTAGTACATAGTATATGAGTGAGTTGCACTGAAAAACTTAGAATATAAGAAACGCACAGTGTAGTACATAGTATATGAGTGAGTTGCACTGAAAAACTTAGAATATAAGAAACGCACAGTGTAGTACATAGTATATGAGTGAGTTGCACTGAAAAACTTAGAATATAAGAAACGCACAGTGTAGTACATAGTATATGAGTGAGTTGCACTGAAAAACTTAGATTTAAGAAACGCACAGTGTAGTACATAGTATATGAGTGAGTTGCACTGAAAAACTTAGAATATAAGAAACGCACAGTGTAGTACATAGTATATGAGCG
The DNA here is from genome assembly GCF_978045245.1 of Mus caroli. NCBI lineage: Eukaryota > Metazoa > Chordata > Mammalia > Rodentia > Muridae > Mus > Mus caroli. The sequence continues at coordinate 3,728,429 of NW_028227280.1, forward strand.
AGTTGCACTGAAAAACTTAGAATATAAGAAACGCACAGTGTAGTACATAGTATATGAGTGAGTTGCACTGAAAAACTTAGAATATAAGAAACGCACAGTGTAGTACATAGTATATGAGTGAGTTGCACTGAAAAACTTAGAATATAAGAAACGCACAGTGTAGTACATAGTATATGAGTGAGTTGCACTGAAAAACTTAGAATTTACTGAAAAACCCGCATTACACGTAATGCACAGTGTAGCACATAGTATATGAGTGAGTTGCACTGAAAAACTTAGAATATAAGAAACGCACAGTGTAGTACATAGTATATGAGTGAGTTGCACTGAAAAACTTAGAATATAAGAAAAGCACAGTGTAGTACATAGTATATGAGTGAGTTGCACTGAAAAACTTAGAATATAAGAAACGCACAGTGTAGTACATAGTATATGAGTGAGTTGCACTGAAAAACTTAGAATTTACTGAAAAACCCGCATTACACGAAATGCACAGTGTAGTACATAGTATATGAATGAGTTGCACTGAAAAACTTAGAATTTACTGAAAAAATCGCATTACACGAAATGCACAGTGTAGTACATAGTATATGAGTGAGTTGTACTGAAAAACTTAGAATATAAGAAACGCACAGTGTAGTACATAGTATATGAGTGAGTTGCACTGAAAAACTTAGAATATAAGAAACGCACAGTGTAGTACATAGTATATGAGTGAGTTGCACTGAAAAACTTAGAATATAAGAAACGCACAGTGTAGTACATAGTATATGAGTGAGTTGCACTGAAAAACTTAGAATATAAGAAACGCACAGTGTAGTACATAGTATATGAGTGAGTTGCACTGAAAAACTTAGAATTTAAGAAACGCACAGTGTAGTACATAGTATATGAGTGAGTTGCACTGAAAAACTTAGAATATAAGAAACGCACAGTGTAGTACATAGTATATGAGCGAGTCGCACTGAAAAACTTAGAATATAAGAAACGCACAGTGTAGTACATAGTATATGAGTGAGTTGCACTGAAAAACTTAGAATTTAAGAAACGCACAGTGTAGTACATAGTATATGAGTGAGTTGCACTGAAAAACTTAGAATATAAGAAACGCACAGTGTAGTACATAGTATATGAGTGAGTTGCACTGAAAAACTTAGAATATAAGAAACGCACATATAGTACATAGTATATGAATGAGTTGCACTGAAAAACTTAGAATATAAGAAACGCACAGTGTAGTACATAGTATATGAGTGAGTTGCACTGAAAAACTTAGAATATAAGAAACGCACAGTGTAGTACATAGTATATGAGCGAGTTGCACTGAAAAACTTAGAATATAAGAAACGCACAGTGTAGTACATAGTATATGAGTGAGTTGCACTGAAAAACTTAGAATATAAGAAACGCACAGTATAGTACATAGTATATGAGTGAGTTGCACTGAAAAACTTAGAATATAAGAAACGCACAGTGTAGTACATAGTATATGAGTGAGTTGCACTGAAAAACTTAGAATTTACTGAAAAACCCGCATTACACGAAATGCACAGTGTAGCACATAGTATATGAGTGAGTTGCACTGAAAAACTTAGAATATAAGAAACGCACAGTGTAGTACATAGTATATGAGTGAGTTGCACTGAAAAACTTAGAATATAAGAAACGCACAGTGTAGTACATAGTATATGAGTGAGTTGCACTGAAAAACTTAGAATATAAGAAACGCACAGTGTAGTACATAGTATATGAGTGAGTTGCACTGAAAAAGTTAGAATTTACTGAAAAACCCGCATTACACGAAATGCACAGTGTAGCACATAGTATATGAGTGAGTTGCAATGAAAAACTTAGAATATAAGAAACGCACAGTGTAGTACATAGTATTTGAGTGACTTGCACTGAAAAACTTAGAATATAAGAAAAGCACAGTGTAGTACATAGTATATGAGTGAGTTGCACTGAAAAACTTAGAATATAAGAAACGCACAGTGTAGTACATAGTATATGAGTGAGTTGCACTGTAAAACTTAGAATATAAGAAACGCACAGTGTAGTACATAGTATATGAGTGAGTTGCACTGAAAAACTTAGAATTTACTGAAAAACCCGCATTACACGAAATGCACAGTGTAGTACATAGTATATGAGTGAGTTGCACTGAAAAACTTAGAATATAAGAAACGCACAGTGTAGTACATAGTATATGAGTGAGTTGCACTGAAAAACTTAGAATATAAGAAACGCACAGTGTAGTACATAGTATATGAGTGAGTTGCACTGAAAAACTTAGAATATAAGAAACGCACAGTGTAGTACATAGTATATGAGTGAGTTGCACTGAAAAACTTAGAATATAAGAAACGCACATATAGTACATAGTATATGAATGAGTTGCACTGAAAAACTTAGAATTTACTGAAAAAATCGCATTACACGAAATGCACAGTGTAGTACATAGTATATGAGTGAGTTGTACTGAAAAACTTAGAATATAAGAAACGCACAGTGTAGTACATAGTATATGAGTGAGTTGCACTGAAAAACTTAGAATATAAGAAACGCACAGTGTAGTACATAGTATATGAGTGAGTTGCACTGAAAAACTTAGAATATAAGAAACGCACAGTGTAGTACATAGTATATGAGTGAGTTGCACTGAAAAACTTAGAATTTACTGAAAAACCCGCATTACACGAAATGCACAGTGTAGTACATAGTATATGAGTGAGTTGCACTGAAAAACTTAGAATATAAGAAACGCACAGTGTAGTACATAGTATATGAGTGAGTTGCACTGAAAAACTTAGAATATAAGAAACGCACATATAGTACATAGTATATGAATGAGTTGAACTGAAAAACTTAGAATTTACTGAAAAAATCGCATTACACGAAATGCACAGTGTAGTACATAGTATATGAGTGAGTTGTACTGAAAAACTTAGAATATAAGAAACGCACAGTGTAGTACATAGTATATGAGTGAGTTGCTCTGAAAAACTTAGAATATAAGAAACGCACAGTGTAGTACATAGTATATGAGTGAGTTGCACTGAAAAACTTAGAATATAAGAAACGCACAGTGTAGTACATAGTATATGAGCGAGTTGCACTGAAAAACTTAGAATATAAGAAACGCACAGTGTAGTACATAGTATATGAGTGAGTTGCACTGAAAAACTTAGAATATAAGAAACGCACAGTGTAGTACATAGTATATGAGTGAGTTGCACTGAAAAACTTAGAATATAAGAAACGCACAGTGTAGTACATAGTATATGAGTGAGTTGCACTGAAAAACTTAGAATTTACTGAAAAACCCGCATTACACGAAATGCACAGTGTAGCACATAGTATATGAGTGAGTTGCACTGAAAAACTTAGAATATAAGAAACGCACAGTGTAGTACATAGTATATGAGTGAGTTGCACTGAAAAACTTAGAATATAAGAAACGCACAGTGTAGTACATAGTATATGAGCGAGTTGCACTGAAAAACTTAGAATATAAGAAACGCACAGTGTAGTACATAGTATATGAGTGAGTTGCACTGAAAAACTTAGAATATAAGAAACGCACAGTGTAGTACATAGTATATGAGTGAGTTGCACTGAAAAACTTAGAATATAAGAAACGCACAGTGTAGTACATAGTATATGAGTGAGTTGCACTGAAAAACTTAGAATTTACTGAAAAACCCGCATTACACGAAATGCACAATGTAGCACATAGTATATGAGTGAGTTGCACTGAAAAACTTAGAATATAAGAAACGCACAGTGTAGTACATAGTATATGAGTGAGTTGCACTGAAAAACTTAGAATATAAGAAAAGCACAGTGTAGTACATAGTATATGAGTGAGTTGCACTGAAAAACTTAGAATATAAGAAACGCACAGTGTAGTACATAGTATATGAGTGAGTTGCACTGTAAAACTTAGAATATAAGAAACGCACAGTGTAGTACATAGTATATGAGTGAGTTGCACTGAAAAACTTAAAATTTACTGAAAAACCCGCACTACACGAAATGCACAGTGTAGTACATAGTATATGAGTGAGTTGCACTGAAAAACTTAGAATATAAGAAACGCACAGTGTAGTACATAGTATATGAGTGAGTTAAACTGAAAAACTTAGAATATAAGAAACGCATAGTGTAGTACATAGTATATGAGTGAGTTGCACTGAAAAACTTAGAATATAAGAAACGCACAGTGTAGTACATAGTATATGAGTGAGTTGCACTGAAAAACTTAGAATATAAGAAACGCACATATAGTACATAGTATATGAATGAGTTGCACTGAAAAACTTAGAATTTACTGAAAAAAATCGCATTACACGAAATGCACAGTGTAGTACATAGTATATGAGTGAGTTGTACTGAAAAACTTAGAATATAAGAAACGCACAGTGTAGTACATAGTATATGAGTGAGTTGCACTGAAAAACTTAGAATATAAGAAACGCACAGTGTAGTACATAGTATATGAGTGAGTTGCACTGAAAAACTTAGAATATAAGAAACGCACAGTGTAGTACATAGTATATGAGTGAGTTGCACTGAAAAACTTAGAATTTACTGAAAAACCCGCATTACACGAAATGCACAGTGTAGTACATAGTATATGAGTGAGTTGCACTGAAAAACTTAGAATATAAGAAACGCACAGTGTAGTACATAGTATATGAGTGAGTTAAAACTGAAAAACTTAGAATATAAGAAACGCATAGTGTAGTACATAGTATATGAGTGAGTTGCACTGAAAAACTTAGAATATAAGAAACGCACAGTGTAGTACATAGTATATGAGTGAGTTGCACTGAAAAACTTAGAATATAAGAAACGCACATATAGTACATAGTATATGAATGAGTTGCACTGAAAAACTTAGAATTTACTGAAAAAATCGCATTACACGAAATGCACAGTGTAGTACATAGTATATGAGTGAGTTGTACTGAAAAACTTAGAATATAAGAAACGCACAGTGTAGTACATAGTATATGAGTGAGTTGCTCTGAAAAACTTAGAATATAAGAAACGCACAGTGCAGTACATAGTATATGAGTGAGTTGCACTGAAAAACTTAGAATATAAGAAACGCACAGTGTAGTACATAGTATATGAGTGAGTTGCACTGAAAAACTTAGAATAGAAGAAACGAACAGTGTAGTACATAGTATATGAGTGAGTTGCACTGAAAAACTTAGAATTTAAGAAACGCACAGTGTAGTACATAGTATATGAGTGAGTTGCACTGAAAAACTTAGAATATAAGAAACGCACAGTGTAGTACATAGTATATGAGTGAGTTGCACTGAAAAACTTAGAATTTAAGAAACGCACAGTGTAGTACATAGTATATGAATGAGTTGCACTGAAAAACTTAGAATTTACTGAAAAACCCGCATTATACGAAATGCACAGGGTAGTACATAGTATATGAGTGAGTTGCACTGAAAAACTTAGAATATAAGAAACGCACAGTGTAGTACATAGTATATGAGTGAGTTGCACTGAAAAACTTAGAATATAAGAAACGCACAGTGTAGTACATAGTATATGAGTGAGTTGCACTGAAAAACTTAGAATATAAGAAACGCACAGTGTAGTACATAGTATATGAGTGAGTTGCACTGAAAAACTTAGAATATAAGAAACGCACAGTGTAGTACATAGTATATGAGTGAGTTGCACTGAAAAACTTAGATTTAAGAAACGCACAGTGTAGTACATAGTATATGAGTGAGTTGCACTGAAAAACTTAGAATATAAGAAACGCACAGTGTAGTACATAGTATATGAGCGAGTTGCACTGAAAAACTTAGAATATAAGAAACGCACAGTGTAGTACATAGTATATGAGTGAGTTGCACTGAAAAACTTAGAATATAAGAAACGCACAGTGTAGTACATAGTATATGAGTGAGTTGCACTGAAAAACTTAGAATATAAGAAACGCACAGTGTAGTACATAGTATATGAGTGAGTTGCACTGAAAAACTTAGAATTTACTGAAAAACCCGCATTACACGTAATGCACAGTGTAGCACATAGTATATGAGTGAGTTGCACTGAAAAACTTAGAATATAAGAAACGCACAGTGTAGTACATAGTATATGAGTGAGTTGCACTGAAAAACTTAGAATATAAGAAACGCACAGTGTAGTACATAGTATATGAGTGAGTTGCACTGAAAAACTTAGAATATAAGAAACGCACAGTGTAGTACATAGTATATGAGTGAGTTGCACTGAAAAACTTAGAATTTAAGAAACGCACAGTGTAGTACATAGTATATGAGTGAGTTGCACTGAAAAACTTAGAATATAAGAAACGCACAGTGTAGTACATAGTATATGAGCGAGTCGCACTGAAAAACTTAGAATATAAGAAACGCACAGTGTAGTACATAGTATATGAGTGAGTTGCACTGAAAAACTTAGAATTTAAGAAACGCACAGTGTAGTACATAGTATATGAGTGAGTTGCACTGAAAAACTTAGAATATAAGAAACGCACAGTGTAGTACATAGTATATGAGTGAGTTGCACTGAAAAACTTAGAATATAAGAAACGCACATATAGTACATAGTATATGAATGAGTTGCACTGAAAAACTTAGAATTTACTGAAAAACCCGCATTACACGAAATGCACAGTGTAGTACATATTATATGAGTGAGTTGCACTGAAAAACTTAGAATATAAGAAACGCACAGTGTAGTACATAGTATATGAGTGAGTTGCACTGAAAAACTTAGAATTTAAGAAACGCACAGTGTAGTACATAGTATATGAGTGAGTTGCACTGAAAAACTTAGAATATAAGAAACGCACAGTGTAGTACATAGTATATGAGCGAGTTGCACTGAAAAACTTAGAATATAAGAAACGCACAATGTAGTACATAGTATATGAGTGAGTTGCACTGAAAAACTTAGAATATAAGAAACGCACTGTGTAGTACATAGTATATGAGTGAGTTGCACTGAAAAACTTAGAATTTACTGAAAAACCCGCATTACACGAAATGCACAGTGTAGTACATAGTATATGAGTGAGTTGCACTGAAAAACTTAGAATATAAGAAACGCACAGTGTAGTACATAGTATATGAGTGAGTTAAACTGAAAAACTTAGAATATAAGAAACGCATAGTGTAGTACATAGTATATGAGTGAGTTGCACTGAAAAACTTAGAATATAAGAAACGCACAGTGTAGTACATAGTATATGAGTGAGTTGCACTGAAAAACTTAGAATATAAGAAACGCACATATAGTACATAGTATATGAATGAGTTGCACTGAAAAACTTAGAATTTACTGAAAAAAATCGCATTACACGAAATGCACAGTGTAGTACATAGTATATGAGTGAGTTGTACTGAAAAACTTAGAATATAAGAAACGCACAGTGTAGTACATAGTATATGAGTGAGTTGCACTGAAAAACTTAGAATATAAGAAACGCACAGTGTAGTACATAGTATATGAGTGAGTTGCACTGAAAAACTTAGAATATAAGAAACGCACAGTGTAGTACATAGTATATGAGTGAGTTGCACTGAAAAACTTAGAATTTACTGAAAAACCCGCATTACACGAAATGCACAGTGTAGTACATAGTATATGAGTGAGTTGCACTGAAAAACTTAGAATATAAGAAACGCACAGTGTAGTACATAGTATATGAGTGAGTTAAAACTGAAAAACTTAGAATATAAGAAACGCATAGTGTAGTACATAGTATATGAGTGAGTTGCACTGAAAAACTTAGAATATAAGAAACGCACAGTGTAGTACATAGTATATGAGTGAGTTGCACTGAAAAACTTAGAATATAAGAAACGCACATATAGTACATAGTATATGAATGAGTTGCACTGAAAAACTTAGAATTTACTGAAAAAATCGCATTACACGAAATGCACAGTGTAGTACATAGTATATGAGTGAGTTGTACTGAAAAACTTAGAATATAAGAAACGCACAGTGTAGTACATAGCATATGAGTGAGTTGCTCTGAAAAACTTAGAATATAAGAAACGCACAGTGCAGTACATAGTATATGAGTGAGTTGCACTGAAAAACTTAGAATATAAGAAACGCACAGTGTAGTACATAGTATATGAGTGAGTTGCACTGAAAAACTTAGAATAGAAGAAACGAACAGTGTAGTACATAGTATATGAGTGAGTTGCACTGAAAAACTTAGAATTTAAGAAACGCACAGTGTAGTACATAGTATATGAGTGAGTTGCACTGAAAAACTTAGAATATAAGAAACGCACAGTGTAGTACATAGTATATGAGTGAGTTGCACTGAAAAACTTAGAATTTAAGAAACGCACAGTGTAGTACATAGTATATGAATGAGTTGCACTGAAAAACTTAGAATTTACTGAAAAACCCGCATTACACGAAATGCACAGGGTAGTACATAGTATATGAGTGAGTTGCACTGAAAAACTTAGAATATAAGAAACGCACAGTGTAGTACATAGTATATGAGTGAGTTGCACTGAAAAACTTAGAATATAAGAAACGCACAGTGTAGTACATAGTATATGAGTGAGTTGCACTGAAAAACTTAGAATATAAGAAACGCACAGTGTAGTACATAGTATATGAGTGAGTTGCACTGAAAAACTTAGAATATAAGAAACGCACAGTGTAGTACATAGTATATGAGTGAGTTGCACTGAAAAACTTAGATTTAAGAAACGCACAGTGTAGTACATAGTATATGAGTGAGTTGCACTGAAAAACTTAGAATATAAGAAACGCACAGTGTAGTACATAGTATATGAGCGAGTTGCACTGAAAAACTTAGAATATAAGAAACGCACAGTGTAGTACATAGTATATGAGTGAGTTGCACTGAAAAACTTAGAATATAAGAAACGCACAGTGTAGTACATAGTATATGAGTGAGTTGCACTGAAAAACTTAGAATATAAGAAACGCACAGTGTAGTACATAGTATATGAGTGAGTTGCACTGAAAAACTTAGAATTTACTGAAAAACCCGCATTACACGTAATGCACAGTGTAGCACATAGTATATGAGTGAGTTGCACTGAAAAACTTAGAATATAAGAAACGCACAGTGTAGTACATAGTATATGAGTGAGTTGCACTGAAAAACTTAGAATATAAGAAACGCACAGTGTAGTACATAGTATATGAGTGAGTTGCACTGAAAAACTTAGAATATAAGAAACGCACAGTGTAGTACATAGTATATGAGTGAGTTGCACTGAAAAACTTAGAATTTAAGAAACGCACAGTGTAGTACATAGTATATGAGTGAGTTGCACTGAAAAACTTAGAATATAAGAAACGCACAGTGTAGTACATAGTATATGAGCGAGTCGCACTGAAAAACTTAGAATATAAGAAACGCACAGTGTAGTACATAGTATATGAGTGAGTTGCACTGAAAAACTTAGAATTTAAGAAACGCACAGTGTAGTACATAGTATATGAGTGAGTTGCACTGAAAAACTTAGAATATAAGAAACGCACAGTGTAGTACATAGTATATGAGTGAGTTGCACTGAAAAACTTAGAATATAAGAAACGCACATATAGTACATAGTATATGAATGAGTTGCACTGAAAAACTTAGAATTTACTGAAAAACCCGCATTACACGAAATGCACAGTGTAGTACATATTATATGAGTGAGTTGCACTGAAAAACTTAGAATATAAGAAACGCACAGTGTAGTACATAGTATATGAGTGAGTTGCACTGAAAAACTTAGAATTTAAGAAACGCACAGTGTAGTACATAGTATATGAGTGAGTTGCACTGAAAAACTTAGAATATAAGAAACGCACAGTGTAGTACATAGTATATGAGCGAGTTGCACTGAAAAACTTAGAATATAAGAAACGCACAATGTAGTACATAGTATATGAGTGAGTTGCACTGAAAAACTTAGAATATAAGAAACGCACTGTGTAGTACATAGTATATGAGTGAGTTGCACTGAAAAACTTAGAATTTACTGAAAAACCCGCATTACACGAAATGCACAGTGTAGTACATAGTATATGAGTGAGTTGCACTGAAAAACTTAGAATATAAGAAACGCACTGTGTAGTACATAGTATATGAGTGAGTTGCACTGAAAAACTTAGAATTTACTGAAAAACCCGCATTACACGAAATGCACAGTGTAGTACATAGTATATGAGTGAGTTGCACTGAAAAACTTAGAATATAAGAAACGCACACTGTAGTACATAGTATATGAGTGAGTTGCACTGAAAAACTTAGAATATGAGAAACGCACAGTGTAGTACATAGTATATGAGTGAGTTGCACTCAAAAACTTAGAATATGAGAAACGCACAGTTTAGTACATAGTATATGAGTGAGTTGCACTGAAAAACTTAGAATATAAGAAACGCACAGTGTAGTACATAGTATAGAGTGAGTTGCACTGAAAAACTTAGAATATAAGAAACGCACATATAGTACATAGTATATGAATGAGTTGCACTGAAAAACTTAGAATTTACTGAAAAACCCGCATTACACGAAATGCACAGTGTAGTACATATTATATGAGTGAGTTGCACTGAAAAACTTAGAATATAAGAAACGCACAGTGTAGTACATAGTATATGAGTGAGTTGCACTGAAAAACTTAGAATTTAAGAAACGCACAGTGTAGTACATAGTATATGAGTGAGTTGCACTGAAAAACTTAGAATATAAGAAACGCACAGTGTAGTACATAGTATATGAGCGAGTTGCACTGAAAAACTTAGAATATAAGAAACGCACAGTGTAGTACATAGTATATGAGTGAGTTGCACTGAAAAACTTAGAATATAAGAAACGCACTGTGTAGTACATAGTATATGAGTGAGTTGCACTGAAAAACTTAGAATTTACTGAAAAACCCGCATTACACGAAATGCACAGTGTAGTACATAGTATATGAGTGAGTTGCACTGAAAAACTTAGAATATAAGAAACGCACTGTGTAGTACATAGTATATGAGTGAGTTGCACTGAAAAACTTAGAATTTACTGAAAAACCCGCATTACACGAAATGCACAGTGTAGTACATAGTATATGAGTGAGTTGCACTGAAAAACTTAGAATATAAGAAACGCACAGTGTAGTACATAGTATATGAGTGAGTTGCACTGAAAAACTTAGAATATGAGAAACGCACAGTGTAGTACATAGTATATGAGTGAGTTGCACTCAAAAACTTAGAATATGAGAAACGCACAGTTTAGTACATAGTATATGAGTGAGTTGCACTGAAAAACTTAGAATATAAGAAACGCACAGTGTAGTACATAGTATATGAGTGAGTTGCACTGAAAAACTTAGAATATAAGAAACGCACAGTGTAGTACATAGTATATGAGTGAGTTGCACTGAAAAACTTAGAATATAAGCAACGCACAGTGTAGTACATAGTATATGAGTGAGTTGCACTGAAAAACTTAGAATATAAGCACCCCACAGTGTAGTACATAGTATATGAGTGAGTTGCACTGAAAAACTTAGAATATAAGAAACGCACAGTGTAGTACATAGTATATGAGTGAGTTGCACTGAAAAACTTAGAATATAAGAAACGCACAGTGTAGTACATAGTATATGAGTGAGTTGCACTGAAAAACTTAGAATATAAGAAACGCACAGTGTAGTACATAGTATATGAGTGAGTTGCACTGAAAAACTTAGAATATAAGAAACGCACAGTGTAGTACATAGTATATGAGTGAGTTGCACTGAAAAACTTAGAATTTACTGAAAAACCCGCATTACACGAAATGCACAGTGTAGTACATAGTATATGAGTGAGTTGCACTGAAAAACTTAGAATATAAGAAACGCACAGTGTAGTACATAGTATATGAGTGAGTTGCACTGAAAAACTTAGAATATAAGAAACGCACAGTGTAGTACATAGTATATGAGTGAGTTTCACTGAAAATCTTAGAATATAAGAAACGCACAGTGTAGTACATAGTATATGAGTGAGTTGCACTGAAAAACTTAGAATATAAGAAAAGCACAGTGTAGTACATAGTATATGAGTGAGTTGCCCTGAAAAACTTAGAATATAAGAAACGCACAGTGTAGTACATAGTATATGAGTGAGTTGCACTGAAAAACTTAGAATTTACTGAAAAACCCGCATTACATGAAATGCACAGTGTAGTACATAGTATATGAGTGAGTTGCACTGAAAAACTTAGAATATAAGAAACGCACAGTGTAGTACATAGTATATGAGTGAGTTGCACTGAAAAACTTAGAATATAAGAAACGCACAGTGTATTACATAGTATATGAGTGAGTTGCACTGAAAAACTTAGAATATAAGAAACGCACAGTGTAGTACATAGTATATGAGTGAGTTGCACTGAAAAACTTAGAATATAATAAACGCACAGTGTAGTACATAGTATATGAGTGAGTTGCACTGAAAAACTTAGAATATAAGAAACGCACAGTGTAGTACATAGTATATGAGTGAGTTGCACTGAAAAACTTAGAATATAAGAAACGCACAGTGTAGTACATAGTATATGAGTGAGTTGCACTGAAAAACTTAGAATATAAGAAACGCACAGTGTAGTACATAGTATATGAGTGAGTTGCACTCAAAAACTTAGAATATGAGAAACGCACAGTTTAGTACATAGTATATGAGTGAGTTGCACTGAAAAACTTAGAATATAAGAAACGCACAGTGTAGTACATAGTATATGAGTGAGTTGCACTGAAAAACTTAGAATATAAGCAACGCACAGTGTAGTACATAGTATATGAGTGAGTTGCACTGAAAAACTTAGAATATAAGCAACGCACAGTGTAGTACATAGTATATGAGTGAGTTGCACTGAAAAACAGAATATAAGAAACGCACAGTGTAGTACATAGTATATGAGTGAGTTGCACTGAAAAACTTAGAATATAAGAAACGCACAGTGTAGTACAGAGTATATGAGTGAGTTGCACTGAAAAACTTAGAATTTACTGAAAAACCCGCATTACACGAAATGCACAGTGTAGTACATAGTATATGTGTGAGTTGCACTGAAAAACTTAGAATATAAGAAACGCACAGTGTAGTACATAGTATATGAGTGAGTTGCACTGAAAAACTTAGAATATAAGAAACGCACAGTGTAGTACATAGTATATGAGTGAGTTGCACTGAAAAACTTAGAATATAAGAAACGCACAGTGTAGTACATAGTATATGAGTGAGTTGCACTGAAAAACTTAGAATATAAGAAACGCACAGTGTAGTACATAGTATATGAGTGAGTTGCACTCAAAAACTTAGAATATGAGAAACGCACAGTTTAGTACATAGTATATGAGTGAGTTGCACTGAAAAACTTAGAATATAAGAAACGCACAGTGTAGTACATAGTATATGAGTGAGTTGCACTGAAAAACTTAGAATATAAGAAACGCACAGTGTAGTACATAGTATATGAGTGAGTTGCACTGAAAAAATTAGAATATAAGCAACGCACAGTGTAGTACATAATATATGAGTGAGTTGCACTGAAAAACTTAGAATATAAGCAACCCACAGTGTAGTACATAGTATATGAGTGAGTTGCACTGAAAAACTTAGAATATAAGCAACGCACAGTGTAGTACATAGTATATGAGTGAGTTGCACTGAAAAACTTAGAATATAAGAAACGCACAGTGTAGTACATAGTATATGAGTGAGTTGCACTGAAAAACTTAGAATATAAGAAACGCACAGTGTAGTACATAGTATATGAGTGAGTTGCACTGAAAAACTTAGAATTTACTGAAAAACCCGCATTACACGAAATGCACAGTGTAGTACATAGTATATGAGTGAGTTGCACTGAAAAACTTAGAATATAAGAAACGCACAGTGTAGTACATAGTATATGAGTGAGTTGCACTGAAAAACTTAGAATATAAGAAACGCACAGTGTAGTACATAGTATATGAGTGAGTTGCACTCAAAAACTTAGAATATGAGAAACGCACAGTTTAGTACATAGTATATGAGTGAGTTGCACTGAAAAACTTAGAATATAAGAAACGCACAGTGTAGTACATAGTATATGAGTGAGTTGCACTGAAAAACTTAGAATATAAGAAACGCACAGTGTAGTACATAGTATATGAGTGAGTTGCACTGAAAAACTTAGAATATAAGCAACGCACAGTGTAGTACATAGTATATGAGTGAGTTGCACTGAAAAACAGAATATAAGAAACGCACAGTGTAGTACATAGTATATGAGTGAGTTGCACTGAAAAACTTAGAATATAAGAAACGCACAGTGTAGTACATAGTATATGAGTGAGTTGCACTGAAAAACTTAGAATTTACTGAAAAACCCGCATTACACGAAATGCACAGTGTAGTACATAGTATATGAGTGAGTTGCACTGAAAAACTTAGAATATAAGAAACGCACAGTGTAGTACATAGTATATGAGTGAGTTGCACTGAAAAACTTAGAATATAAGAAACGCACAGTGTAGTACATAGTATATGAGTGAGTTGCACTGAAAAACTTAGAATATAAGAAACGCACAGTGTAGTACATAGTATATGAGTGAGTTGCACTGAAAAACTTAGAATATAAGAAACGCACAGTGTAGTACATAGTATATGAGTGAGTTGCACTCAAAAACTTAGAATATGAGAAACGCACAGTTTAGTACATAGTATATGAGTGAGTTGCACTGAAAAACTTAGAATATAAGAAACGCACAGTGTAGTACATAGTATATGAGTGAGTTGCACTGAAAAACTTAGAATATAAGAAACGCACAGTGTAGTACATAGTATATGAGTGAGTTGCACTGAAAAACTTAGAATATAAGCAACGCACAGTGTAGTACATAATATATGAGTGAGTTGCACTGAAAAACTTAGAATATAAGCAACCCACAGTGTAGTACATAGTATATGAGTGAGTTGCACTGAAAAACTTAGAATATAAGCAACGCACAGTGTAGTACATAGTATATGAGTGAGTTGCACTGAAAAACTTAGAATATAAGAAACGCACAGTGTAGTACATAGTATATGAGTGTGTTGCACTGTAAAACTTAGAATATAAGAAACGCACAGTGTAGTACATAGTATATGAGTGAGTTGCACTGAAAAACTTAGAATTTACTGAAAAACCCGCATTACACGAAATGCACAGTGTAGTACATAGTATATGAGTGAGTTGCACTGAAAAACTTAGAATATAAGAAACGCACAGTGTAGTACATAGTATATGAGTGAGTTGCACTGAAAAACTTAGAATATAAGAAACGCACAGTGTAGTACATAGTATATGAGTGAGTTTCACTGAAAATCTTAGAATATAAGAAACGCACAGTGTAGTACATAGTATATGAGTGAGTTGCACTGAAAAACTTAGAATATAAGAAACGCACAGTGTAGTACATAGTATATGAGTGAGTTGCACTGAAAAACTTAGAATATAAGAAACGCACAGTGTAGTACATAGTATATGAGTGAGTTGCACTGAAAAACTTAGAATTTACTGAAAAACCCGCATTACATGAAATGCACAGTGTAGTACATAGTATATGAGTGAGTTGCACTGAAAAACTTAGAATATAAGAAACGCACAGTGTAGTACATAGTATATGAGTGAGTTGCACTGAAAAACTTAGAATATAAGAAACGCACAGTGTAGTACATAGTATATGAGTGAGTTGCACTGAAAAACTTAGAATATAAGAAACGCACAGTGTAGTACATAGTATATGAGTGAGTTGCACTGAAAAACTTAGAATATAAGCAACAAACAGTGTAGTACATAGTATATGAGTGAGTTGCACTGAAAAACTTAGAATATAAGCAACCCACAGTGTAGTACATAGTATATGAGTGAGTTGCACTGAAAAACTTAGAATATAAGAAACGCACAGTGTAGTACATAGTATATGAGTGAGTTGCACTGAAAAACTTAGAATATAAGAAACGCACAGTGTAGTACATAGTATATGAGTGAGTTGCACTGAAAAACGTAGAATATAAGAAACGCACAGTGTAGTACATAGTATATGAGTGAGTTGCACTGAAAAACTTAGAATATAAGCAACGCACAGTGTAGTACATAGTATATGAGTGAGTTGCACTGAAAAACAGAATATAAGAAACGCACAGTGTAGTACATAGTATATGAGTGAGTTGCACTGAAAAACTTAGAATATAAGAAACGCACAGTGTAGTACAGAGTATATGAGTGAGTTGCACTGAAAAACTTAGAATTTACTGAAAAACCCGCATTACACGAAATGCACAGTGTAGTACATAGTATATGAGTGAGTTGCACTGAAAAACTTAGAATATAAGAAACGCACAGTGTAGTACATAGTATATGAGTGAGTTGCACTGAAAAACTTAGAATATAAGAAACGCACAGTGTAGTACATAGTATATGAGTGAGTTGCACTGAAAAACTTAGAATATAAGAAACGCACAGTGTAGTACATAGTATATGAGTGAGTTGCACTGAAAAACTTAGAATATAAGAAACGCACAGTGTAGTACATAGTATATGAGTGAGTTGCACTCAAAAACTTAGAATATGAGAAACGCACAGTTTAGTACATAGTATATGAGTGAGTTGCACTGAAAAACTTAGAATATAAGAAACGCACAGTGTAGTACATAGTATATGAGTGAGTTGCACTGAAAAACTTAGAATATAAGAAACGCACAGTGTAGTACATAGTATATGAGTGAGTTGCACTGAAAAAATTAGAATATAAGCAACGCACAGTGTAGTACATAATATATGAGTGAGTTGCACTGAAAAACTTAGAATATAAGCAACCCACAGTGTAGTACATAGTATATGAGTGAGTTGCACTGAAAAACTTAGAATATAAGCAACGCACAGTGTAGTACATAGTATATGAGTGAGTTGCACTGAAAAACTTAGAATATAAGAAACGCACAGTGTAGTACATAGTATATGAGTGAGTTGCACTGAAAAACTTAGAATATAAGAAACGCACAGTGTAGTACATAGTATATGAGTGAGTTGCACTGAAAAACTTAGAATTTACTGAAAAACCCGCATTACACGAAATGCACAGTGTAGTACATAGTATATGAGTGAGTTGCACTGAAAAACTTAGAATATAAGAAACGCACAGTGTAGTACATAGTATATGAGTGAGTTGCACTGAAAAACTTAGAATATAAGAAACGCACAGTGTAGTACATAGTATATGAGTGAGTTGCACTCAAAAACTTAGAATATGAGAAACGCACAGTTTAGTACATAGTATATGAGTGAGTTGCACTGAAAAACTTAGAATATAAGAAACGCACAGTGTAGTACATAGTATATGAGTGAGTTGCACTGAAAAACTTAGAATATAAGAAACGCACAGTGTAGTACATAGTATATGAGTGAGTTGCACTGAAAAACTTAGAATATAAGCAACGCACAGTGTAGTACATAGTATATGAGTGAGTTGCACTGAAAAACAGAATATAAGAAACGCACAGTGTAGTACATAGTATATGAGTGAGTTGCACTGAAAAACTTAGAATATAAGAAACGCACAGTGTAGTACATAGTATATGAGTGAGTTGCACTGAAAAACTTAGAATTTACTGAAAAACCCGCATTACACGAAATGCACAGTGTAGTACATAGTATATGAGTGAGTTGCACTGAAAAACTTAGAATATAAGAAACGCACAGTGTAGTACATAGTATATGAGTGAGTTGCACTGAAAAACTTAGAATATAAGAAACGCACAGTGTAGTACATAGTATATGAGTGAGTTGCACTGAAAAACTTAGAATATAAGAAACGCACAGTGTAGTACATAGTATATGAGTGAGTTGCACTGAAAAACTTAGAATATAAGAAACGCACAGTGTAGTACATAGTATATGAGTGAGTTGCACTCAAAAACTTAGAATATGAGAAACGCACAGTTTAGTACATAGTATATGAGTGAGTTGCACTGAAAAACTTAGAATATAAGAAACGCACAGTGTAGTACATAGTATATGAGTGAGTTGCACTGAAAAACTTAGAATATAAGAAACGCACAGTGTAGTACATAGTATATGAGTGAGTTGCACTGAAAAACTTAGAATATAAGCAACGCACAGTGTAGTACATAATATATGAGTGAGTTGCACTGAAAAACTTAGAATATAAGCAACCCACAGTGTAGTACATAGTATATGAGTGAGTTGCACTGAAAAACTTAGAATATAAGCAACGCACAGTGTAGTACATAGTATATGAGTGAGTTGCACTGAAAAACTTAGAATATAAGAAACGCACAGTGTAGTACATAGTATATGAGTGAGTTGCACTGAAAAACTTAGAATATAAGAAACGCACAGTGTAGTACATAGTATATGAGTGAGTTGCACTGAAAAACTTAGAATTTACTGAAAAACCCGCATTACACGAAATGCACAGTGTAGTACATAGTATATGAGTGAGTTGCACTGAAAAACTTAGAATATAAGAAACGCACAGTGTAGTACATAGTATATGAGTGAGTTGCACTGAAAAACTTAGAATATAAGAAACGCACAGTGTAGTACATAGTATATGAGTGAGTTTCACTGAAAATCTTAGAATATAAGAAACGCACAGTGTAGTACATAGTATATGAGTGAGTTGCACTGAAAAACTTAGAATATAAGAAACGCACAGTGTAGTACATAGTATATGAGTGAGTTGCACTGAAAAACTTAGAATATAAGAAACGCACAGTGTAGTACATAGTATATGAGTGAGTTGCACTGAAAAACTTAGAATTTACTGAAAAACCCGCATTACATGAAATGCACAGTGTAGTACATAGTATATGAGTGAGTTGCACTGAAAAACTTAGAATATAAGAAACGCACAGTGTAGTACATAGTATATGAGTGAGTTGCACTGAAAAACTTAGAATATAAGAAACGCACAGTGTAGTACATAGTATATGAGTGAGTTGCACTGAAAAACTTAGAATATAAGAAACGCACAGTGTAGTACATAGTATATGAGTGAGTTGCACTGAAAAACTTAGAATATAAGCAACAAACAGTGTAGTACATAGTATATGAGTGAGTTGCACTGAAAAACTTAGAATATAAGCAACCCACAGTGTAGTACATAGTATATGAGTGAGTTGCACTGAAAAACTTAGAATATAAGAAACGCACAGTGTAGTACATAGTATATGAGTGAGTTGCACTGAAAAACTTAGAATATAAGAAATGCACAGTGTAGTACATAGTATATGAATGAGTTGCACTGAAAAACGTAGAATATAAGAAACGCACAGTGTAGTACATAGTATATGAGTGAGTTGCACTGAAAAACTTAGAATATAAGAAACGCACAGTGTAGTACATAGTATATGAGTGAGTTGCACTGAAAAACTTAGAATTTACTGAAAAACCCGCATTACACGAAATGCACAGTGTAGTACATGGTATATGAGTGAGTTGCACTGAAAAACTTAGAATATAAGAAACGCACAGTGTAGTACATAGTATATGAGTGAGTTGCACTGAAAAACTTAGAATATAAGAAACGCACAGTGTAGTACATAGTATATGAGTGAGTTTCACTGAAAATCTTAGAATATAAGAAACGCACAGTGTAGTACATAGTATATGAGTGAGTTGCACTGAAAAACTTAGAATATAAGAAACGCACAGTGTAGTACATAGTATATGAGTGAGTTGCCCTGAAAAACTTAAAATATAAGAAACGCACAGTGTAGTACATAGTATATGAGTGAGTTGCACTGAAAAACTTAGAATTTACTGAAAAACCCGCATTACATGAAATGCACAGTGTAGTACATAGTATATGAGTGAGTTGCACTGAAAAACTTAGAATATAAGAAACGCACAGTGTAGTACATAGTATATGAGTGAGTTGCACTGAAAAACTTAGAATATAAGAAACGCACAGTGTAGTACATAGTATATGAGTGAGTTGCACTGAAAAACTTAGAATATAAGAAACGCACAGTGTAGTACATAGTATATGAGTGAGTTGCACTGAAAAACTTAGAATATAATAAACGCACAGTGTAGTACATAGTATATGAGTGAGTTGCACTGAAAAACTTAGAATATAAGAAACGCACAGTGTAGTACATAGTATATGAGTGAGTTGCACTGAAAAACTTAGAATATAAGAAACGCACAGTGTAGTACATAGTATATGAGTGAGTTGCACTGAAAAACTTAGAATATAAGAAACGCACAGTGTAGTACATAGTATATGAGTGAGTTGCACTCAAAAACTTAGAATATGAGAAACGCACAGTTTAGTACATAGTATATGAGTGAGTTGCACTGAAAAACTTAGAATATAAGAAACGCACAGTGTAGTACATAGTATATGAGTGAGTTGCACTGAAAAACTTAGAATATAAGCAACGCACAGTGTATTACATAGTATATGAGTGAGTTGCACTGAAAAACTTAGAATATAAGCAATGCACAGTGTAGTACATAGTATATGAGTGAGTTGCACTGAAAAACAGAATATAAGAAACGCACAGTGTAGTACATAGTATATGAGTGAGTTGCACTGAAAAACTTAGAATATAAGAAACGCACAGTGTAGTACATAGTATATGAGTGAGTTGCACTGAAAAACTTAGAATTTACTGAAAAAACCCGCATTACACGAAATGCACAGTGTAGTACATAGTATATGAGTGAGTTGCACTGAAAAACTTAGAATATAAGAAACGCACAGTGTAGTACATAGTATATGAGTGAGTTGCACTGAAAAACTTAGAATATAAGAAACGCACAGTGTAGTACATAGTATATGAGTGAGTTGCACTGAAAAACTTAGAATATAAGAAACGCACAGTGTAGTACATAGTATATGAGTGAGTTGCACTGAAAAACTTAGAATATAATAAACGCACAGTGTAGTACATAGTATATGAGTGAGTTGCACTGAAAAACTTAGAATATAAGAAACGCACAGTGTAGTACATAGTATATGAGTGAGTTGCACTGAAAAACTTAGAATATAAGAAACGCACAGTGTAGTACATAGTATATGAGTGAGTTGCACTGAAAAACTTAGAATTTACTGAAAAACCCGCATTACATGAAATGCACAGTGTAGTACATAGTATATGAGTGAGTTGCACTGAAAAACTTAGAATATAAGAAACGCACAGTGTAGTACATAGTATATGAGTGAGTTGCACTGAAAAACTTAGAATATAAGAAACGCACAGTGTAGTACATAGTATATGAGTGAGTTGCACTGAAAAACTTAGAATATAAGAAACGCACAGTGTAGTACATAGTATATGAGTGAGTTGCACTGAAAAACTTAGAATATAAGCAACAAACAGTGTAGTACATAGTATATGAGTGAGTTGCACTGAAAAACTTAGAATATAAGCAACCCACAGTGTAGTACATAGTATATGAGTGAGTTGCACTGAAAAACTTAGAATATAAGAAACGCACAGTGTAGTACATAGTATATGAGTGAGTTGCACTGAAAAACTTAGAATATAAGAAACGCACAGTGTAGTACATAGTATATGAGTGAGTTGCACTGAAAAACGTAGAATATAAGAAACGCACAGTGTAGTACATAGTATATGAGTGAGTTGCACTGAAAAACTTAGAATATAAGAAACGCACAGTGTAGTACATAGTATATGAGTGAGTTGCACTGAAAAACTTAGAATTTACTGAAAAACCCGCATTACACGAAATGCACAGTGTAGTACATGGTATATGAGTGAGTTGCACTGAAAAACTTAGAATATAAGAAACGCACAGTGTAGTACATAGTATATGAGTGAGTTGCACTGAAAAACTTAGAATATAAGAAACGCACAGTGTAGTACATAGTATATGAGTGAGTTGCACTGAAAAACTTAGAATATAAGAAACGCACAGTGTAGTACATAGTATATGAGTGAGTTGCACTGAAAAACTTAGAATATAATAAACGCACAGTGTAGTACATAGTATATGAGTGAGTTGCACTGAAAAACTTAGAATATAAGAAACGCACAGTGTAGTACATAGTATATGAGTGAGTTGCACTGAAAAACTTAGAATATAAGAAACGCACAGTGTAGTACATAGTATATGAGTGAGTTGCACTGAAAAACTTAGAATATAAGAAACGCACAGTGTAGTACATAGTATATGAGTGAGTTGCACTCAAAAACTTAGAATATGAGAAACGCACAGTTTAGTACATAGTATATGAGTGAGTTGCACTGAAAAACTTAGAATATAAGAAACGCACAGTGTAGTACATAGTATATGAGTGAGTTGCACTGAAAAACTTAGAATATAAGCAACGCACAGTGTATTACATAGTATATGAGTGAGTTGCACTGAAAAACTTAGAATATAAGCAACGCACAGTGTAGTACATAGTATATGAGTGAGTTGCACTGAAAAACAGAATATAAGAAACGCACAGTGTAGTACATAGTATATGAGTGAGTTGCACTGAAAAACTTAGAATATAAGAAACGCACAGTGTAGTACATAGTATATGAGTGAGTTGCACTGAAAAACTTAGAATTTACTGAAAAACCCGCATTACACGAAATGCACAGTGTAGTACATAGTATATGAGTGAGTTGCACTGAAAAACTTAGAATATAAGAAACGCACAGTGTAGTACATAGTATATGAGTGAGTTGCACTGAAAAACTTAGAATATAAGAAACGCACAGTGTAGTACATAGTATATGAGTGAGTTGCACTGAAAAACTTAGAATATAAGAAACGCACAGTGTAGTACATAGTATATGAGTGAGTTGCACTGAAAAACTTAGAATATAATAAACGCACAGTGTAGTACATAGTATATGAGTGAGTTGCACTGAAAAACTTAGAATATAAGAAACGCACAGTGTAGTACATAGTATATGAGTGAGTTGCACTGAAAAACTTAGAATATAAGAAACGCACAGTGTAGTACATAGTATATGAGTGAGTTGCACTGAAAAACTTAGAATATAAGAAACGCACAGTGTAGTACATAGTATATGAGTGAGTTGCACTCAAAAACTTAGAATATGAGAAACGCACAGTTTAGTATATAGTATATGAGTGAGTTGCACTGAAAAACTTAGAATATAAGAAACGCACAGTGTAGTACATAGTATATGAGTGAGTTGCACTGAAAAACTTAGAATATAAGCAACGCACAGTGTATTACATAGTATATGAGTGAGTTGCACTGAAAAACTTAGAATATAAGCAACACACAGTGTAGTACATAGTATATGAGTGAGTTGCACTGAAAAACAGAATATAAGAAACGCACAGTGTAGTACATAGTATATGAGTGAGTTGCACTGAAAAACTTAGAATATAAGAAACGCACAGTGTAGTACATAGTATATGAGTGAGTTGCACTGAAAAACTTAGAATTTACTGAAAAACCCGCATTACACGAAATGCACAGTGTAGTACATAGTATATGAGTGAGTTGCACTGAAAAACTTAGAATATAAGAAACGCACAGTGTAGTACATAGTATATGAGTGAGTTGCACTGAAAAACTTAGAATATAAGAAACGCACAGTGTAGTACATAGTATATGAGTGAGTTGCACTGAAAAACTTAGAATATAAGAAACGCACAGTGTAGTACATAGTATATGAGTGAGTTGCACTGAAAAACTTAGAATATAAGAAACGCAGAGTGTAGTACATAGTATATGAGTGAGTTGCACTCAAAAACTTACAATATGAGAAACGCACAGTTTAGTACATAGTATATGAGTGAGTTGCACTGAAAAACTTAGAATATAAGAAACGCACAGTGTAGTACATAGTATATGAGTGAGTTGCACTGAAAAACTTAGAATATAAGAAACGCACAGTGTAGTACATAGTATATGAGTGAGTTGCACTGAAAAACTTAGAATATAAGCAACGCACAGTGTAGTACATAATATATGAGTGAGTTGCACTGAAAAACTTAGAATATAAGCAACCCACAGTGTAGTACATAGTATATGAGTGAGTTGCACTGAAAAACTTAGAATATAAGCAACGCACAGTGTAGTACATAGTATATGAGTGAGTTGCACTGAAAAACTTAGAATATAAGAAACGCACAGTGTAGTACATAGTATATGAGTGAGTTGCACTGAAAAACTTAGAATATAAGAAACGCACAGTGTAGTACATAGTATATGAGTGAGTTGCACTGAAAAACTTAGAATTTACTGAAAAACCCGCATTACACGAAATGCACAGTGTAGTACATAATATATGAGTGAGTTGCACTGAAAAACTTAGAATATAAGAAACGCACAGTGTAGTACATAGTATATGAGTGAGTTTCACTGAAAATCTTAGAATATAAGAAACGCACAGTGTAGTACATAGTATATGAGTGAGTTGCACTGAAAAACTTAGAATATAAGAAACGCACAGTGTAGTACATAGTATATGAGTGAGTTGCCCTGAAAAACTTAGAATTTACTGAAAAACCCGCATTACATGAAATGCACAGTGTAGTACATAGTATATGAGTGAGTTGCACTGAAAAACTTAGAATATAAGAAACGCACAGTGTAGTACATAGTATATGAGTGAGTTGCACTGAAAAACTTAGAATATAAGAAACGCACAGTGTAGTACATAGTATATGAGTGAGTTGCACTGAAAAACTTAGAATATAAGAAACGCACAGTGTAGTACATAGTATATGAGTGAGTTGCACTGAAAAACTTAGAATATAAGAAACGCACAGTGTAGTACATAGTATATGAGTGAGTTGCACTGAAAAACTTAGAATATAAGAAACGCACAGTGTAGTACATAGTATATGAGTGAGTTGCACTGAAAAACTTAGAATATAAGAAACGCACAGTGTAGTACATAGTATATGAGTGAGTTGCACTCAAAAACTTAGAATATGAGAAACACACAGTTTAGTACATAGTATATGAGTGAGTTGCACTGAAAAACTTAGAATATAAGAAACGCACAGTGTAGTACATAGTATATGAGTGAGTTGCACTGAAAAACTTAGAATATAAGCAACGCACAGTGTATTACATAGTATATGAGTGAGTTGCACTGAAAAACTTAGAATATAAGCAACGCACAGTGTAGTACATAGTATATGAGTGAGTTGCACTGAAAAACAGAATATAATAAACGCACAGTGTAGTACATAGTATATGAGTGAGTTGCACTGAAAAACTTAGAATATAAGAAACGCACAGTGTAGTACATAGTATATGAGTGAGTTGCACTGAAAAACTTAGAATTTACTGAAAAACCCGCATTACACGAAATGCACAGTGTAGTACATAGTATATGAGTGAGTTGCACTGAAAAACTTAGAATATAAGAAACGCACAGTGTAGTACATAGTATATGAGTGAGTTGCACTGAAAAACTTAGAATATAAGAAACGCACAGTGTAGTACATAGTATATGAGTGAGTTGCACTGAAAAACTTAGAATATAAGAAACGCACAGTGTAGTACATAGTATATGAGTGAGTTGCACTGAAAAACTTAGAATATAAGAAACGCAGAGTGTAGTACATAGTATATGAGTGAGTTGCACTCAAAAACTTAGAATATGAGAAACGCACAGTTTAGTACATAGTATATGAGTGAGTTGCACTGAAAAACTTAGAATATAAGAAACGCACAGTGTAGTACATAGTATATGAGTGAGTTGCACTGAAAAACTTAGAATATAAGAAACGCACAGTGTAGTACATAGTATATGAGTGAGTTGCACTGAAAAACTTAGAATATAAGCAACGCACAGTGTAGTACATAATATATGAGTGAGTTGCACTGAAAAACTTAGAATATAAGCAACCCACAGTGTAGTAAATAGTATATGAGTGAGTTGCACTGAAAAACTTAGAATATAAGCAACGCACAGTGTAGTACATAGTATATGAGTGAGTTGCACTGAAAAACTTAGAATATAAGAAACGCACAGTGTAGTACATAGTATATGAGTGAGTTGCACTGAAAAACTTAGAATATAAGAAACGCACAGTGTAGTACATAGTATATGAGTGAGTTGCACTGAAAAACTTAGAATTTACTGAAAAACCCGCATTACACGAAATGCACAGTGTAGTACATAGTATATGAGTGAGTTGCACTGAAAAACTTAGAATATAAGAAACGCACAGTGTAGTACATAGTATATGAGTGAGTTGCACTGAAAAACTTAGAATATAAGAAACGCACAGTGTAGTACATAGTATATGAGTGAGTTGCACTCAAAAACTTAGAATATGAGAAACGCACAGTTTAGTACATAGTATATGAGTGAGTTGCACTGAAAAACTTAGAATATAAGAAACGCACAGTGTAGTACATAGTATATGAGTGAGTTGCACTGAAAAACTTAGAATATAAGCAACGCACAGTGTAGTACATAGTATATGAGTGAGTTGCACTGAAAAACAGAATATAAGAAACGCACAGTATAGTACATAGTATATGAGTGAGTTGCACTGAAAAACTTAGAATATAAGAAACGCACAGTGTAGTACATAGTATATGAGTGAGTTGCACTGAAAAACTTAGAATTTACTGATAAACCCGCATTACACGAAATGCACAGTGTAGTACATAGTATATGAGTGAGTTGCACTGAAAAACTTAGAATATAAGAAACGCACAGTGTAGTACATAGTATATGAGTGAGTTGCACTGAAAAACTTAGAATATAAGAAACGCACAGTGTAGTACATAGTATATGAGTGAGTTGCACTGAAAAACTTAGAATATAAGAAACGCACAGTGTAGTACATAGTATATGAGTGAGTTGCACTGAAAAACTTAGAATATGAGAAACGCACAGTGTAGTACATAGTATATGAGTGAGTTGCACTGAAAAACTTAGAATATGAGAAACGCACAGTTTAGTACATAGTATATGAGTGAGTTGCACTGAAAAACTTAGAATATAAGAAACGCACAGTGTAGTACATAGTATATGAGTGAGTTGCACTGAAAAACTTAGAATATAAGAAACGCACAGTGTAGTACATAGTATATGAGTGAGTTGCACTGAACAACTTAGAATATAAGCAACGCACAGTGTAGTACATAATATATGAGTGAGTTGCACTGAAAAACTTAGAATATAAGCAACCCACAGTGTAGTACATAGTATATGAGTGAGTTGCACTGAAAAACTTAGAATATAAGCAACGCACAGTGTAGTACATAGTATATGAGTGAGTTGCACTGAAAAACTTAGAATATAAGAAACGCACAGTGTAGTACATAGTATATGAGTGAGTTGCACTGAAAAACTTAGAATATAAGAAACACAGTGTAGTACATAGTATATGAGTGAGTTGCACTGAAAAACTTAGAATTTACTGAAAAACCCGCATTACACGAAATGCACAGTGTAGTACATAGTATATGAGTGAGTTGCACTGAAAAACTTAGAATATAAGAAACGCACAGTGTAGTACATAGTATATGAGTGAGTTGCACTGAAAAACTTAGAATTTACTGAAAAACCCGCATTACATGAAATGCACAGTGTAGTACATAGTATATGAGTGAGTTGCACTGAAAAACTTAGAATATAAGAAACGCACAGTGTAGTACATAGTATATGAGTGAGTTGCACTGAAAAACTTAGAATATAAGAAACGCACAGTGTAGTACATAGTATATGAGTGAGTTGCACTGAAAAACTTAGAATATAAGAAACGCACAGTGTAGTACATAGTATATGAGTGAGTTGCACTGAAAAACTTAGAATATAAGCAACAAACAGTGTAGTACATATTATATGAGTGAGTTGCACTGAAAAACTTAGAATATAAGCAACCCACAGTGTAGTACATAGTATATGAGTGAGTTGCACTGAAAAACTTAGAATATAAGAAACGCACAGTGTAGTACATAGTATATGAGTGAGTTGCACTGAAAAACTTAGAATATAAGAAACGCACAGTGTAGTACATAGTATATGAGTGAGTTGCACTGAAAAACTTAGAATATAAGAAACGCACAGTGTAGTAAATAGTATATGAGTGAGTTGCACTGAAAAACTTAGAATATAAGAAACGCACAGTGTAGTACATAGTATATGAGTGAGTTGCACTGAAAAACTTAGAATATAAGAAACGCACAGTGTAGTACATAGTATATGAGTGAGTTGCACTGAAAAACTTAGAATATAAGAAACGCACAGTGTAGTACATAGTATATGAGTGAGTTGCACTGAAAAACTTAGAATTTACTGAAAAACCCGCATTACACGAAATGCACAGTGTAGTACATGGTATATGAGTGAGTTGCACTGAAAAACTTAGAATATAAGAAACGCACAGTGTAGTACATAGTATATGAGTGAGTTGCACTGAAAAACTTAGAATATAAGAAACGCACAGTGTAGTACATAGTATATGAGTGAGTTTCACTGAAAATCTTAGAATATAAGAAACGCACAGTGTAGTACATAGTATATGAGTGAGTTGCACTGAAAAACTTAGAATATAAGAAACGCACAGTGTAGTACATAGTATATGAGTGAGTTGCCCTGAAAAACTTAGAATATAAGAAACGCACAGTGTAGTACATAGTATATGAGTGAGTTGCACTGAAAAACTTAGAATTTACTGAAAAACCCGCATTACATGAAATGCACAGTGTAGTACATAGTATATGAGTGAGTTGCACTGAAAAACTTAGAATATAAGAAACGCACAGTGTAGTACATAGTATATGAGTGAGTTGCACTGAAAAACTTAGAATATAAGAAACGCACAGTGTAGTACATAGTATATGAGTGAGTTGCACTGAAAAACTTAGAATATAAGAAACGCACAGTGTAGTACATAGTATATGAGTGAGTTGCACTGAAAAACTTAGAATATAATAAACGCACAGTGTAGTACATAGTATATGAGTGAGTTGCACTGAAAAACTTAGAATATAAGAAACGCACAGTGTAGTACATAGTATATGAGTGAGTTGCACTGAAAAACTTAGAATATAAGAAACGCACAGTGTAGTACATAGTATATGAGTGAGTTGCACTGAAAAACTTAGAATATAAGAAACGCACAGTGTAGTACATAGTATATGAGTGAGTTGCACTCAAAAACTTAGAATATGAGAAACGCACAGTTTAGTACATAGTATATGAGTGAGTTGCACTGAAAAACTTAGAATATAAGAAACGCACAGTGTAGTACATAGTATATGAGTGAGTTGCACTGAAAAACTTAGAATATAAGCAATGCACAGTGTAGTACATAGTATATGAGTGAGTTGCACTGAAAAACTTAGAATATAAGCAACGCACAGTGTAGTACATAGTATATGAGTGAGTTGCACTGAAAAACAGAATATAAGAAACGCACAGTGTAGTACATAGTATATGAGTGAGTTGCACTGAAAAACTTAGAATATAAGAAACGCACAGTGTAGTACATAGTATATGAGTGAGTTGCACTGAAAAACTTAGAATTTACTGAAAAACCCGAATTACACGAAATGCACAGTGTAGTACATAGTATATGAGTGAGTTGCACTGAAAAACTTAGAATATAAGAAACGCACAGTGTAGTACATAGTATATGAGTGAGTTGCACTGAAAAACTTAGAATATAAGAAACGCACAGTGTAGTACATAGTATATGAGTGAGTTGCACTGAAAAACTTAGAATATAAGAAACGCACAGTGTAGTACATAGTATATGAGTGAGTTGCACTGAAAAACTTAGAATATAAGAAACGCACAGTGTAGTACATAGTATATGAGTGAGTTGCACTCAAAAGCTTAGAATATGAGAAACGCACAGTTTAGTACATAGTATATGAGTGAGTTGCACTGAAAAACTTAGAATATAAGAAACGCACAGTGTAGTACATAGTATATGAGTGAGTTGCACTGAAAAACTTAGAATATAAGAAACGCACAGTGTAGTACATAGTATATGAGTGAGTTGCACTGAAAAACTTAGAATATAAGAAACGCACAGTGTAGTACATAGTATATGAGTGAGTTGCACTCAAAAACTTAGAATATGAGAAACGCACAGTTTAGTATATAGTATATGAGTGAGTTGCACTGAAAAACTTAGAATATAAGAAACGCACAGTGTAGTACATAGTATATGAGTGAGTTGCACTGAAAAACTTAGAATATAAGCAACGCACAGTGTATTACATAGTATATGAGTGAGTTGCACTGAAAAACTTAGAATATAAGCAACACACAGTGTAGTACATAGTATATGAGTGAGTTGCACTGAAAAACAGAATATAAGAAACGCACAGTGTAGTACATAGTATATGAGTGAGTTGCACTGAAAAACTTAGAATATAAGAAACGCACAGTGTAGTACATAGTATATGAGTGAGTTGCACTGAAAAACTTAGAATTTACTGAAAAACCCGCATTACACGAAATGCACAGTGTAGTACATAGTATATGAGTGAGTTGCACTGAAAAACTTAGAATATAAGAAACGCACAGTGTAGTACATAGTATATGAGTGAGTTGCACTGAAAAACTTAGAATATAAGAAACGCACAGTGTAGTACATAGTATATGAGTGAGTTGCACTGAAAAACTTAGAATATAAGAAACGCACAGTGTAGTACATAGTATATGAGTGAGTTGCACTGAAAAACTTAGAATATAAGAAACGCAGAGTGTAGTACATAGTATATGAGTGAGTTGCACTCAAAAACTTACAATATGAGAAACGCACAGTTTAGTACATAGTATATGAGTGAGTTGCACTGAAAAACTTAGAATATAAGAAACGCACAGTGTAGTACATAGTATATGAGTGAGTTGCACTGAAAAACTTAGAATATAAGAAACGCACAGTGTAGTACATAGTATATGAGTGAGTTGCACTGAAAAACTTAGAATATAAGCAACGCACAGTGTAGTACATAATATATGAGTGAGTTGCACTGAAAAACTTAGAATATAAGCAACCCACAGTGTAGTACATAGTATATGAGTGAGTTGCACTGAAAAACTTAGAATATAAGCAACGCACAGTGTAGTACATAGTATATGAGTGAGTTGCACTGAAAAACTTAGAATATAAGAAACGCACAGTGTAGTACATAGTATATGAGTGAGTTGCACTGAAAAACTTAGAATATAAGAAACGCACAGTGTAGTACATAGTATATGAGTGAGTTGCACTGAAAAACTTAGAATTTACTGAAAAACCCGCATTACACGAAATGCACAGTGTAGTACATAATATATGAGTGAGTTGCACTGAAAAACTTAGAATATAAGAAACGCACAGTGTAGTACATAGTATATGAGTGAGTTTCACTGAAAATCTTAGAATATAAGAAACGCACAGTGTAGTACATAGTATATGAGTGAGTTGCACTGAAAAACTTAGAATATAAGAAACGCACAGTGTAGTACATAGTATATGAGTGAGTTGCCCTGAAAAACTTAGAATTTACTGAAAAACCCGCATTACATGAAATGCACAGTGTAGTACATAGTATATGAGTGAGTTGCACTGAAAAACTTAGAATATAAGAAACGCACAGTGTAGTACATAGTATATGAGTGAGTTGCACTGAAAAACTTAGAATATAAGAAACGCACAGTGTAGTACATAGTATATGAGTGAGTTGCACTGAAAAACTTAGAATATAAGAAACGCACAGTGTAGTACATAGTATATGAGTGAGTTGCACTGAAAAACTTAGAATATAAGAAACGCACAGTGTAGTACATAGTATATGAGTGAGTTGCACTGAAAAACTTAGAATATAAGAAACGCACAGTGTAGTACATAGTATATGAGTGAGTTGCACTGAAAAACTTAGAATATAAGAAACGCACAGTGTAGTACATAGTATATGAGTGAGTTGCACTCAAAAACTTAGAATATGAGAAACACACAGTTTAGTACATAGTATATGAGTGAGTTGCACTGAAAAACTTAGAATATAAGAAACGCACAGTGTAGTACATAGTATATGAGTGAGTTGCACTGAAAAACTTAGAATATAAGCAACGCACAGTGTATTACATAGTATATGAGTGAGTTGCACTGAAAAACTTAGAATATAAGCAACGCACAGTGTAGTACATAGTATATGAGTGAGTTGCACTGAAAAACAGAATATAATAAACGCACAGTGTAGTACATAGTATATGAGTGAGTTGCACTGAAAAACTTAGAATATAAGAAACGCACAGTGTAGTACATAGTATATGAGTGAGTTGCACTGAAAAACTTAGAATTTACTGAAAAACCCGCATTACACGAAATGCACAGTGTAGTACATAGTATATGAGTGAGTTGCACTGAAAAACTTAGAATATAAGAAACGCACAGTGTAGTACATAGTATATGAGTGAGTTGCACTGAAAAACTTAGAATATAAGAAACGCACAGTGTAGTACATAGTATATGAGTGAGTTGCACTGAAAAACTTAGAATATAAGAAACGCACAGTGTAGTACATAGTATATGAGTGAGTTGCACTGAAAAACTTAGAATATAAGAAACGCAGAGTGTAGTACATAGTATATGAGTGAGTTGCACTCAAAAACTTAGAATATGAGAAACGCACAGTTTAGTACATAGTATATGAGTGAGTTGCACTGAAAAACTTAGAATATAAGAAACGCACAGTGTAGTACATAGTATATGAGTGAGTTGCACTGAAAAACTTAGAATATAAGAAACGCACAGTGTAGTACATAGTATATGAGTGAGTTGCACTGAAAAACTTAGAATATAAGCAACGCACAGTGTAGTACATAATATATGAGTGAGTTGCACTGAAAAACTTAGAATATAAGCAACCCACAGTGTAGTAAATAGTATATGAGTGAGTTGCACTGAAAAACTTAGAATATAAGCAACGCACAGTGTAGTACATAGTATATGAGTGAGTTGCACTGAAAAACTTAGAATATAAGAAACGCACAGTGTAGTACATAGTATATGAGTGAGTTGCACTGAAAAACTTAGAATATAAGAAACGCACAGTGTAGTACATAGTATATGAGTGAGTTGCACTGAAAAACTTAGAATTTACTGAAAAACCCGCATTACACGAAATGCACAGTGTAGTACATAGTATATGAGTGAGTTGCACTGAAAAACTTAGAATATAAGAAACGCACAGTGTAGTACATAGTATATGAGTGAGTTGCACTGAAAAACTTAGAATATAAGAAACGCACAGTGTAGTACATAGTATATGAGTGAGTTGCACTCAAAAACTTAGAATATGAGAAACGCACAGTTTAGTACATAGTATATGAGTGAGTTGCACTGAAAAACTTAGAATATAAGAAACGCACAGTGTAGTACATAGTATATGAGTGAGTTGCACTGAAAAACTTAGAATATAAGCAACGCACAGTGTAGTACATAGTATATGAGTGAGTTGCACTGAAAAACAGAATATAAGAAACGCACAGTATAGTACATAGTATATGAGTGAGTTGCACTGAAAAACTTAGAATATAAGAAACGCACAGTGTAGTACATAGTATATGAGTGAGTTGCACTGAAAAACTTAGAATTTACTGATAAACCCGCATTACACGAAATGCACAGTGTAGTACATAGTATATGAGTGAGTTGCACTGAAAAACTTAGAATATAAGAAACGCACAGTGTAGTACATAGTATATGAGTGAGTTGCACTGAAAAACTTAGAATATAAGAAACGCACAGTGTAGTACATAGTATATGAGTGAGTTGCACTGAAAAACTTAGAATATAAGAAACGCACAGTGTAGTACATAGTATATGAGTGAGTTGCACTGAAAAACTTAGAATATGAGAAACGCACAGTGTAGTACATAGTATATGAGTGAGTTGCACTGAAAAACTTAGAATATGAGAAACGCACAGTTTAGTACATAGTATATGAGTGAGTTGCACTGAAAAACTTAGAATATAAGAAACGCACAGTGTAGTACATAGTATATGAGTGAGTTGCACTGAAAAACTTAGAATATAAGAAACGCACAGTGTAGTACATAGTATATGAGTGAGTTGCACTGAACAACTTAGAATATAAGCAACGCACAGTGTAGTACATAATATATGAGTGAGTTGCACTGAAAAACTTAGAATATAAGCAACCCACAGTGTAGTACATAGTATATGAGTGAGTTGCACTGAAAAACTTAGAATATAAGCAACGCACAGTGTAGTACATAGTATATGAGTGAGTTGCACTGAAAAACTTAGAATATAAGAAACGCACAGTGTAGTACATAGTATATGAGTGAGTTGCACTGAAAAACTTAGAATATAAGAAACACAGTGTAGTACATAGTATATGAGTGAGTTGCACTGAAAAACTTAGAATTTACTGAAAAACCCGCATTACACGAAATGCACAGTGTAGTACATAGTATATGAGTGAGTTGCACTGAAAAACTTAGAATATAAGAAACGCACAGTGTAGTACATAGTATATGAGTGAGTTGCACTGAAAAACTTAGAATTTACTGAAAAACCCGCATTACATGAAATGCACAGTGTAGTACATAGTATATGAGTGAGTTGCACTGAAAAACTTAGAATATAAGAAACGCACAGTGTAGTACATAGTATATGAGTGAGTTGCACTGAAAAACTTAGAATATAAGAAACGCACAGTGTAGTACATAGTATATGAGTGAGTTGCACTGAAAAACTTAGAATATAAGAAACGCACAGTGTAGTACATAGTATATGAGTGAGTTGCACTGAAAAACTTAGAATATAAGCAACAAACAGTGTAGTACATATTATATGAGTGAGTTGCACTGAAAAACTTAGAATATAAGCAACCCACAGTGTAGTACATAGTATATGAGTGAGTTGCACTGAAAAACTTAGAATATAAGAAACGCACAGTGTAGTACATAGTATATGAGTGAGTTGCACTGAAAAACTTAGAATATAAGAAACGCACAGTGTAGTACATAGTATATGAGTGAGTTGCACTGAAAAACTTAGAATATAAGAAACGCACAGTGTAGTAAATAGTATATGAGTGAGTTGCACTGAAAAACTTAGAATATAAGAAACGCACAGTGTAGTACATAGTATATGAGTGAGTTGCACTGAAAAACTTAGAATATAAGAAACGCACAGTGTAGTACATAGTATATGAGTGAGTTGCACTGAAAAACTTAGAATATAAGAAACGCACAGTGTAGTACATAGTATATGAGTGAGTTGCACTGAAAAACTTAGAATTTACTGAAAAACCCGCATTACACGAAATGCACAGTGTAGTACATGGTATATGAGTGAGTTGCACTGAAAAACTTAGAATATAAGAAACGCACAGTGTAGTACATAGTATATGAGTGAGTTGCACTGAAAAACTTAGAATATAAGAAACGCACAGTGTAGTACATAGTATATGAGTGAGTTTCACTGAAAATCTTAGAATATAAGAAACGCACAGTGTAGTACATAGTATATGAGTGAGTTGCACTGAAAAACTTAGAATATAAGAAACGCACAGTGTAGTACATAGTATATGAGTGAGTTGCCCTGAAAAACTTAGAATATAAGAAACGCACAGTGTAGTACATAGTATATGAGTGAGTTGCACTGAAAAACTTAGAATTTACTGAAAAACCCGCATTACATGAAATGCACAGTGTAGTACATAGTATATGAGTGAGTTGCACTGAAAAACTTAGAATATAAGAAACGCACAGTGTAGTACATAGTATATGAGTGAGTTGCACTGAAAAACTTAGAATATAAGAAACGCACAGTGTAGTACATAGTATATGAGTGAGTTGCACTGAAAAACTTAGAATATAAGAAACGCACAGTGTAGTACATAGTATATGAGTGAGTTGCACTGAAAAACTTAGAATATAATAAACGCACAGTGTAGTACATAGTATATGAGTGAGTTGCACTGAAAAACTTAGAATATAAGAAACGCACAGTGTAGTACATAGTATATGAGTGAGTTGCACTGAAAAACTTAGAATATAAGAAACGCACAGTGTAGTACATAGTATATGAGTGAGTTGCACTGAAAAACTTAGAATATAAGAAACGCACAGTGTAGTACATAGTATATGAGTGAGTTGCACTCAAAAACTTAGAATATGAGAAACGCACAGTTTAGTACATAGTATATGAGTGAGTTGCACTGAAAAACTTAGAATATAAGAAACGCACAGTGTAGTACATAGTATATGAGTGAGTTGCACTGAAAAACTTAGAATATAAGCAATGCACAGTGTAGTACATAGTATATGAGTGAGTTGCACTGAAAAACTTAGAATATAAGCAACGCACAGTGTAGTACATAGTATATGAGTGAGTTGCACTGAAAAACAGAATATAAGAAACGCACAGTGTAGTACATAGTATATGAGTGAGTTGCACTGAAAAACTTAGAATATAAGAAACGCACAGTGTAGTACATAGTATATGAGTGAGTTGCACTGAAAAACTTAGAATTTACTGAAAAACCCGAATTACACGAAATGCACAGTGTAGTACATAGTATATGAGTGAGTTGCACTGAAAAACTTAGAATATAAGAAACGCACAGTGTAGTACATAGTATATGAGTGAGTTGCACTGAAAAACTTAGAATATAAGAAACGCACAGTGTAGTACATAGTATATGAGTGAGTTGCACTGAAAAACTTAGAATATAAGAAACGCACAGTGTAGTACATAGTATATGAGTGAGTTGCACTGAAAAACTTAGAATATAAGAAACGCACAGTGTAGTACATAGTATATGAGTGAGTTGCACTCAAAAGCTTAGAATATGAGAAACGCACAGTTTAGTACATAGTATATGAGTGAGTTGCACTGAAAAACTTAGAATATAAGAAACGCACAGTGTAGTACATAGTATATGAGTGAGTTGCACTGAAAAACTTAGAATATAAGCAACGCACAGTGTAGTACATAGTATATGAGTGAGTTGCACTGAAAAACTTAGAATATAAGAAACGCACAGTGTAGTACATAGTATATGAGTGAGTTGCACTGAAAAACTTAGAATATAAGAAACGCACAGTGTAGTACATAGTATATGAGTGAGTTGCACTGAAAAACTTAGAATTTACTGAAAAACCCGCATTACACGAAATGCACAGTGTAGTACATAGTATATGAGTGAGTTGCACTGAAAAACTTAGAATATAAGAAACGCACAGTGTAGTACATAGTATATGAGTGAGTTGCACTGAAAAACTTAGAATATAAGAAACGCACAGTGTAGTACATAGTATATGAGTGAGTTGCACTGAAAAACTTAGAATATAAGAAACGCACAGTGTAGTACATAGTATATGAGTGAGTTGCACTGAAAAACTTAGAATATAAGAAACGCACAGTGTAGTACATAGTATATGAGTGAGTTGCACTCAAAAACTTAGAATATGAGAAACGCACAGTTTAGTACATAATATATGAGTGAGTTGCACTGAAAAACTTAGAATATAAGAAACGCACAGTGTAGTACATAGTATATGAGTGAGTTGCACTGAAAAACTTAGAATATAAGAAACGCACAGTGTAGTACATAGTATATGAGTGAGTTGCACTGAAAAACTTAGAATATAAGCAACGCACAGTGTAGTACATAATATATGAGTGAGTTGCACTGAAAAACTTAGAATATAAGCAACCCACAGTGTAGTACATAGTATATGAGTGAGTTGCACTGAAAAACTTAGAATATAAGCAACGCACAGTGTAGTACATAGTATATGAGTGAGTTGCACTGAAAAACTTAGAATATAAGAAACGCACAGTGTAGTACATAGTATATGAGTGAGTTGCACTGAAAAACTTAGAATATAAGAAACGCACAGTGTAGTACATAGTATATGAGTGAGTTGCACTGAAAAACTTAGAATTTACTGAAAAACCCGCATTACACGAAATGCACAGTGTAGTACATAGTATATGAGTGAGTTGCACTGAAAAACTTAGAATATAAGAAACGCACAGTGTAGTACATAGTATATGAGTGAGTTGCACTGAAAAACTTAGAATATAAGAAACGCACAGTGTAGTACATAGTATATGAGTGAGTTGCACTCAAAAACTTAGAATATGAGAAACGCACAGTTTAGTACATAGTATATGAGTGAGTTGCACTGAAAAACTTAGAATATAAGAAACGCACAGTGTAGTACATAGTATATGAGTGAGTTGCACTGAAAAACTTAGAATATAAGAAACGCACAGTGTAGTACATAGTATATGAGTGAGTTGCACTGAAAAACTTAGAATATAAGCAACGCACAGTGTAGTACATAGTATATGAGTGAGTTGCACTGAAAAACAGAATATAAGAAACGCACAGTGTAGTACATAGTATATGAGTGAGTTGCACTGAAAAACTTAGAATATAAGAAACGCACAGTGTAGTACATAGTATATGAGTGAGTTGCACTGAAAAACTTAGAATTTACTGAAAAACCCGCATTACACGAAATGCACAGTGTAGTACATAGTATATGAGTGAGTTGCACTGAAAAACTTAGAATATAAGAAACGCACAGTGTAGTACATAGTATATGAGTGAGTTGCACTGAAAAACTTAGAATATAAGAAACGCACAGTGTAGTACATAGTATATGAGTGAGTTGCACTGAAAAACTTAGAATATAAGAAACGCACAGTGTAGTACATAGTATATGAGTGAGTTGCACTGAAAAACTTAGAATATGAGAAACGCACAGTGTAGTACATAGTATATGAGTGAGTTGCACTGAAAAACTTAGAATATGAGAAACGCACAGTTTAGTACATAGTATATGAGTGAGTTGCACTGAAAAACTTAGAATATAAGAAACGCACAGTGTAGTACATAGTATTTGAGTGAGTTGCACTGAAAAACTTAGAATATAAGAAACGCACAGTGTAGTACATAGTATATGAGTGAGTTGCACTGAAAAACTTAGAATATAAGCAACGCACAGTGTAATACATAATATATGAGTGAGTTGCACTGAAAAACTTAGAATATAAGCAACCCACAGTGTAGTACATAGTATATGAGTGAGTTGCACTGAAAAACTTAGAATATAAGCAACGCACAGTGTAGTACATAGTATATGAGTGAGTTGCACTGAAAAACTTAGAATATAAGAAACGCACAGTGTAGTACATAGTATATGAGTGAGTTGCACTCAAAAACTTAGAATATAAGAAACGCACAGTGTAGTACATAGTATATGAGTGAGTTGCACTGAAAAACTTAGAATTTACTGAAAAACCCGCATTACACGAAATGCACAGTGTAGTACATAGTATATGAGTGAGTTGCACTGAAAAACTTAGAATATAAGAAACGCACAGTGTAGTACATAGTATATGAGTGAGTTGCACTGAAAAACTTAGAATATAAGAAACGCACAGTGTAGTACATAGTATACGAGTGAGTTTCACTGAAAATCTTAGAATATAAGAAACGCACAGTGTAGTACATAGTATATGAGTGAGTTGCACTGAAAAACTTAGAATATAAGAAACGCACAGTGTAGTACATAGTATATGAGTGAGTTGCACTGAAAAACTTAGAATATAAGAAACGCACAGTGTAGTACATAGTATATGAGTGAGTTGCACTGAAAAACTTAGAATATAAGAAACGCACAGTGTAGTACATAGTATATGAGTGAGTTGCACTGAAAAACTTAGAATATAAGAAACGCACAGTGTAGTACATAGTATATGAGTGAGTTGCACTGAAAAACTTAGAATATAAGAAACGCACAGTGTAGTACATAGTATATGAGTGAGTTGCACTCAAAAACTTAGAATATGAGAAACGCACAGTGTAGTACATAGTATATGAGTGAGTTGCACTGAAAAACTTAGAATATGAGAAACGCACAGTGTAGTACATAGTATATGAGTGAGTTGCACTGAAAAACTTAGAATATGAGAAACGCACAGTGTAGTACATAGTATATGAGTGAGTTGCACTGAAAAACTTAGAATATAAGCAACGCACAGTGTAGTACATAATATATGAGTGAGTTGCACTGAAAAACTTAGAATATAAGCAACGCACAGTGTAGTACATAGTATATGAGTGAGTTGCACTGAAAAACTTAGAATATAAGAAACGCACAGTGTAGTACATAGTATATGAGTGAGTTGCACTGAAAAACTTAGAATATAAGAAACGCACAGTGTAGTACATAGTATATGAGTGAGTTGCACTGAAAAACTTAGAATTTACTGAAAAACCCGCATTACACGAAATGCACAGTGTAGTACATAGTATATGAGTGAGTTGCACTGAAAAACTTAGAATATAAGAAACGCACAGTGTAGTACATAGTATATGAGTGAGTTGCACTGAAAAACTTAGAATATAAGAAACGTACAGTGTAGTACATAGTATATGAGTGAGTTGCACTGAAAAATTTAGAATATAAGAAACGCACAGTGTAGTACATAGTATATGAGTGAGTTGCACTGAAAAACTTAGAATATAAGAAACGCACAGTGTAGTACATAGTATATGAGTGAGTTGCACTGAAAAACTTAGAATATAAGAAACGCACAGTGTAGTACATAGTATATGAGTGAGTTGCACTGAAAAACTTAGAATTTACTGAAAAACCCGCATTACACGAAATGCACAGTGTAGTACATAGTATATGAGTGAGTTGCACTGAAAAACTTAGAATATAAGAAACGCACAGTGTAGTACATAGTATATGAGTGAGTTGCACTGAAAAACTTAGAATATAAGAAACGCACAGTGTAGTACATAGTATATGAGTGAGTTGCACTGAAAAACTTAGAATATAAGAAACGTACAGTGTAGTACATAGTATATGAGTGAGTTGCACTGAAAAACTTAGAATATGAGAAACGCACAGTGTAGTACATAGTATATGAGTGAGTTGCACTGAAAAACTTAGAATATGAGAAACGCACAGTTTAGTACATAGTATATGAGTGAGTTGCACTGAAAAACTTAGAATATAAGAAATGCACAGTGTAGTACATAGTATATGAGTGAGTTGCACTGAAAAACTTAGAATATAATAAACGCACAGTGTAGTACATAGTATATGAGTGAGTTGCACTGAAAAACTTAGAATATAAGCAACGCACAGTGTAGTACATAATATATGAGTGAGTTGCACTGAAAAACTTAGAATATAAGCAACCCACAGTGTAGTACATAGTATATGAGTGAGTTGCACTGAAAAACTTAGAATATAAGCAACGCACAGTGTAGTACATAGTATATGAGTGAGTTGCACTGAAAAACTTAGAATATAAGAAACGCACAGTGTAGTACATAGTATATGAGTGAGTTGCACTGAAAAACTTAGAATATAAGAAACGCACAGTGTAGTACATAGTATATGAGTGAGTTGCACTGAAAAACTTAGAATTTACTGAAAAACCCGCATTACACGAAATGCACAGTGTAGTACATAGTATATGAGTGAGTTGCACTGAAAAACTTAGAATATAAGAAACGCACAGTGTAGTACATAGTATATGAGTGAGTTGCACTGAAAAACTTAGAATATAAGAAACGCACAGTGTAGTACATAGTATATGAGTGAGTTGCACTCAAAAGCTTAGAATATGAGAAACGCACAGTTTAGTACATAGTATATGAGTGAGTTGCACTGAAAAACTTAGAATATAAGAAACGCACAGTGTAGTACATAGTATATGAGTGAGTTGCACTGAAAAACTTAGAATATAAGCAACGCACAGTGTAGTACATAGTATATGAGTGAGTTGCACTGAAAAACTTAGAATATAAGAAACGCACAGTGTAGTACATAGTATATGAGTGAGTTGCACTGAAAAACTTAGAATATAAGAAACGCACAGTGTAGTACATAGTATATGAGTGAGTTGCACTGAAAAACTTAGAATATAAGAAACGCACAGTGTAGTACATAGTATATGAGTGAGTTGCACTCAAAAACTTAGAATATGAGAAACGCACAGTTTAGTACATAATATATGAGTGAGTTGCACTGAAAAACTTAGAATATAAGAA
Source organism: Mus caroli (assembly GCF_978045245.1). Classification (NCBI taxonomy): domain Eukaryota; kingdom Metazoa; phylum Chordata; class Mammalia; order Rodentia; family Muridae; genus Mus; species Mus caroli. The sequence continues at coordinate 3,770,500 of NW_028227280.1, forward strand.
ACGCACAGTGTAGTACATAGTATATGAGTGAGTTGCACTGAAAAACTTAGAATATAAGAAACGCACAGTGTAGTACATAGTATATGAGTGAGTTGCACTGAAAAACTTAGAATATAAGCAACGCACAGTGTAGTACATAATATATGAGTGAGTTGCACTGAAAAACTTAGAATATAAGCAACCCACAGTGTAGTACATAGTATATGAGTGAGTTGCACTGAAAAACTTAGAATATAAGCAACGCACAGTGTAGTACATAGTATATGAGTGAGTTGCACTGAAAAACTTAGAATATAAGAAACGCACAGTGTAGTACATAGTATATGAGTGAGTTGCACTGAAAAACTTAGAATATAAGAAACGCACAGTGTAGTACATAGTATATGAGTGAGTTGCACTGAAAAACTTAGAATTTACTGAAAAACCCGCATTACACGAAATGCACAGTGTAGTACATAGTATATGAGTGAGTTGCACTGAAAAACTTAGAATATAAGAAACGCACAGTGTAGTACATAGTATATGAGTGAGTTGCACTGAAAAACTTAGAATATAAGAAACGCACAGTGTAGTACATAGTATATGAGTGAGTTGCACTCAAAAACTTAGAATATGAGAAACGCACAGTTTAGTACATAGTATATGAGTGAGTTGCACTGAAAAACTTAGAATATAAGAAACGCACAGTGTAGTACATAGTATATGAGTGAGTTGCACTGAAAAACTTAGAATATAAGAAACGCACAGTGTAGTACATAGTATATGAGTGAGTTGCACTGAAAAACTTAGAATATAAGCAACGCACAGTGTAGTACATAGTATATGAGTGAGTTGCACTGAAAAACAGAATATAAGAAACGCACAGTGTAGTACATAGTATATGAGTGAGTTGCACTGAAAAACTTAGAATATAAGAAACGCACAGTGTAGTACATAGTATATGAGTGAGTTGCACTGAAAAACTTAGAATTTACTGAAAAACCCGCATTACACGAAATGCACAGTGTAGTACATAGTATATGAGTGAGTTGCACTGAAAAACTTAGAATATAAGAAACGCACAGTGTAGTACATAGTATATGAGTGAGTTGCACTGAAAAACTTAGAATATAAGAAACGCACAGTGTAGTACATAGTATATGAGTGAGTTGCACTGAAAAACTTAGAATATAAGAAACGCACAGTGTAGTACATAGTATATGAGTGAGTTGCACTGAAAAACTTAGAATATGAGAAACGCACAGTGTAGTACATAGTATATGAGTGAGTTGCACTGAAAAACTTAGAATATGAGAAACGCACAGTTTAGTACATAGTATATGAGTGAGTTGCACTGAAAAACTTAGAATATAAGAAACGCACAGTGTAGTACATAGTATTTGAGTGAGTTGCACTGAAAAACTTAGAATATAAGAAACGCACAGTGTAGTACATAGTATATGAGTGAGTTGCACTGAAAAACTTAGAATATAAGCAACGCACAGTGTAATACATAATATATGAGTGAGTTGCACTGAAAAACTTAGAATATAAGCAACCCACAGTGTAGTACATAGTATATGAGTGAGTTGCACTGAAAAACTTAGAATATAAGCAACGCACAGTGTAGTACATAGTATATGAGTGAGGTGCACTGAAAAACTTAGAATATAAGAAACGCACAGTGTAGTACATAGTATATGAGTGAGTTGCACTCAAAAACTTAGAATATAAGAAACGCACAGTGTAGTACATAGTATATGAGTGAGTTGCACTGAAAAACTTAGAATTTACTGAAAAACCCGCATTACACGAAATGCACAGTGTAGTACATAGTATATGAGTGAGTTGCACTGAAAAACTTAGAATATAAGAAACGCACAGTGTAGTACATAGTATATGAGTGAGTTGCACTGAAAAACTTAGAATATAAGAAACGCACAGTGTAGTACATAGTATACGAGTGAGTTTCACTGAAAATCTTAGAATATAAGAAACGCACAGTGTAGTACATAGTATATGAGTGAGTTGCACTGAAAAACTTAGAATATAAGAAACGCACAGTGTAGTACATAGTATATGAGTGAGTTGCACTGAAAAACTTAGAATATAAGAAACGCACAGTGTAGTACATAGTATATGAGTGAGTTGCACTGAAAAACTTAGAATATAAGAAACGAACAGTGTAGTACATAGTATATGAGTGAGTTGCACTGAAAAACTTAGAATATAAGAAACGCACAGTGTAGTACATAGTATATGAGTGAGTTGCACTGAAAAACTTAGAATATAAGAAACGCACAGTGTAGTACATAGTATATGAGTGAGTTGCACTCAAAAACTTAGAATATGAGAAACGCACAGTGTAGTACATAGTATATGAGTGAGTTGCACTGAAAAACTTAGAATATGAGAAACGCACAGTGTAGTACATAGTATATGAGTGAGTTGCACTGAAAAACTTAGAATATGAGAAACGCACAGTGTAGTACATAGTATATGAGTGAGTTGCACTGAAAAACTTAGAATATAAGCAACGCACAGTGTAGTACATAATATATGAGTGAGTTGCACTGAAAAACTTAGAATATAAGCAACGCACAGTGTAGTACATAGTATATGAGTGAGTTGCACTGAAAAACTTAGAATATAAGAAACGCACAGTGTAGTACATAGTATATGAGTGAGTTGCACTGAAAAACTTAGAATATAAGAAACGCACAGTGTAGTACATAGTATATGAGTGAGTTGCACTGAAAAACTTAGAATTTACTGAAAAACCCGCATTACACGAAATGCACAGTGTAGTACATAGTATATGAGTGAGTTGCACTGAAAAACTTAGAATATAAGAAACGCACAGTGTAGTACATAGTATATGAGTGAGTTGCACTGAAAAACTTAGAATATAAGAAACGTACAGTGTAGTACATAGTATATGAGTGAGTTGCACTGAAAAATTTAGAATATAAGAAACGCACAGTGTAGTACATAGTATATGAGTGAGTTGCACTGAAAAACTTAGAATATAAGAAACGCACAGTGTAGTACATAGTATATGAGTGAGTTGCACTGAAAAACTTAGAATATAAGAAACGCACAGTGTAGTACATAGTATATGAGTGAGTTGCACTGAAAAACTTAGAATTTACTGAAAAACCCGCATTACACGAAATGCACAGTGTAGTACATAGTATATGAGTGAGTTGCACTGAAAAACTTAGAATATAAGAAACGCACAGTGTAGTACATAGTATATGAGTGAGTTGCACTGAAAAACTTAGAATATAAGAAACGCACAGTGTAGTACATAGTATATGAGTGAGTTGCACTGAAAAACTTAGAATATAAGAAACGTACAGTGTAGTACATAGTATATGAGTGAGTTGCACTGAAAAACTTAGAATATGAGAAACGCACAGTGTAGTACATAGTATATGAGTGAGTTGCACTGAAAAACTTAGAATATGAGAAACGCACAGTTTAGTACATAGTATATGAGTGAGTTGCACTGAAAAACTTAGAATATAAGAAATGCACAGTGTAGTACATAGTATATGAGTGAGTTGCACTGAAAAACTTAGAATATAATAAACGCACAGTGTAGTACATAGTATATGAGTGAGTTGCACTGAAAAACTTAGAATATAAGCAACGCACAGTGTAGTACATAATATATGAGTGAGTTGCACTGAAAAACTTAGAATATAAGCAACCCACAGTGTAGTACATAGTATATGAGTGAGTTGCACTGAAAAACTTAGAATATAAGCAACGCACAGTGTAGTACATAGTATATGAGTGAGTTGCACTGAAAAACTTAGAATATAAGAAACGCACAGTGTAGTACATAGTATATGAGTGAGTTGCACTGAAAAACTTAGAATATAAGAAACGCACAGTGTAGTACATAGTATATGAGTGAGTTGCACTGAAAAACTTAGAATTTACTGAAAAACCCGCATTACACGAAATGCACAGTGTAGTACATAGTATATGAGTGAGTTGCACTGAAAAACTTAGAATATAAGAAACGCACAGTGTAGTACATAGTATATGAGTGAGTTGCACTGAATAACTTAGAATTTACTGAAAAACCCGCATTACATGAAATGCACAGTGTAGTACATAGTATATGAGTGAGTTGCACTGAAAAACTTAGAATATAAGAAACGCACAGTGTAGTACATAGTATATGAGTGAGTTGCACTGAAAAACTTAGAATATAAGAAACGCACAGTGTAGTACATAGTATATGAGTGAGTTGCACTGAAAAACTTAGAATATAAGAAACGCACAGTGTAGTACATAGTATATGAGTGAGTTGCACTGAAAAACTTAGAATATAAGCAACAAACAGTGTAGTACATAGTATATGAGTGAGTTGCACTGAAAAACTTAGAATATAAGCAACCCACAGTGTAGTACATAGTATATGAGTGAGTTGCACTGAAAAACTTAGAATATAAGAAACGCACAGTGTAGTACATAGTATATGAGTGAGTTGCACTGAAAAACTTAGAATATAAGAAACGCACAGTGTAGTACATAGTATATGAGTGAATTGCACTGAAAAACTTAGAATATAAGAAACGCACAGTGTAGTACATAGTATATGAGTGAGTTGCACTGAAAAACTTAGAATATAAGAAACGCACAGTGTAGTACATAGTATATGAGTGAGTTGCACTGAAAAACTTAGAATTTACTGAAAAACCCGCATTACACGAAATGCACAGTGTAGTACATGGTATATGAGTGAGTTGCACTGAAAAACTTAGAATATAAGAAACGCACAGTGTAGTACATAGTATATGAGTGAGTTGCACTGAAAAACTTAGAATATAAGAAACGCACAGTGTAGTACATAGTATATGAGTGAGTTTCACTGAAAATCTTAGAATATAAGAAACGCACAGTGTAGTACATAGTATATGAGTGAGTTGCACTGAAAAACTTAGAATATAAGAAACGCACAGTGTAGTACATAGTATATGAGTGAGTTGCCCTGAAAAACTTAGAATATAAGAAACGCACAGTGTAGTACATAGTATATGAGTGAGTTGCACTGAAAAACTTAGAATTTACTGAAAAACCCGCATTACATGAAATGCACAGTGTAGTACATAGTATATGAGTGAGTTGCACTGAAAAACTTAGAATATAAGAAACGCACAGTGTAGTACATAGTATATGAGTGAGTTGCACTGAAAAACTTAGAATATAAGAAACGCACAGTGTAGTACATAGTATATGAGTGAGTTGCACTGAAAAACTTAGAATATAAGAAACGCACAGTGTAGTACATAGTATATGAGTGAGTTGCACTGAAAAACTTAGAATATAAGAAACGCACAGTGTAGTACATAGTATATGAGTGAGTTGCACTGAAAAACTTAGAATATAAGAAACGCACAGTGTAGTACATAGTATATGAGTGAGTTGCACTGAAAAACTTAGAATATAAGAAACGCACAGTGTAGTACATAGTATATGAGTGAGTTGCACTGAAAAACTTAGAATATAAGAAACGCACAGTGTAGTACATAGTATATGAGTGAGTTGCACTGAAAAACTTAGAATATAAGCAACGCACAGTGTAGTACATAGTATATGAGTGAGTTGCACTGAAAAACTTAGAATATAAGAAACGCACAGTGTAGTACATAGTATATGAGTGAGTTGCACTGAAAAACAGAATATAAGAAACGCACAGTGTAGTACATAGTATATGAGTGAGTTGCACTGAAAAACTTAGAATATAAGAAACGCACAGTGTAGTACATAGTATATGAGTGAGTTGCACTGAAAAACTTAGAATTTACTGAAAAACCCGCATTACACGAAATGCACAGTGTAGTACATAGTATATGAGTGAGTTGCACTGAAAAACTTAGAATATAAGAAACGCACAGTGTAGTACATAGTATATGAGTGAGTTGCACTGAAAAACTTAGAATATAAGAAACGCACAGTGTAGTACATAGTATATGAGTGAGTTGCACTGAAAAACTTAGAATATAAGAAACGCACAGTGTAGTACATAGTATATGAGTGAGTTGCACTGAAAAACTTAGAATATAAGAAACGCACAGTGTAGTACATAGTATATGAGTGAGTTGCACTCAAAAACTTAGAATATGAGAAACGCACAGTTCAGTACATAGTATATGAGTGAGTTGCACTGAAAAACTTAGAATATAAGAAACGCACAGTGTAGTACATAGTATATGAGTGAGTTGCACTGAAAAACTTAGAATATAAGCAACGCACAGTGTAGTACATAGTATATGAGTGAGTTGCACTGAAAAACTTAGAATATAAGCAACGCACAGTGTAGTACATAGTATATGAGTGAGTTGCACTGAAAAACAGAATATAAGAAACGCACAGTGTAGTACATAGTATATGAGTGAGTTGCACTGAAAAACTTAGAATATAAGAAACGCACAGTGTAGTACATAGTATATGAGTGAGTTGCACTGAAAAACTTAGAATTTACTGAAAAACCCGCATTACACGAAATGCACAGTGTAGTACATAGTATATGAGTGAGTTGCACTGAAAAACTTAGAATATAAGAAACGCACAGTGTAGTACATAGTATATGAGTGAGTTGCACTGAAAAACTTAGAATATAAGAAACGCACAGTGTAGTACATAGTATATGAGTGAGTTGCACTGAAAAACTTAGAATATAAGAAACGCACAGTGTAGTACATAGTATATGAGTGAGTTGCACTGAAAAACTTAGAATATAAGAAACGCACAGTGTAGTACATAGTATATGAGTGAGTTGCACTCAAAAACTTAGAATATGAGAAACGCACAGTTTAGTACATAGTATATGAGTGAGTTGCACTGAAAAACTTAGAATATAAGAAACGCACAGTGTAGTACATAGTATATGAGTGAGTTGCACTGAAAAACTTAGAATATAAGAAACGCACAGTGTAGTACATAGTATATGAGTGAGTTGCACTGAAAAACTTAGAATATAAGCAACGCACAGTGTAGTACATAATATATGAGTGAGTTGCACTGAAAAACTTAGAATATAAGCAACCCACAGTGTAGTACATAGTATATGAGTGAGTTGCACTGAAAAACTTAGAATATAAGCAACGCACAGTGTAGTACATAGTATATGAGTGAGTTGCACTGAAAAACTTAGAATATAAGAAACGCACAGTGTAGTACATAGTATATGAGTGAGTTGCACTGAAAAACTTAGAATATAAGAAACGCACAGTGTAGTACATAGTATATGAGTGAGTTGCACTGAAAAACTTAGAATTTACTGAAAAACCCGCATTACACGAAATGCACAGTGTAGTACATAGTATATGAGTGAGTTGCACTGAAAAACTTAGAATATAAGAAACGCACAGTGTAGTACATAGTATATGAGTGAGTTGCACTGAAAAACTTAGAATATAAGTAACGCACAGTGTAGTACATAGTATATGAGTGAGTTGCACTCAAAAACTTAGAATATGAGAAACGCACAGTTTAGTACATAGTATATGAGTGAGTTGCACTGAAAAACTTAGAATATAAGAAACGCACAGTGTAGTACATAGTATATGAGTGAGTTGCACTGAAAAACTTAGAATATAAGAAACGCACAGTGTAGTACATAGTATATGAGTGAGTTGCACTGAAAAACTTAGAATATAAGCAACGCACAGTGTAGTACATAGTATATGAGTGAGTTGCACTGAAAAACAGAATATAAGAAACGCACAGTGTAGTACATAGTATATGAGTGAGTTGCACTGAAAAACTTAGAATTTACTGAAAAACCCGCATTACATGAAATGCACAGTGTAGTACATAGTATATGAGTGAGTTGCACTGAAAAACTTAGAATATAAGAAACGCACAGTGTAGTACATAGTATATGAGTGAGTTGCACTGAAAAACTTAGAATATAAGAAACGCACAGTGTAGTACATAGTATATGAGTGAGTTGCACTGAAAAACTTAGAATATAAGAAACGCACAGTGTAGTACATAGTATATGAGTGAGTTGCACTGAAAAACTTAGAATATAAGAAACGCACAGTGTAGTACATAGTATATGAGTGAGTTGCACTCAAAAACTTAGAATATGAGAAACGCACAGTTTAGTACATAGTATATGAGTGAGTTGCACTGAAAAACTTAGAATATAAGAAACGCACAGTGTAGTACATAGTATATGAGTGAGTTGCACTGAAAAACTTAGAATATAAGAAACGCACAGTGTAGTACATAGTATATGAGTGAGTTGCACTGAAAAACTTAGAATATAAGCAACGCACAGTGTAGTACATAATATATGAGTGAGTTGCACTGAAAAACTTAGAATATAAGCAACCCACAGTGTAGTACATAGTATATGAGTGAGTTGCACTGAAAAACTTAGAATATAAGCAACGCACAGTGTAGTACATAGTATATGAGTGAGTTGCACTGAAAAACTTAGAATATAAGAAACGCACAGTGTAGTACATAGTATATGAGTGAGTTGCACTGAAAAACTTAGAATATAAGAAACGCACAGTGTAGTACATAGTATATGAGTGAGTTGCACTGAAAAACTTAGAATTTACTGAAAAACCCGCATTACACGAAATGCACAGTGTAGTACATAGTATATGAGTGAGTTGCACTGAAAAACTTAGAATATAAGAAACGCACAGTGTAGTACATAGTATATGAGTGAGTTGCACTGAAAAACTTAGAATATAAGTAACGCACAGTGTAGTACATAGTATATGAGTGAGTTGCACTCAAAAACTTAGAATATGAGAAACGCACAGTTTAGTACATAGTATATGAGTGAGTTGCACTGAAAAACTTAGAATATAAGAAACGCACAGTGTAGTACATAGTATATGAGTGAGTTGCACTGAAAAACTTAGAATATAAGAAACGCACAGTGTAGTACATAGTATATGAGTGAGTTGCACTGAAAAACTTAGAATATAAGCAACGCACAGTGTAGTACATAGTATATGAGTGAGTTGCACTGAAAAACAGAATATAAGAAACGCACAGTGTAGTACATAGTATATGAGTGAGTTGCACTGAAAAACTTAGAATTTACTGAAAAACCCGCATTACATGAAATGCACAGTGTAGTACATAGTATATGAGTGAGTTGCACTGAAAAACTTAGAATATAAGAAACGCACAGTGTAGTACATAGTATATGAGTGAGTTGCACTGAAAAACTTAGAATATAAGAAACGCACAGTGTAGTACATAGTATATGAGTGAGTTGCACTGAAAAACTTAGAATATAAGAAACGCACAGTGTAGTACATAGTATATGAGTGAGTTGCACTGAAAAACTTAGAATATAAGCAACGCACAGTGTAGTACATAGTATATGAGTGAGTTGCACTGAAAAACAGAATATAAGAAACGCACAGTGTAGTACATAGTATATGAGTGAGTTGCACTGAAAAACTTAGAATTTACTGAAAAACCCGCATTACATGAAATGCACAGTGTAGTACATAGTATATGAGTGAGTTGCACTGAAAAACTTAGAATATAAGAAACGCACAGTGTAGTACATAGTATATGAGTGAGTTGCACTGAAAAACTTAGAATATAAGAAACGCACAGTGTAGTACATAGTATATGAGTGAGTTGCACTGAAAAACTTAGAATATAAGAAACGCACAGTGTAGTACATAGTATATGAGTGAGTTGCACTGAAAAACTTAGAATATAAGCAACAAACAGTGTAGTACATAGTATATGAGTGAGTTGCACTGAAAAACTTAGAATATAAGCAACCCACAGTGTAGTACATAGTATATGAGTGAGTTGCACTGAAAAACTTAGAATATAAGAAACGCACAGTGTAGTACATAGTATATGAGTGAGTTGCACTGAAAAACTTAGAATATAAGAAACGCACAGTGTAGTACATAGTATATGAGTGAATTGCACTGAAAAACTTAGAATATAAGAAACGCACAGTGTAGTACATAGTATATGAGTGAGTTGCACTGAAAAACTTAGAATATAAGAAACGCACAGTGTAGTACATAGTATATGAGTGAGTTGCACTGAAAAACTTAGAATTTACTGAAAAACCCGCATTACACGAAATGCACAGTGTAGTACATGGTATATGAGTGAGTTGCACTGAAAAACTTAGAATATAAGAAACGCACAGTGTAGTACATAGTATATGAGTGAGTTGCACTGAAAAACTTAGAATATAAGAAACGCACAGTGTAGTACATAGTATATGAGTGAGTTTCACTGAAAATCTTAGAATATAAGAAACGCACAGTGTAGTACATAGTATATGAGTGAGTTGCACTGAAAAACTTAGAATATAAGAAACGCACAGTGTAGTACATAGTATATGAGTGAGTTGCCCTGAAAAACTTAGAATATAAGAAACGCACAGTGTAGTACATAGTATATGAGTGAGTTGCACTGAAAAACTTAGAATTTACTGAAAAACCCGCATTACATGAAATGCACAGTGTAGTACATAGTATATGAGTGAGTTGCACTGAAAAACTTAGAATATAAGAAACGCACAGTGTAGTACATAGTATATGAGTGAGTTGCACTGAAAAACTTAGAATATAAGAAACGCACAGTGTAGTACATAGTATATGAGTGAGTTGCACTGAAAAACTTAGAATATAAGAAACGCACAGTGTAGTACATAGTATATGAGTGAGTTGCACTGAAAAACTTAGAATATAAGAAACGCACAGTGTAGTACATAGTATATGAGTGAGTTGCACTGAAAAACTTAGAATATAAGAAACGCACAGTGTAGTACATAGTATATGAGTGAGTTGCACTGAAAAACTTAGAATATAAGAAACGCACAGTGTAGTACATAGTATATGAGTGAGTTGCACTGAAAAACTTAGAATATAAGAAACGCACAGTGTAGTACATAGTATATGAGTGAGTTGCACTGAAAAACTTAGAATATAAGCAACGCACAGTGTAGTACATAGTATATGAGTGAGTTGCACTGAAAAACTTAGAATATAAGAAACGCACAGTGTAGTACATAGTATATGAGTGAGTTGCACTGAAAAACAGAATATAAGAAACGCACAGTGTAGTACATAGTATATGAGTGAGTTGCACTGAAAAACTTAGAATATAAGAAACGCACAGTGTAGTACATAGTATATGAGTGAGTTGCACTGAAAAACTTAGAATTTACTGAAAAACCCGCATTACACGAAATGCACAGTGTAGTACATAGTATATGAGTGAGTTGCACTGAAAAACTTAGAATATAAGAAACGCACAGTGTAGTACATAGTATATGAGTGAGTTGCACTGAAAAACTTAGAATATAAGAAACGCACAGTGTAGTACATAGTATATGAGTGAGTTGCACTGAAAAACTTAGAATATAAGAAACGCACAGTGTAGTACATAGTATATGAGTGAGTTGCACTGAAAAACTTAGAATATAAGAAACGCACAGTGTAGTACATAGTATATGAGTGAGTTGCACTCAAAAACTTAGAATATGAGAAACGCACAGTTCAGTACATAGTATATGAGTGAGTTGCACTGAAAAACTTAGAATATAAGAAACGCACAGTGTAGTACATAGTATATGAGTGAGTTGCACTGAAAAACTTAGAATATAAGCAACGCACAGTGTAGTACATAGTATATGAGTGAGTTGCACTGAAAAACTTAGAATATAAGCAACGCACAGTGTAGTACATAGTATATGAGTGAGTTGCACTGAAAAACAGAATATAAGAAACGCACAGTGTAGTACATAGTATATGAGTGAGTTGCACTGAAAAACTTAGAATATAAGAAACGCACAGTGTAGTACATAGTATATGAGTGAGTTGCACTGAAAAACTTAGAATTTACTGAAAAACCCGCATTACACGAAATGCACAGTGTAGTACATAGTATATGAGTGAGTTGCACTGAAAAACTTAGAATATAAGAAACGCACAGTGTAGTACATAGTATATGAGTGAGTTGCACTGAAAAACTTAGAATATAAGAAACGCACAGTGTAGTACATAGTATATGAGTGAGTTGCACTGAAAAACTTAGAATATAAGAAACGCACAGTGTAGTACATAGTATATGAGTGAGTTGCACTGAAAAACTTAGAATATAAGAAACGCACAGTGTAGTACATAGTATATGAGTGAGTTGCACTCAAAAACTTAGAATATGAGAAACGCACAGTTTAGTACATAGTATATGAGTGAGTTGCACTGAAAAACTTAGAATATAAGAAACGCACAGTGTAGTACATAGTATATGAGTGAGTTGCACTGAAAAACTTAGAATATAAGAAACGCACAGTGTAGTACATAGTATATGAGTGAGTTGCACTGAAAAACTTAGAATATAAGCAACGCACAGTGTAGTACATAATATATGAGTGAGTTGCACTGAAAAACTTAGAATATAAGCAACCCACAGTGTAGTACATAGTATATGAGTGAGTTGCACTGAAAAACTTAGAATATAAGCAACGCACAGTGTAGTACATAGTATATGAGTGAGTTGCACTGAAAAACTTAGAATATAAGAAACGCACAGTGTAGTACATAGTATATGAGTGAGTTGCACTGAAAAACTTAGAATATAAGAAACGCACAGTGTAGTACATAGTATATGAGTGAGTTGCACTGAAAAACTTAGAATTTACTGAAAAACCCGCATTACACGAAATGCACAGTGTAGTACATAGTATATGAGTGAGTTGCACTGAAAAACTTAGAATATAAGAAACGCACAGTGTAGTACATAGTATATGAGTGAGTTGCACTGAAAAACTTAGAATATAAGTAACGCACAGTGTAGTACATAGTATATGAGTGAGTTGCACTCAAAAACTTAGAATATGAGAAACGCACAGTTTAGTACATAGTATATGAGTGAGTTGCACTGAAAAACTTAGAATATAAGAAACGCACAGTGTAGTACATAGTATATGAGTGAGTTGCACTGAAAAACTTAGAATATAAGAAACGCACAGTGTAGTACATAGTATATGAGTGAGTTGCACTGAAAAACTTAGAATATAAGCAACGCACAGTGTAGTACATAGTATATGAGTGAGTTGCACTGAAAAACAGAATATAAGAAACGCACAGTGTAGTACATAGTATATGAGTGAGTTGCACTGAAAAACTTAGAATATAAGAAACGCACAGTTTAGTACATAGTATATGAGTGAGTTGCACTGAAAAACTTAGAATTTACTGAAAAACCCGCATTACACGAAATGCACAGTGTAGTACATAGTATATGAGTGAGTTGCACTGAAAAACTTAGAATATAAGAAACGCACAGTGTAGTACATAGTATATGAGTGAGTTGCACTGAAAAACTTAGAATATAAGAAACGCACAGTGTAGTACATAGTATATGAGTGAGTTGCACTGAAAAACTTAGAATATAAGAAACGCACAGTGTAGTACATAGTATATGAGTGAGTTGCACTGAAAAACTTAGAATATGAGAAACGCACAGTGTAGTACATAGTATATGAGTGAGTTGCACTGAAAAACTTAGAATATGAGAAACGCACAGTTTAGTACATAGTATATGAGTGAGTTGCACTGAAAAACTTAGAATATAAGCAACCCACAGTGTAGTACATAGTATATGAGTGAGTTGCACTGAAAAACTTAGAATATAAGCAACGCACAGTGTAGTACATAGTATATGAGTGAGTTGCACTGAAAAACTTAGAATATAAGAAACGCACAGTGTAGTACATAGTATATGAGTGAGTTGCACTGAAAAACTTAGAATATAAGAAACACAGTGTAGTACATAGTATATGAGTGAGTTGCACTGAAAAACTTAGAATTTACTGAAAAACCCGCATTACACGAAATGCACAGTGTAGTACATAGTATATGAGTGAGTTGCACTGAAAAACTTAGAATATAAGAAACGCACAGTGTAGTACATAGTATATGAGTGAGTTGCACTGAAAAACTTAGAATATAAGAAACGCACAGTGTAGTACATAGTATACGAGTGAGTTTCACTGAAAATCTTAGAATATAAGAAACGCACAGTGTAGTACATAGTATATGAGTGAGTTGCACTGAAAAACTTAGAATATAAGAAACGCACAGTGTAGTACATAGTATATGAGTGAGTTGCACTGAAAAACTTAGAATATAAGAAACGCACAGTGTAGTACATAGTATATGAGTGAGTTGCACTGAAAAACTTAGAATATAAGAAACGCACAGTGTAGTACATAGTATATGAGTGAGTTGCACTGAAAAACTTAGAATATAAGAAACGCACAGTGTAGTACATAGTATATGAGTGAGTTGCACTGAAAAACTTAGAATATAAGAAACGCACAGTGTAGTACATAGTATATGAGTGAGTTGCACTGAAAAACTTAGAATATAAGAAACGCACAGTGTAGTACATAGTATATGAGTGAGTTGCACTCAAAAACTTAGAATATGAGAAACGCACAGTGTAGTACATAGTATATGAATGAGTTGCACTGAAAAACTTAGAATATGAGAAACGCACAGTGTAGTACATAGTATATGAGTGAGTTGCACTGAAAAACTTAGAATATGAGAAACGCACAGTGTAGTACATAGTATATGAGTGAGTTGCACTGAAAAACTTAGAATATAAGCAACGCACAGTGTAGTACATAATATATGAGTGAGTTGCACTGAAAAACTTAGAATATAAGCAACGCACAGTGTAGTACATAGTATATGAGTGAGTTGCACTGAAAAACTTAGAATATAAGAAACGCACAGTGTAGTACATAGTATATGAGTGAGTTGCACTGAAAAACTTAGAATATAAGAAACGCACAGTGTAGTACATAGTATATGAGTGAGTTGCACTGAAAAACTTAGAATTTACTGAAAAACCCGCATTACACGAAATGCACAGTGTAGTACATAGTATATGAGTGAGTTGCACTGAAAAACTTAGAATATAAGAAACGCACAGTGTAGTACATAGTATATGAGTGAGTTGCACTGAAAAACTTAGAATATAAGAAACGTACAGTGTAGTACATAGTATATGAGTGAGTTGCACTGAAAAACTTAGAATATAAGAAACGCACAGTGTAGTACATAGTATATGAGTGAGTTGCACTGAAAAACTTAGAATATAAGAAACGCACAGTGTAGTACATAGTATATGAGTGAGTTGCACTGAAAAACTTAGAATATAAGAAACGCACAGTGTAGTACATAGTATATGAGTGAGTTGCACTGAAAAACTTAGAATTTACTGAAAAACCCGCATTACACGAAATGCACAGTGTAGTACATAGTATATGAGTGAGTTGCACTGAAAAACTTAGAATATAAGAAACGCACAGTGTAGTACATAGTATATGAGTGAGTTGCACTGAAAAACTTAGAATTTACTGAAAAACCCGCATTACACGAAATGCACAATGTAGTACATAGTATATGAGTGAGTTGCACTGAAAAACTTAGAATTTAAGAAACGCACAGTGTAGTACATAGTATATGAGTGAGTTGCACTGAAAAACTTAGAATATAAGAAACGCACAGTGTAGTACATAGTATATGAGTGAGTTGCACTGAAAAACTTAGAATATAAGAAACGCACAGTGTAGTACATAGTATATGAGTGAGTTGCACTGAAAAACTTAGAATATAAGAAACGAACATATAGTACATAGTATATGAATGAGTTGCACTGAAAAACTTAGAATTTACTGAAAAAATCACATTACACGAAATGCACAGTGTAGTACATAGTATATGAGTGAGTTGCACTGAAAAACTTAGAATTTAAGAAACGCACAGTGTAGTACATAGTATATGAGTGAGTTGCACTGAAAAACTTAGAATATAAGAAACGCACAGTGTAGTACATAGTATATGAGTGAGTTGCACTGAAAAACTTAGAATATTAGAAACGCACAGTGTAGTACATAGTATATGAGCGAGTAACACTGAAAAACTTAGAATATAAGAAACGCACAGTGTAGTACATAGTATATGAGTGAGTTGCACTGAAAAACTTAGAATATAAGAAACGCACAGTGTAGTACATAGTATATGAGTGAGTTGCACTGAAAAACTTAGAATATAAGAAACGCACAGTGTAGTACATAGTATATGAGTGAGTTGCACTGAAAAACTTAGAATATAAGAAACGCACAGTGTAGTACATAGTATATGAGTGAGTTGCACTGAAAAACTTAGAATATGAGAAACGCACAGTGTAGTACATAGTATATGAGTGAGTTGCACTCAAAAACTTAGAATATGAGAAATGCACAGTGTAGTACATAGTATATGAGTGAGTTGCACTGAAAAACTTAGAATATAAGAAACGAACAGTGTAGTACATAGTATATGAGTGAGTTGCACTGAAAAACTTAGAATATAAGAAACGCACAGTGTAGTACATAGTATATGAGTGAGTTGCACTGAAAAACTTAGAATATAAGAAACGCACAGTGTAGTACATAGTATATGAGTGAGTTGCACTGAAAAACTTAGAATATAAGAAACGCACAGTGTAGTACATAGTATATGAGTGAGTTGCACTGAAAAACTTAGAATATAAGAAACGCACAGTGTAGTACATAGTATATGAGTGAGTTGCACTGAAAAACTTAGAATTTACTGAAAAACCCGCATTACACGAAATGCACAGTGTAGTACATAGTATATGAGTGAGTTGCACTGAAAAACTTAGAATATAAGAAACGCACAGTGTAGTACATAGTATATGAGTGAGTTGCACTGAAAAACTTAGAATATAAGAAACGCACAGTGTAGTACATAGTATATGAGTGAGTTGCACTGAAAAACTTAGAATATAAGAAACGCACAGTGTAGTACATAGTATATGAGTGAGTTGCACTGAAAAACTTAGAATATAAGAAACGCACAGTGTAGTACATAGTATATGAGTGAGTTGCACTCAAAAACTTAGAATATGAGAAACGCACAGTTTAGTACATAGTATATGAGTGAGTTGCACTGAAAAACTTAGAATATAAGAAACGCACAGTGTAGTACATAGTATATGAGTGAGTTGCACTGAAAAACTTAGAATATAAGAAACGCACAGTGTAGTACATAGTATATGAGTGAGTTGCACTGAAAAACTTAGAATATAAGCAACGCACAGTGTAGTACATAATATATGAGTGAGTTGCACTGAAAAACTTAGAATATAAGCAACCCACAGTGTAGTACATAGTATATGAGTGAGTTGCACTGAAAAACTTAGAATATAAGCAACGCACAGTGTAGTACATAGTATATGAGTGAGTTGCACTGAAAAACTTAGAATATAAGAAACGCACAGTGTAGTACATAGTATATGAGTGAGTTGCACTGAAAAACTTAGAATATAAGAAACGCACAGTGTAGTACATAGTATATGAGTGAGTTGCACTGAAAAACTTAGAATTTACTGAAAAACCCGCATTACACGAAATGCACAGTGTAGTACATAGTATATGAGTGAGTTGCACTGAAAAACTTAGAATATAAGAAACGCACAGTGTAGTACATAGTATATGAGTGAGTTGCACTGAAAAACTTAGAATATAAGAAACGCACAGTGTAGTACATAGTATATGAGTGAGTTGCACTCAAAAACTTAGAATATGAGAAACGCACAGTTTAGTACATAGTATATGAGTGAGTTGCACTGAAAAACTTAGAATATAAGAAACGCACAGTGTAGTACATAGTATATGAGTGAGTTGCACTGAAAAACTTAGAATATAAGAAACGCACAGGGTAGTACATAGTATATGAGTGAGTTGCACTGAAAAACTTAGAATATAAGCAACGCACAGTGTAGTACATAGTATATGAGTGAGTTGCACTGAAAAACAGAATATAAGAAACGCACAGTGTAGTACATAGTATATGAGTGAGTTGCACTGAAAAACTTAGAATATAAGAAACGCACAGTTTAGTACATAGTATATGAGTGAGTTGCACTGAAAAACTTAGAATTTACTGAAAAACCCGCATTACACGAAATGCACAGTGTAGTACATAGTATATGAGTGAGTTGCACTGAAAAACTTAGAATATAAGAAACGCACAGTGTAGTACATAGTATATGAGTGAGTTGCACTGAAAAACTTAGAATATAAGAAACGCACAGTGTAGTACATAGTATATGAGTGAGTTGCACTGAAAAACTTAGAATATAAGAAACGCACAGTGTAGTACATAGTATATGAGTGAGTTGCACTGAAAAACTTAGAATATGAGAAACGCACAGTGTAGTACATAGTATATGAGTGAGTTGCACTGAAAAACTTAGAATATGAGAAACGCACAGTTTAGTACATAGTATATGAGTGAGTTGCACTGAAAAACTTAGAATATAAGAAACGCACAGTGTAGTACATAGTATATGAGTGAGTTGCACTGAAAAACTTAGAATATAAGAAACGCACAGTGTAGTACATAGTATATGAGTGAGTTGCACTGAAAAACTTAGAATATAAGCAACGCACAGTGTAGTACATAATATATGAGTGAGTTGCACTGAAAAACTTAGAATATAAGCAACCCACAGTGTAGTACATAGTATATGAGTGAGTTGCACTGAAAAACTTAGAATATAAGCAACGCACAGTGTAGTACATAGTATATGAGTGAGTTGCACTGAAAAACTTAGAATATGAGAAACGCACAGTGTAGTACATAGTATATGAGTGAGTTGCACTGAAAAACTTAGAATATAAGAAACACAGTGTAGTACATAGTATATGAGGGAGTTGCACTGAAAAACTTAGAATTTACTGAAAAACCCGCATTACACGAAATGCACAGTGTAGTACATAGTATATGAGTGAGTTGCACTGAAAAACTTAGAATATAAGAAACGCACAGTGTAGTACATAGTATATGAGTGAGTTGCACTGAAAAACTTAGAATATAAGAAACGCACAGTGTAGTACATAGTATACGAGTGAGTTTCACTGAAAATCTTAGAATATAAGAAACGCACAGTGTAGTACATAGTATATGAGTGAGTTGCAGTGAAAAACTTAGAATATAAGAAACGCACAGTGTAGTACATAGTATATGAGTGAGTTGCACTGAAAAACTTAGAATATAAGAAACGCACAGTGTAGTACATAGTATATGAGTGAGTTGCACTGAAAAACTTAGAATATAAGAAACGCACAGTGTAGTACATAGTATATGAGTGAGTTGCACTGAAAAACTTAGAATATAAGAAACGCACAGTGTAGTACATAGTATATGAGTGAGTTGCACTGAAAAACTTAGAATATAAGAAACGCACAGTGTAGTACATAGTATATGAGTGAGTTGCACTGAAAAACTTAGAATATAAGAAACGCACAGTGTAGTACATAGTATATGAGTGAGTTGCACTCAAAAACTTAGAATATGAGAAACGCACAGTGTAGTACATAGTATATGAATGAGTTGCACTGAAAAACTTAGAATATGAGAAAGGCACAGTGTAGTACATAGTATATGAGTGAGTTGCACTGAAAAACTTAGAATATGAGAAACGCACAGTGTAGTACATAGTATATGAGTGAGTTGCACTGAAAAACTTAGAATATAAGCAACGCACAGTGTAGTACATAATATATGAGTGAGTTGCACTGAAAAACTTAGAATATAAGCAACGCACAGTGTAGTACATAGTATATGAGTGAGTTGCACTGAAAAACTTAGAATATAAGAAACGCACAGTGTAGTACATAGTATATGAGTGAGTTGCACTGAAAAACTTAGAATATAAGAAACGCACAGTGTAGTACATAGTATATGAGTGAGTTGCACTGAAAAACTTAGAATTTACTGAAAAACCCGCATTACACGAAATGCACAGTGTAGTACATAGTATATGAGTGAGTTGCACTGAAAAACTTAGAATATAAGAAACGCACAGTGTAGTACATAGTATATGAGTGAGTTGCACTGAAAAACTTAGAATATAAGAAACGTACAGTGTAGTACATAGTATATGAGTGAGTTGCACTGAAAAACTTAGAATATAAGAAACGCACAGTGTAGTACATAGTATATGAGTGAGTTGCACTGAAAAACTTAGAATATAAGAAACGCACAGTGTAGTACATAGTATATGAGTGAGTTGCACTGAAAAACTTAGAATATAAGAAACGCACAGTGTAGTACATAGTATATGAGTGAGTTGCACTGAAAAACTTAGAATATAAGAAACGCACAGTGTAGTACATAGTATATGAGTGAGTTGCACTGAAAAACTTAGAATTTACTGAAAAACCCGCATTACACGAAATGCACAATGTAGTACATAGTATATGAGTGAGTTGCACTGAAAAACTTAGAATTTAAGAAACGCACAGTGTAGTACATAGTATATGAGTGAGTTGCACTGAAAAACTTAGAATATAAGAAACGCACAGTGTAGTACATAGTATATGAGTGAGTTGCACTGAAAAACTTAGAATATAAGAAACGCACAGTGTAGTACATAGTATATGAGTGAGTTGCACTGAAAAACTTAGAATATAAGAAACGAACATATAGTACATAGTATATGAATGAGTTGCACTGAAAAACTTAGAATTTACTGAAAAAATCACATTACACGAAATGCACAGTGTAGTACATAGTATATGAGTGAGTTGCACTGAAAAACTTAGAATTTAAGAAACGCACAGTGTAGTACATAGTATATGAGTGAGTTGCACTGAAAAACTTAGAATATAAGAAACGCACAGTGTAGTACATAGTATATGAGTGAGTTGCACTGAAAAACTTAGAATATAAGAAACGCACAGTGTAGTACATAGTATATGAGCGAGTAACACTGAAAAACTTAGAATATAAGAAACGCACAGTGTAGTACATAGTATATGAGTGAGTTGCACTGAAAAACTTAGAATATAAGAAACGCACAGTGTAGTACATAGTATATGAGTGAGTTGCACTGAAAAACTTAGAATATAAGAAACGCACAGTGTAGTACATAGTATATGAGTGAGTTGCACTGAAAAACTTAGAATATAAGAAACGCACAGTGTAGTACATAGTATATGAGTGAGTTGCACTGAAAAACTTAGAATATGAGAAACGCACAGTGTAGTACATAGTATATGAGTGAGTTGCACTCAAAAACTTAGAATATGAGAAATGCACAGTGTAGTACATAGTATATGAGTGAGTTGCACTGAAAAACTTAGAATATAAGAAACGAACAGTGTAGTACATAGTATATGAGTGAGTTGCACTGAAAAACTTAGAATATAAGAAACGCACAGTGTAGTACATAGTATATGAGTGAGTTGCACTGAAAAACTTAGAATATAAGAAACGCACAGTGTAGTACATAGTATATGAGTGAGTTGCACTGAAAAACTTAGAATATAAGAAACGCACAGTGTAGTACATAGTATATGAGTGAGTTGCACTGAAAAACTTAGAATATAAGAAACGCACAGTGTAGTACATAGTATATGAGTGAGTTGCTCTGAAAAACTTAGAATTTACTGAAAAACCCTAATTACACGAAATGCACAGTGTAGTACATAGTATATGAGTGAGTTGCACTAAAAAACTTAGAATATAAGAAACACACAGTGTAGTACATAGTATATGAGTGAGTTGCACTGAAAAACTTAGAATTTAAGAAACGCACAGTGTAGTACATAGTATATGAGTGAGTTGCACTGAAAAACCTAGAATATAAGAAACGCACAGTGTAGTACATAGTATATGAGTGAGTTGCACTCAAAAACTTAGAATATAAGAAACGCACAGTGTAGTACATAGTATATGAGTGAGTTGCACTGAAAAACTTAGAATTTAAGAAACGCACAGTGTAGTACATAGTATATGAGTGAGTTGCACTGAAAAACTTAGAATATAAGAAACGCACAGTGTAGTACATAGTATATGAGTGAGTTGCACTGAAAAACTTAGAATATAAGAAACGCACAGTGTAGTACATAGTATATGAGTGAGTTGCACTGAAAAACTTAGAATATAAGAAACGCACAGTGTAGTACATAGTATATGAGTGTGTTGCACTGAAAAACTTAGAATATAAGAAACGCACAGTGTAGTACATAGTATATGAGTGAGTTGCACTGAAAAACTTAGAATATAAGAAACGCACAGTGTAGTACATAGTATATGAGTGAGTTGCACTGAAAAACTTAGAATATAAGAAACGCACAGTGTAGTACATAGTATATGAGTGAGTTGCACTGAACAACTTAGAATATAAGAAACGCACAGTGTAGTACATAGTATATGAGTGAGTTGCACTGAAAATCTTAGAATATAAGAAACGCACAGTGTAGTACATAGTATATGAGTGAGTTGCACTGAAAAACTTAGAATATAAGAAACGCACAGTGTAGTACATAGTATATGAGTGAGTTGCACTGAAAAACTTAGAATTTACTGAAAAACCCGCATTAGACGAAATGCACAGTGTAGTACATTGTATATGAGTGAGTTGCACTGAAAAACTTAGAATTTACTGAAAAACCCGCATTAGACGAAATGCACAGTGTAGTACATAGTATATGAGTGAGTTGCACTGAAAAACTTAGAATTTAAGAAACGCACAGTGTAGTACATAGTATATGAGTGAGTTGCACTGAAAAACTTAGAATATAAGAAACGCACAGTGTAGTACATAGTATATGAGTGAGTTGCACTGAAAAACTTAGAATATAAGAAACGCACAGTGTAGTACATAGTATATGAGTGATTTGCACTGAAAAACTTAGAATATAAGAAACGCACAGTGTAGTACATAGTATATGAGTGAGTTGCACTGAAAAACTTAGAATTTAAGAAACGCACATTGTAGTACATAGTATATGAGTGAGTTGCACTGAAAAACTTAGAATATAAGAAACGCACAGTGTAGTACATAGTATATGAGTGAGTTGCACTGAAAAACTTAGAATTTACTGAAAAACCCGCATTACACGAAATGCACAGTGTAAACATAGTATATGAGTGAGTTGCACTGAAAAATTAGAATATAAGAAACGCACAGTGTAGTACATAGTATATGAGAGAGTTGCACTGAAAAACTTAGAATTTACTGAAAAACCCGCATTACACGAAATGCACAGTGTAGTACATAGTATATGAGTGAGTTGCACTGAAAAACTTAGAATATAAGAAACGCACAGTGTAGTACATAGTATATGAGTGAGTTGCACTGAAAAACTTAGAATTTAAGAAACGCACAGTGTAGTACATAGTATATGAGTGAGTTGCACTGAAAAACTTAGAATATAAGAAACGCACAGTGTAGTACATAGTATATGAGCGAGTTGCACTGAAAAACTTAGAATATAAGAAACGCACAGTGTAGTACATAGTATATGAGTGAGTTGCACTGAAAAACTTAGAATATAAGAAACGCACATATAGAACATAGTATATGAATGAGTTGCACTGAAAAACTTAGAATTTACTGAAAAACCCGCAATACACGAAATGCACAGTGTAGTACATAGTATATGAGTGAGTTGCCCTGAAAAACTTAGAATATAAGAAACGCACAGTGTAGTACATAGTATATGAGTGAGTTGCACTGAAAAACTTAGAATGTAAGAAACGCACAGTGTAGTACATAGTATATGAGTGAGTTGCACTGAAAAACTTAGAATATAAGAAACGCACAGTGTAGTACATAGTATATGAGTGAACTGCACTGAAAAACTTAGAATTTACTGAAAAACCCGCATTAGACGAAATGCACAGTGTAGTACATTGTATATGAGTGAGTTGCACTGAAAAACTTAGAATTTACTGAAAAATCCGCATTAGACGAAATGCACAGTGTAGTACATTGTATATGAGTGAGTTGCACTGAAAAACTTAGAATTTACTGAAAAACCCGCATTAGACGAAATGCACAGTGTAGTACATTGTATATGAGTGAGTTGCACTGAAAAACTTAGAATTTACTGAAAAACCCGCATTAGACGAAATGCACAGTGTAGTACATAGTATATGAGTGAGTTGCACTGAAAAACTTAGAATTTAAGAAACGCACAGTGTAGTACATAGTATATGAGTGAGTTGCACTGAAAAACTTAGAATATAAGAAACGCACAGTGTAGTACATAGTATATGAGCGAGTTGCACTGAAAAACTTAGAATATAAGAAACGCACAGTGTAGTACATAGTATATGAGTGAGTTGCACTGAAAAACTTAGAATATAAGAAACGCACATATAGTACATAGTATATGAGTGAGTTGCACTGAAAAACTTAGAATATAAGAAACGCACAGTGTAGTACATAGTATATGAGTGAGTTGCACTGAAACTCTTAGAATATAAGAAACGCACAGTGTAGTACATAGTATATGAGTGAGTTGCACTGAAAAACTTAGAATATAAGAAACGCACAGTGTAGTACATAGTATATGAGTGAGATGCACTGGAAAACATAGAATATAAGAAACGCACAGTGTAGTACATAGTATATGAGTGAGTTGCACTGAAAAACTTAGAATATAAGAAACGCACATATAGTACATAGTATATGAATGAGTTGCACTGAAAAAATTAGAATTTACTGAAAAAACCGCATTACACGAAATGCACAGTGTAGTACATAGTATATGAGTGATTTGCACTGAAAAACTTAGAATATAAGATACGCACAGTGTAGTACATAGTATATGAGTGAGTTGCACTGAAAAACTTAGAATTTAAGAAACGCACGGTGTAGTACATAGTATATGAGTGAGTTGCACTGAAAAACTTAGAATATAAGAAACGCACAGTGTAGTACATAGTATATGAGCGAGTTGCACTGAAAAACTTAGAATATAAGAAACGCACAGTGTAGTACATAGTATATGAGTGAGTTGCACTGAAAAACTTAGAATAAAAGAAACGCACATATAGTACATAGTATATGAATGAGTTGCACTGAAAAACTTAGAATTTACTGAAAATCCCGCAATACACGAAATGCACAGTGTAGTACATAGTATATGAGTGAGTTGCACTGAAAAACTTAGAATATAAGAAACGCACAGTGTAGTACATAGTATATGAGTGAGTTGCACTGAAACTCTTAGAATATAAGAAACGCACAGTGTAGTACATAGTATATGAGTGAGTTGCACTGAAAAACTTAGAATTTAAGAAACGCACAGTGTAGTACATAGTATATGAGTGAGTTGCACTGAAAAACGTAGAATATAAGAAACGCACAGTGTAGTACATAGTATATGAGTGAGTTGCACTGAAAAACTTAGAATATAAGAAACGCACAGTGTAGTACATAGTATATGAGTGAGTTGCACTGAAAAACTTAGAATATAAGAAACGCACATATAGTACATAGTATATGAAAGAGTTGCACTGAAAAACTTAGAATTTACTGAAAAACCCGCATTACACGAAATGCACAGTGTAGTACATAGTATATGAGTGAGTTGCACTGAAAAACTTAGAATATAAGAAACGCACAGTGTAGTACATAGTATATGAGTGAGTTGCACTGAAAAACTTAGAATTTAAGAAACGCACAGTGTAGTACATAGTATATGAGCGAGTTGCACTGAAAAACTTAGAATATAAGAAACGCACAGTGTAGTACATAGTATATGAGTGAGTTGCACTGAAAAACTTAGAATATAAGAAACGCACATATAGTACATAGTATATGAATGAGTTGCACTGAAAAACTTAGAATTTACTGAAAAACCCGCAATACACGAAATGCACAGTGTAGTACATAGTATATGAGTGAGTTGCACTGAAAAACTTAGAATATAAGAAACGCACAGTGTAGTACATAGTATATGAGTGAGTTGCACTGAAACTCTTAGAATATAAGAAACGCACAGTGTAGTACATAGTATATGAGTGAGTTGCACTGAAAAACTTAGAATATAAGAAACGCACAGTGTAGCACATAGTATATGAGTGAGTTGCACTGAAAAACTTAGAATATAAGAAACGCACAGTATAGTACATAGTATATGAGTGAGTTGCACTGAAAAATGTAGAATATAAGAAACGCACAGTGTAGTACATAGTATATGAGTGAGTTGCACTGAAAAACTTAGAATATAAGAAACGCACAGTGTAGTACATAGTATATGAGTGAGTTGCACTGAAAAACTTAGAATATAAGCAACGCACAGTGTAGTACATAGTATATGAGTGAGTTGCACTGAAAAACAGAATATAAGAAACGCACAGTGTAGTACATAGTATATGAGTGAGTTGCACTGAAAAACTTAGAATATAAGAAACGCACAGTTTAGTACATAGTATATGAGTGAGTTGCACTGAAAAACTTAGAATTTACTGAAAAACCCGCATTACACGAAATGCACAGTGTAGTACATAGTATATGAGTGAGTTGCACTGAAAAACTTAGAATATAAGAAACGCACAGTGTAGTACATAGTATATGAGTGAGTTGCACTGAAAAACTTAGAATATAAGAAACGCACAGTGTAGTACATAGTATATGAGTGAGTTGCACTGAAAAACTTAGAATATAAGAAACGCACAGTGTAGTACATAGTATATGAGTGAGTTGCACTGAAAAACTTAGAATATGAGAAACGCACAGTGTAGTACATAGTATATGAGTGAGTTGCACTGAAAAACTTAGAATATGAGAAACGCACAGTTTAGTACATAGTATATGAGTGAGTTGCACTGAAAAACTTAGAATATAAGAAACGCACAGTGTAGTACATAGTATATGAGTGAGTTGCACTGAAAAACTTAGAATATAAGAAACGCACAGTGTAGTACATAGTATATGAGTGAGTTGCACTGAAAAACTTAGAATATAAGCAACGCACAGTGTAGTACATAATATATGAGTGAGTTGCACTGAAAAACTTAGAATATAAGCAACCCACAGTGTAGTACATAGTATATGAGTGAGTTGCACTGAAAAACTTAGAATATAAGCAACGCACAGTGTAGTACATAGTATATGAGTGAGTTGCACTGAAAAACTTAGAATATAAGAAACGCACAGTGTAGTACATAGTATATGAGTGAGTTGCACTGAAAAACTTAGAATATAAGAAACACAGTGTAGTACATAGTATATGAGTGAGTTGCACTGAAAAACTTAGAATTTACTGAAAAACCCGCATTACACGAAATGCACAGTGTAGTACATAGTATATGAGTGAGTTGCACTGAAAAACTTAGAATATAAGAAACGCACAGTGTAGTACATAGTATATGAGTGAGTTGCACTGAAAAACTTAGAATATAAGAAACGCACAGTGTAGTACATAGTATACGAGTGAGTTTCACTGAAAATCTTAGAATATAAGAAACGCACAGTGTAGTACATAGTATATGAGTGAGTTGCACTGAAAAACTTAGAATATAAGAAACACAGTGTAGTACATAGTATATGAGTGAGTTGCACTGAAAAACTTAGAATTTACTGAAAAACCCGCATTACACGAAATGCACAGTGTAGTACATAGTATATGAGTGAGTTGCACTGAAAAACTTAGAATATAAGAAACGCACAGTGTAGTACATAGTATATGAGTGAGTTGCACTGAAAAACTTAGAATATGAGAAACGCACAGTGTAGTACATAGTATATGAGTGAGTTGCACTGAAAAACTTAGAATATGAGAAACGCACAGTGTAGTACATAGTATATGAGTGAGTTGCACTGAAAAACTTAGAATATAAGCAACGCACAGTGTAGTACATAATATATGAGTGAGTTGCACTGAAAAACTTAGAATATAAGCAACGAACAGTGTAGTACATAGTATATGAGTGAGTTGCACTGAAAAACTTAGAATATAAGAAACGCACAGTGTAGTACATAGTATATGAGTGAGTTGCACTGAAAAACTTAGAATATAAGAAACGCACAGTGTAGTACATAGTATATGAGTGAGTTGCACTGAAAAACTTAGAATTTACTGAAAAACCCGCATTACACGAAATGCACAGTGTAGTACATAGTATATGAGTGAGTTGCACTGAAAAACTTAGAATATAAGAAACGCACAGTGTAGTACATAGTATATGAGTGAGTTGCACTGAAAAACTTGGAATATAAGAAACGTACAGTGTAGTACATAGTATATGAGTGAGTTGCACTGAAAAACTTAGAATATAAGAAACGCACAGTGTAGTACATAGTATATGAGTGAGTTGCACTGAAAAACTTAGAATATAAGAAACGCACATATAGTACATAGTATATGAATGAGTTGCACTGAAAAACTTAGAATTTACTGAAAAACCCGCAATACACGAAATGCACAGTGTAGTACATAGTATATGAGTGAGTTGCACTGAAAAACTTAGAATATAAGAAACGCACAGTGTAGTACATAGTATATGAGTGAGTTGCACTGAAACTCTTAGAATATAAGAAACGCACAGTGTAGTACATAGTATATGAGTGAGTTGCACTGAAAAACTTAGAATATAAGAAACGCACAGTGTAGCACATAGTATATGAGTGAGTTGCACTGAAAAACTTAGAATATAAGAAACGCACAGTATAGTACATAGTATATGAGTGAGTTGCACTGAAAAATGTAGAATATAAGAAACGCACAGTGTAGTACATAGTATATGAGTGAGTTGCACTGAAAAACTTAGAATATAAGAAACGCACAGTGTAGTACATAGTATATGAGTGAGTTGCACTGAAAAACTTAGAATATAAGCAACGCACAGTGTAGTACATAGTATATGAGTGAGTTGCACTGAAAAACAGAATATAAGAAACGCACAGTGTAGTACATAGTATATGAGTGAGTTGCACTGAAAAACTTAGAATATAAGAAACGCACAGTTTAGTACATAGTATATGAGTGAGTTGCACTGAAAAACTTAGAATTTACTGAAAAACCCGCATTACACGAAATGCACAGTGTAGTACATAGTATATGAGTGAGTTGCACTGAAAAACTTAGAATATAAGAAACGCACAGTGTAGTACATAGTATATGAGTGAGTTGCACTGAAAAACTTAGAATATAAGAAACGCACAGTGTAGTACATAGTATATGAGTGAGTTGCACTGAAAAACTTAGAATATAAGAAACGCACAGTGTAGTACATAGTATATGAGTGAGTTGCACTGAAAAACTTAGAATATGAGAAACGCACAGTGTAGTACATAGTATATGAGTGAGTTGCACTGAAAAACTTAGAATATGAGAAACGCACAGTTTAGTACATAGTATATGAGTGAGTTGCACTGAAAAACTTAGAATATAAGAAACGCACAGTGTAGTACATAGTATATGAGTGAGTTGCACTGAAAAACTTAGAATATAAGAAACGCACAGTGTAGTACATAGTATATGAGTGAGTTGCACTGAAAAACTTAGAATATAAGCAACGCACAGTGTAGTACATAATATATGAGTGAGTTGCACTGAAAAACTTAGAATATAAGCAACCCACAGTGTAGTACATAGTATATGAGTGAGTTGCACTGAAAAACTTAGAATATAAGCAACGCACAGTGTAGTACATAGTATATGAGTGAGTTGCACTGAAAAACTTAGAATATAAGAAACGCACAGTGTAGTACATAGTATATGAGTGAGTTGCACTGAAAAACTTAGAATATAAGAAACACAGTGTAGTACATAGTATATGAGTGAGTTGCACTGAAAAACTTAGAATTTACTGAAAAACCCGCATTACACGAAATGCACAGTGTAGTACATAGTATATGAGTGAGTTGCACTGAAAAACTTAGAATATAAGAAACGCACAGTGTAGTACATAGTATATGAGTGAGTTGCACTGAAAAACTTAGAATATAAGAAACGCACAGTGTAGTACATAGTATACGAGTGAGTTTCACTGAAAATCTTAGAATATAAGAAACGCACAGTGTAGTACATAGTATATGAGTGAGTTGCACTGAAAAACTTAGAATATAAGAAACGCACAGTGTAGTACATAGTATATGAGTGAGTTGCACTGAAAAACTTAGAATATAAGAAACGCACAGTGTAGTACATAGTATATGAGTGAGTTGCACTGAAAAACTTAGAATATAAGAAACGCACAGTGTAGTACATAGTATATGAGTGAGTTGCACTGAAAAACTTAGAATATAAGAAACGCACAGTGTAGTACATAGTATATGAGTGAGTTGCACTGAAAAACTTAGAATATAAGAAACGCACAGTGTAGTACATAGTATATGAGTGAGTTGCACTGAAAAACTTAGAATATAAGAAACGCACAGTGTAGTACATAGTATATGAGTGAGTTGCACTCAAAAACTTAGAATATGAGAAACGCACAGTGTAGTACATAGTATATGAATGAGTTGCACTGAAAAACTTAGAATATGAGAAACGCACAGTGTAGTACATAGTATATGAGTGAGTTGCACTGAAAAACTTAGAATATGAGAAACGCACAGTGTAGTACATAGTATATGAGTGAGTTGCACTGAAAAACTTAGAATATAAGCAACGCACAGTGTAGTACATAATATATGAGTGAGTTGCACTGAAAAACTTAGAATATAAGCAACGCACAGTGTAGTACATAGTATATGAGTGAGTTGCACTGAAAAACTTAGAATATAAGAAACGCACAGTGTAGTACATAGTATATGAGTGAGTTGCACTGAAAAACTTAGAATATAAGAAACGCACAGTGTAGTACATAGTATATGAGTGAGTTGCACTGAAAAACTTAGAATTTACTGAAAAACCCGCATTACACGAAATGCACAGTGTAGTACATAGTATATGAGTGAGTTGCACTGAAAAACTTAGAATATAAGAAACGCACAGTGTAGTACATAGTATATGAGTGAGTTGCACTGAAAAACTTAGAATATAAGAAACGTACAGTGTAGTACATAGTATATGAGTGAGTTGCACTGAAAAACTTAGAATATAAGAAACGCACAGTGTAGTACATAGTATATGAGTGAGTTGCACTGAAAAACTTAGAATATAAGAAACGCACAGTGTAGTACATAGTATATGAGTGAGTTGCACTGAAAAACTTAGAATATAAGAAACGCACAGTGTAGTACATAGTATATGAGTGAGTTGCACTGAAAAACTTAGAATTTACTGAAAAACCCGCATTACACGAAATGCACAGTGTAGTACATAGTATATGAGTGAGTTGCACTGAAAAACTTAGAATATAAGAAACGCACAGTGTAGTACATAGTATATGAGTGAGTTGCACTGAAAAACTTAGAATTTACTGAAAAACCCGCATTACACGAAATGCACAATGTAGTACATAGTATATGAGTGAGTTGCACTGAAAAACTTAGAATTTAAGAAACGCACAGTGTAGTACATAGTATATGAGTGAGTTGCACTGAAAAACTTAGAATATAAGAAACGCACAGTGTAGTACATAGTATATGAGTGAGTTGCACTGAAAAACTTAGAATATAAGAAACGCACAGTGTAGTACATAGTATATGAGTGAGTTGCACTGAAAAACTTAGAATATAAGAAACGAACATATAGTACATAGTATATGAATGAGTTGCACTGAAAAACTTAGAATTTACTGAAAAAATCACATTACACGAAATGCACAGTGTAGTACATAGTATATGAGTGAGTTGCACTGAAAAACTTAGAATTTAAGAAACGCACAGTGTAGTACATAGTATATGAGTGAGTTGCACTGAAAAACTTAGAATATAAGAAACGCACAGTGTAGTACATAGTATATGAGTGAGTTGCACTGAAAAACTTAGAATATAAGAAACGCACAGTGTAGTACATAGTATATGAGCGAGTAACACTGAAAAACTTAGAATATAAGAAACGCACAGTGTAGTACATAGTATATGAGTGAGTTGCACTGAAAAACTTAGAATATAAGAAACGCACAGTGTAGTACATAGTATATGAGTGAGTTGCACTGAAAAACTTAGAATATAAGAAACGCACAGTGTAGTACATAGTATATGAGTGAGTTGCACTGAAAAACTTAGAATATAAGAAACGCACAGTGTAGTACATAGTATATGAGTGAGTTGCACTGAAAAACTTAGAATATGAGAAACGCACAGTGTAGTACATAGTATATGAGTGAGTTGCACTCAAAAACTTAGAATATGAGAAATGCACAGTGTAGTACATAGTATATGAGTGAGTTGCACTGAAAAACTTAGAATATAAGAAACGAACAGTGTAGTACATAGTATATGAGTGAGTTGCACTGAAAAACTTAGAATATAAGAAACGCACAGTGTAGTACATAGTATATGAGTGAGTTGCACTGAAAAACTTAGAATATAAGAAACGCACAGTGTAGTACATAGTATATGAGTGAGTTGCACTGAAAAACTTAGAATATAAGAAACGCACAGTGTAGTACATAGTATATGAGTGAGTTGCACTGAAAAACTTAGAATATAAGAAACGCACAGTGTAGTACATAGTATATGAGTGAGTTGCACTGAAAAACTTAGAATTTACTGAAAAACCCGCATTACACGAAATGCACAGTGTAGTACATAGTATATGAGTGAGTTGCACTGAAAAACTTAGAATATAAGAAACGCACAATGTAGTACATAGTATATGAGTGAGTTGCACTGAAAAACTTAGAATATAAGAAACGCACAGTGTAGTACATAGTATATGAGTGAGTTGCACTGAAAAACTTAGAATATAAGAAACGCACAGTGTAGTACATAGTATATGAGTGAGTTGCACTGAAAAACTTAGAATATAAGAAACGCACAGTGTAGTACATAGTATATGAGTGAGTTGCACTCAAAAACTTAGAATATGAGAAACGCACAGTTTAGTACATAGTATATGAGTGAGTTGCACTGAAAAACTTAGAATATAAGAAACGCACAGTGTAGTACATAGTATATGAGTGAGTTGCACTGAAAAACTTAGAATATAAGAAACGCACAGTGTAGTACATAGTATATGAGTGAGTTGCACTGAAAAACTTAGAATATAAGCAACGCACAGTGTAGTACATAATATATGAGTGAGTTGCACTGAAAAACTTAGAATATAAGCAACCCACAGTGTAGTACATAGTATATGAGTGAGTTGCACTGAAAAACTTAGAATATAAGCAACGCACAGTGTAGTACATAGTATATGAGTGAGTTGCACTGAAAAACTTAGAATATAAGAAACGCACAGTGTAGTACATAGTATATGAGTGAGTTGCACTGAAAAACTTAGAATATAAGAAACGCACAGTGTAGTACATAGTATATGAGTGAGTTGCACTGAAAAACTTAGAATTTACTGAAAAACCCGCATTACACGAAATGCACAGTGTAGTACATAGTATATGAGTGAGTTGCACTGAAAAACTTAGAATATAAGAAACGCACAGTGTAGTACATAGTATATGAGTGAGTTGCACTGAAAAACTTAGAATATAAGAAACGCACAGTGTAGTACATAGTATATGAGTGAGTTGCACTCAAAAACTTAGAATATGAGAAACGCACAGTTTAGTACATAGTATATGAGTGAGTTGCACTGAAAAACTTAGAATATAAGAAACGCACAGTGTAGTACATAGTATATGAGTGAGTTGCACTGAAAAACTTAGAATATAAGAAACGCACAGTGTAGTACATAGTATATGAGTGAGTTGCACTGAAAAACTTAGAATATAAGCAACGCACAGTGTAGTACATAGTATATGAGTGAGTTGCACTGAAAAACAGAATATAAGAAACGCACAGTGTAGTACATAGTATATGAGTGAGTTGCACTGAAAAACTTAGAATATAAGAAACGCACAGTTTAGTACATAGTATATGAGTGAGTTGCACTGAAAAACTTAGAATTTACTGAAAAACCCGCATTACACGAAATGCACAGTGTAGTACATAGTATATGAGTGAGTTGCACTGAAAAACTTAGAATATAAGAAACGCACAGTGTAGTACATAGTATATGAGTGAGTTGCACTGAAAAACTTAGAATATAAGAAACGCACAGTGTAGTACATAGTATATGAGTGAGTTGCACTGAAAAACTTAGAATATAAGAAACGCACAGTGTAGTACATAGTATATGAGTGAGTTGCACTGAAAAACTTAGAATATGAGAAACGCACAGTGTAGTACATAGTATATGAGTGAGTTGCACTGAAAAACTTAGAATATGAGAAACGCACAGTTTAGTACATAGTATATGAGTGAGTTGCACTGAAAAACTTAGAATATAAGAAACGCACAGTGTAGTACATAGTATATGAGTGAGTTGCACTGAAAAACTTAGAATATAAGAAACGCACAGTGTAGTACATAGTATATGAGTGAGTTGCACTGAAAAACTTAGAATATAAGCAACGCACAGTGTAGTACATAATATATGAGTGAGTTGCACTGAAAAACTTAGAATATAAGCAACCCACAGTGTAGTACATAGTATATGAGTGAGTTGCACTGAAAAACTTAGAATATAAGCAACGCACAGTGTAGTACATAGTATATGAGTGAGTTGCACTGAAAAACTTAGAATATAAGAAACGCACAGTGTAGTACATAGTATATGAGTGAGTTGCACTGAAAAACTTAGAATATAAGAAACACAGTGTAGTACATAGTATATGAGGGAGTTGCACTGAAAAACTTAGAATTTACTGAAAAACCCGCATTACACGAAATGCACAGTGTAGTACATAGTATATGAGTGAGTTGCACTGAAAAACTTAGAATATAAGAAACGCACAGTGTAGTACATAGTATATGAGTGAGTTGCACTGAAAAACTTAGAATATAAGAAACGCACAGTGTAGTACATAGTATACGAGTGAGTTTCACTGAAAATCTTAGAATATAAGAAACGCACAGTGTAGTACATAGTATATGAGTGAGTTGCACTGAAAAACTTAGAATATAAGAAACGCACAGTGTAGTACATAGTATATGAGTGAGTTGCACTGAAAAACTTAGAATATAAGAAACGCACAGTGTAGTACATAGTATATGAGTGAGTTGCACTGAAAAACTTAGAATATAAGAAACGCACAGTGTAGTACATAGTATATGAGTGAGTTGCACTGAAAAACTTAGAATATAAGAAACGCACAGTGTAGTACATAGTATATGAGTGAGTTGCACTGAAAAACTTAGAATATAAGAAACGCACAGTGTAGTACATAGTATATGAGTGAGTTGCACTGAAAAACTTAGAATATAAGAAACGCACAGTGTAGTACATAGTATATGAGTGAGTTGCACTCAAAAACTTAGAATATGAGAAACGCACAGTGTAGTACATAGTATATGAATGAGTTGCACTGAAAAACTTAGAATATGAGAAAGGCACAGTGTAGTACATAGTATATGAGTGAGTTGCACTGAAAAACTTAGAATATGAGAAACGCACAGTGTAGTACATAGTATATGAGTGAGTTGCACTGAAAAACTTAGAATATAAGCAACGCACAGTGTAGTACATAATATATGAGTGAGTTGCACTGAAAAACTTAGAATATAAGCAACGCACAGTGTAGTACATAGTATATGAGTGAGTTGCACTGAAAAACTTAGAATATAAGAAACGCACAGTGTAGTACATAGTATATGAGTGAGTTGCACTGAAAAACTTAGAATATAAGAAACGCACAGTGTAGTACATAGTATATGAGTGAGTTGCACTGAAAAACTTAGAATTTACTGAAAAACCCGCATTACACGAAATGCACAGTGTAGTACATAGTATATGAGTGAGTTGCACTGAAAAACTTAGAATATAAGAAACGCACAGTGTAGTACATAGTATATGAGTGAGTTGCACTGAAAAACTTAGAATATAAGAAACGTACAGTGTAGTACATAGTATATGAGTGAGTTGCACTGAAAAACTTAGAATATAAGAAACGCACAGTGTAGTACATAGTATATGAGTGAGTTGCACTGAAAAACTTAGAATATAAGAAACGCACAGTGTAGTACATAGTATATGAGTGAGTTGCACTGAAAAACTTAGAATATAAGAAACGCACAGTGTAGTACATAGTATATGAGTGAGTTGCACTGAAAAACTTAGAATTTACTGAAAAACCCGCATTACACGAAATGCACAGTGTAGTACATAGTATATGAGTGAGTTGCACTGAAAAACTTAGAATATAAGAAACGCACAGTGTAGTACATAGTATATGAGTGAGTTGCACTGAAAAACTTAGAATTTACTGAAAAACCCGCATTACACGAAATGCACAATGTAGTACATAGTATATGAGTGAGTTGCACTGAAAAACTTAGAATTTAAGAAACGCACAGTGTAGTACATAGTATATGAGTGAGTTGCACTGAAAAACTTAGAATATAAGAAACGCACAGTGTAGTACATAGTATATGAGTGAGTTGCACTGAAAAACTTAGAATATAAGAAACGCACAGTGTAGTACATAGTATATGAGTGAGTTGCACTGAAAAACTTAGAATATAAGAAACGAACATATAGTACATAGTATATGAATGAGTTGCACTGAAAAACTTAGAATTTACTGAAAAAATCACATTACACGAAATGCACAGTGTAGTACATAGTATATGAGTGAGTTGCACTGAAAAACTTAGAATTTAAGAAACGCACAGTGTAGTACATAGTATATGAGTGAGTTGCACTGAAAAACTTAGAATATAAGAAACGCACAGTGTAGTACATAGTATATGAGTGAGTTGCACTGAAAAACTTAGAATATAAGAAACGCACAGTGTAGTACATAGTATATGAGCGAGTAACACTGAAAAACTTAGAATATAAGAAACGCACAGTGTAGTACATAGTATATGAGTGAGTTGCACTGAAAAACTTAGAATATAAGAAACGCACAGTGTAGTACATAGTATATGAGTGAGTTGCACTGAAAAACTTAGAATATAAGAAACGCACAGTGTAGTACATAGTATATGAGTGAGTTGCACTGAAAAACTTAGAATATAAGAAACGCACAGTGTAGTACATAGTATATGAGTGAGTTGCACTGAAAAACTTAGAATATGAGAAACGCACAGTGTAGTACATAGTATATGAGTGAGTTGCACTCAAAAACTTAGAATATGAGAAATGCACAGTGTAGTACATAGTATATGAGTGAGTTGCACTGAAAAACTTAGAATATAAGAAACGAACAGTGTAGTACATAGTATATGAGTGAGTTGCACTGAAAAACTTAGAATATAAGAAACGCACAGTGTAGTACATAGTATATGAGTGAGTTGCACTGAAAAACTTAGAATATAAGAAACGCACAGTGTAGTACATAGTATATGAGTGAGTTGCACTGAAAAACTTAGAATATAAGAAACGCACAGTGTAGTACATAGTATATGAGTGAGTTGCACTGAAAAACTTAGAATATAAGAAACGCACAGTGTAGTACATAGTATATGAGTGAGTTGCTCTGAAAAACTTAGAATTTACTGAAAAACCCTAATTACACGAAATGCACAGTGTAGTACATAGTATATGAGTGAGTTGCACTAAAAAACTTAGAATATAAGAAACACACAGTGTAGTACATAGTATATGAGTGAGTTGCACTGAAAAACTTAGAATTTAAGAAACGCACAGTGTAGTACATAGTATATGAGTGAGTTGCACTGAAAAACCTAGAATATAAGAAACGCACAGTGTAGTACATAGTATATGAGTGAGTTGCACTCAAAAACTTAGAATATAAGAAACGCACAGTGTAGTACATAGTATATGAGTGAGTTGCACTGAAAAACTTAGAATTTAAGAAACGCACAGTGTAGTACATAGTATATGAGTGAGTTGCACTGAAAAACTTAGAATATAAGAAACGCACAGTGTAGTACATAGTATATGAGTGAGTTGCACTGAAAAACTTAGAATATAAGAAACGCACAGTGTAGTACATAGTATATGAGTGAGTTGCACTGAAAAACTTAGAATATAAGAAACGCACAGTGTAGTACATAGTATATGAGTGTGTTGCACTGAAAAACTTAGAATATAAGAAACGCACAGTGTAGTACATAGTATATGAGTGAGTTGCACTGAAAAACTTAGAATATAAGAAACGCACAGTGTAGTACATAGTATATGAGTGAGTTGCACTGAAAAACTTAGAATATAAGAAACGCACAGTGTAGTACATAGTATATGAGTGAGTTGCACTGAACAACTTAGAATATAAGAAACGCACAGTGTAGTACATAGTATATGAGTGAGTTGCACTGAAAATCTTAGAATATAAGAAACGCACAGTGTAGTACATAGTATATGAGTGAGTTGCACTGAAAAACTTAGAATATAAGAAACGCACAGTGTAGTACATAGTATATGAGTGAGTTGCACTGAAAAACTTAGAATTTACTGAAAAACCCGCATTAGACGAAATGCACAGTGTAGTACATTGTATATGAGTGAGTTGCACTGAAAAACTTAGAATTTACTGAAAAACCCGCATTAGACGAAATGCACAGTGTAGTACATAGTATATGAGTGAGTTGCACTGAAAAACTTAGAATTTAAGAAACGCACAGTGTAGTACATAGTATATGAGTGAGTTGCACTGAAAAACTTAGAATATAAGAAACGCACAGTGTAGTACATAGTATATGAGTGAGTTGCACTGAAAAACTTAGAATATAAGAAACGCACAGTGTAGTACATAGTATATGAGTGAGTTGCACTGAAAAACTTAGAATATAAGAAACGCACAGTGTAGTACATAGTATATGAGTGAGTTGCACTGAAAAACTTAGAATTTAAGAAACGCACATTGTAGTACATAGTATATGAGTGAGTTGCACTGAAAAACTTAGAATATAAGAAACGCACAGTGTAGTACATAGTATATGAGTGAGTTGCACTGAAAAACTTAGAATTTACTGAAAAACCCGCATTACACGAAATGCACAGTGTAAACATAGTATATGAGTGAGTTGCACTGAAAAACTTAGAATATAAGAAACGCACAGTGTAGTACATAGTATATGAGTGAGTTGCACTGAAAAACTTAGAATTTACTGAAAAACCCGCATTACACGAAATGCACAGTGTAGTACATAGTATATGAGTGAGTTGCACTGAAAAACTTAGAATATAAGAAACGCACAGTGTAGTACATAGTATATGAGTGAGTTGCACTGAAAAACTTAGAATTTAAGAAACGCACAGTGTAGTACATAGTATATGAGTGAGTTGCACTGAAAAACTTAGAATATAAGAAACGCACAGTGTAGTACATAGTATATGAGCGAGTTGCACTGAAAAACTTAGAATATAAGAAACGCACAGTGTAGTACATAGTATATGAGTGAGTTGCACTGAAAAACTTAGAATATAAGAAACGCACATATAGAACATAGTATATGAATGAGTTGCACTGAAAAACTTAGAATTTACTGAAAAACCCGCAATACACGAAATGCACAGTGTAGTACATAGTATATGAGTGAGTTGCCCTGAAAAACTTAGAATATAAGAAACGCACAGTGTAGTACATAGTATATGAGTGAGTTGCACTGAAAAACTTAGAATGTAAGAAACGCACAGTGTAGTACATAGTATATGAGTGAGTTGCACTGAAAAACTTAGAATATAAGAAACGCACAGTGTAGTACATAGTATATGAGTGAACTGCACTGAAAAACTTAGAATTTACTGAAAAACCCGCATTAGACGAAATGCACAGTGTAGTACATTGTATATGAGTGAGTTGCACTGAAAAACTTAGAATTTACTGAAAAATCCGCATTAGACGAAATGCACAGTGTAGTACATTGTATATGAGTGAGTTGCACTGAAAAACTTAGAATTTACTGAAAAACCCGCATTAGACGAAATGCACAGTGTAGTACATTGTATATGAGTGAGTTGCACTGAAAAACTTAGAATTTACTGAAAAACCCGCATTAGACGAAATGCACAGTGTAGTACATAGTATATGAGTGAGTTGCACTGAAAAACTTAGAATTTAAGAAACGCACAGTGTAGTACATAGTATATGAGTGAGTTGCACTGAAAAACTTAGAATATAAGAAACGCACAGTGTAGTACATAGTATATGAGCGAGTTGCACTGAAAAACTTAGAATATAAGAAACGCACAGTGTAGTACATAGTATATGAGTGAGTTGCACTGAAAAACTTAGAATATAAGAAACGCACATATAGTACATAGTATATGAGTGAGTTGCACTGAAAAACTTAGAATATAAGAAACGCACAGTGTAGTACATAGTATATGAGTGAGTTGCACTGAAACTCTTAGAATATAAGAAACGCACAGTGTAGTACATAGTATATGAGTGAGTTGCACTGAAAAACTTAGAATATAAGAAACGCACAGTGTAGTACATAGTATATGAGTGAGATGCACTGGAAAACATAGAATATAAGAAACGCACAGTGT
This sequence comes from Mus caroli, assembly GCF_978045245.1. Taxonomy (NCBI): domain Eukaryota; kingdom Metazoa; phylum Chordata; class Mammalia; order Rodentia; family Muridae; genus Mus; species Mus caroli. The sequence goes on from NW_028227280.1 coordinate 3,810,860, forward strand.
AGTACATAGTATATGAGTGAGTTGCACTGAAAAACTTAGAATATAAGAAACGCACATATAGTACATAGTATATGAATGAGTTGCACTGAAAAAATTAGAATTTACTGAAAAAACCGCATTACACGAAATGCACAGTGTAGTACATAGTATATGAGTGATTTGCACTGAAAAACTTAGAATATAAGATACGCACAGTGTAGTACATAGTATATGAGTGAGTTGCACTGAAAAACTTAGAATTTAAGAAACGCACGGTGTAGTACATAGTATATGAGTGAGTTGCACTGAAAAACTTAGAATATAAGAAACGCACAGTGTAGTACATAGTATATGAGCGAGTTGCACTGAAAAACTTAGAATATAAGAAACGCACAGTGTAGTACATAGTATATGAGTGAGTTGCACTGAAAAACTTAGAATAAAAGAAACGCACATATAGTACATAGTATATGAATGAGTTGCACTGAAAAACTTAGAATTTACTGAAAATCCCGCAATACACGAAATGCACAGTGTAGTACATAGTATATGAGTGAGTTGCACTGAAAAACTTAGAATATAAGAAACGCACAGTGTAGTACATAGTATATGAGTGAGTTGCACTGAAACTCTTAGAATATAAGAAACGCACAGTGTAGTACATAGTATATGAGTGAGTTGCACTGAAAAACTTAGAATATAAGAAACGCACAGTGTAGTACATAGTATATGAGTGAGTTGCACTGAAAAACTTAGAATATAAGAAACGCACAGTGTAGTACATAGTATATGAGTGAGTTGCACTGAAAAACTTAGAATTTAAGAAACGCACAGTGTAGTACATAGTATATGAGTGAGTTGCACTGAAAAACGTAGAATATAAGAAACGCACAGTGTAGTACATAGTATATGAGTGAGTTGCACTGAAAAACTTAGAATATAAGAAACGCACAGTGTAGTACATAGTATATGAGTGAGTTGCACTGAAAAACTTAGAATATAAGAAACGCACATATAGTACATAGTATATGAAAGAGTTGCACTGAAAAACTTAGAATTTACTGAAAAACCCGCATTACACGAAATGCACAGTGTAGTACATAGTATATGAGTGAGTTGCACTGAAAAACTTAGAATATAAGAAACGCACAGTGTAGTACATAGTATATGAGTGAGTTGCACTGAAAAACTTAGAATTTAAGAAACGCACAGTGTAGTACATAGTATATGAGCGAGTTGCACTGAAAAACTTAGAATATAAGAAACGCACAGTGTAGTACATAGTATATGAGTGAGTTGCACTGAAAAACTTAGAATATAAGAAACGCACATATAGTACATAGTATATGAATGAGTTGCACTGAAAAACTTAGAATTTACTGAAAAACCCGCAATACACGAAATGCACAGTGTAGTACATAGTATATGAGTGAGTTGCACTGAAAAACTTAGAATATAAGAAACGCACAGTGTAGTACATAGTATATGAGTGAGTTGCACTGAAACTCTTAGAATATAAGAAACGCACAGTGTAGTACATAGTATATGAGTGAGTTGCACTGAAAAACTTAGAATATAAGAAACGCACAGTGTAGCACATAGTATATGAGTGAGTTGCACTGAAAAACTTAGAATATAAGAAACGCACAGTATAGTACATAGTATATGAGTGAGTTGCACTGAAAAATGTAGAATATAAGAAACGCACAGTGTAGTACATAGTATATGAGTGAGTTGCACTGAAAAACTTAGAATATAAGAAACGCACAGTGTAGTACATAGTATATGAGTGAGTTGCACTGAAAAACTTAGAATATAAGAAACGCACAGTGTAGTACATAGTATATGAGTGAGTTGCACTGAAAAACTTAGAATTTACTGAAAAACCCGCATTACACGAAATGCACAGTGTAGTACATAGTATATGAGTGAGTTGCACTGAAAAACTTAGAATATAAGAAACGCACCGTGTAGTACATAGTATATGAGTGAGTTGCACTGAAAAACTTAGAATATAAGAAACGCACAGTGTAGTACATAGTATATGAGTGAGTTGCACTGAAAAACTTAGAATATAAGAAACGCACAGTGTAGTACATAGTATATGAGTGAGTTGCACTGAAAAACTTAGAATATAAGAAACGCACAGTGTAGTACATAGTATATGAGTGAGTTGCACTGAAAAACTTAGAATATAAGAAACGCACAGTGTAGTACATAGTATATGAGTGAGTTGCACTGAAAAACTTAGAATATAAGAAACGCACAGTGTAGTACATAGTATATGAGTGAGTTGCACTGAAAATCTTAGAATATAAGAAACGCACAGTGTAGTACATAGTATATGAGTGAGTTGCACTGAAAAACTTAGAATATAAGAAACGCACAGTGTAGTACATAGTATATGAGTGAGTTGCACTGAAAAACTTAGAATTTACTGAAAAACCCGCATTAGACGAAATGCACAGTGTAGTACATTGTATATGAGTGAGTTGCACTGAAAAACTTAGAATTTACTGAAAAACCCGCATTAGACGAAATGCACAGTGTAGTACATAGTATATGAGTGAGTTGCACTGAAAAACTTAGAATTTAAGAAACGCACAGTGTAGTACATAGTATATGAGTGAGTTGCACTGAAAAACTTAGAATATAAGAAACGCACAGTGTAGTACATAGTATATGAGTGAGTTGCACTGAAAAACTTAGAATATAAGAAACGCACAGTGTAGTACATAGTATATGAGTGAGTTGCACTGAAAAACTTAGAATATAAGAAACGCACAGTGTAGTACATAGTATATGAGTGAGTTGCACTGAAAAACTTAGAATTTAAGAAACGCACAGTGTAGTACATAGTATATGAGTGAGTTGCACTGAAAAACTTAGAATAAAAGAAACGCACAGTGTAGTACATAGTATATGAGTGAGTTGCACTGAAAAACTTAGAATTTACTGAAAAACCCGCATTACACGAAATGCACAGTGTAGTACATAGTATATGAGTGAGTTGCACTGAAAAACTTAGAATTTAAGAAACGCACAGTGTAGTACATAGTATATGAGTGAGTTGCACTGAAAAACTTAGAATATAAGAAACGCACAGTGTAGTACATATTATATGAGCGAGTTGCACTGAAAAACTTAGAATATAAGAAACGCACAGTGTAGTACATAGTATATGAGTGAGTTGCACTGAAAAACTTAGAATATAAGAAACGCACATATAGAACATAGTATATGAATGAGTTGCACTGAAAAACTTAGAATTTACTGAAAAACCCGCAATACACGAAATGCACAGTGTAGTACATAGTATATGAGTGAGTTGCCCTGAAAAACTTAGAATATAAGAAACGCACAGTGTAGTACATAGTATATGAGTGAGTTGCACTGAAAAACTTAGAATATAAGAAACGCACAGTGTAGTACATAGTATATGAGTGAGTTGCACTGAAAAACTTAGAATATAAGAAACGCACAGTGTAGTACATAGTATATGAGTGAACTGCACTGAAAAACTTAGAATTTACTGAAAAACACGCATTAGACGAAATGCACAGTGTAGTACATTGTATATGAGTGAGTTGCACTGAAAAACTTAGAATTTACTGAAAAATCCGCATTAGACGAAATGCACAGTGTAGTACATTGTATATGAGTGAGTTGCACTGAAAAACTTAGAATTTACTGAAAAACCCGCATTAGACGAAATGCACAGTGTAGTACATTGTATATGAGTGAGTTGCACTGAAAAACTTAGAATTTACTGAAAAACCCGCATTAGACGAAATGCACAGTGTAGTACATAGTATATGAGTGAGTTGCACTGAAAAACTTAGAATATAAGATACGCAGAGTGTAGTACATAGTATATGAGTGAGTTGCACTGAAAAACTTAGAATTTAAGAAACGCACGGTGTAGTACATAGTATATGAGTGAGTTGCACTGAAAAACTTAGAATATAAGAAACGCACAGTGTAGTACATAGTATATGAGCGAGTTGCACTGAAAAACTTAGAATATAAGAAACGCACAGTGTAGTACATAGTATATGAGTGAGTTGCACTGAAAAACTTAGAATATAAGAAACGCACATATAGTACATAGTATATGAATGAGTTGCACTGAAAAACTTAGAATTTACTGAAAATCCCGCAATACACGAAATGCACAGTGTAGTACATAGTATATGAGTGAGTTGCACTGAAAAACTTAGAATATAAGAAACGCACAGTGTAGTACATAGTATATGAGTGAGTTGCACTGAAACTCTTAGAATATAAGAAACGCACAGTGTAGTACATAGTATATGAGTGAGTTGCACTGAAAAACTTAGAATATAAGAAACGCACAGTGTAGTACATAGTATATGAGTGAGTTGCACTGAAAAACTTAGAATATAAGAAACGCACAGTGTAGTACATAGTATATGAGTGAGTTGCACTGAAAAACTTAGAATTTAAGAAACGCACAGTGTAGTACATAGTATATGAGTGAGTTGCACTGAAAAACTTAGAATATAAGAAACGCACAGTGTAGTACATAGTATATGAGTGAGTTGCACTGAAAAACTTAGAATATAAGAAACGCACAGTGTAGTACATAGTATATGAGTGAGTTGCACTGAAAAACTTAGAATATAAGAAACGCACATATAGTACATAGTATATGAATGAGTTGCACTGAAAAACTTAGAATTTACTGAAAAACCCGCATTACACGAAATGCACAGTGTAGTACATAGTATATGAGTGAGTTGCACTGAAAAACTTAGAATATAAGAAACGCACAGTGTAGTACATAGTATATGAGTGAGTTGCACTGAAAAACTTAGAATTTAAGAAACGCACAGTGTAGTACATAGTATATGAGCGAGTTGCACTGAAAAACTTAGAATATAAGAAACGCACAGTGTAGTACATAGTATATGAGTGAGTTGCACTGAAAAACTTAGAATATAAGAAACGCACATATAGTACATAGTATATGAATGAGTTGCACTGAAAAACTTAGAATTTACTGAAAAACCCGCAATACACGAAATGCACAGTGTAGTACATAGTATATGAGTGAGTTGCACTGAAAAACTTAGAATATAAGAAACGCACAGTGTAGTACATAGTATATGAGTGAGTTGCACTGAAACTCTTAGAATATAAGAAACGCACAGTGTAGTACATAGTATATGAGTGAGTTGCACTGAAAAACTTAGAATATAAGAAACGCACAGTGTAGCACATAGTATATGAGTGAGTTGCACTGAAAAACTTAGAATATAAGAAACGCACAGTATAGTACATAATATATGAGTGAGTTGCACTGAAAAATTTAGAATATAAGAAACGCACAGTGTAGTACATAGTATATGAGTGAGTTGCACTGAAAAACTTAGAATATAAGAAACGCACAGTGTAGTACATAGTATATGAGTGAGTTGCACTGAAAAACTTAGAATATAAGAAACGCACAGTGTAGTACATAGTATATGAGTGAGTTGCACTGAAAAACTTAGAATATAAGAAACGCACAGTGTAGTACATAGTATATGAGTGAGTTGCACTGAAAAACTTAGAATATAAGAAACGCACAGTGTAGTACATAGTATATGAGTGAGTTGCACTGAAAATCTTAGAATATAAGAAACGCACAGTGTAGTACATAGTATATGAGTGAGTTGCACTGAAAAACTTAGAATATAAGAAACGCACAGTGTAGTACATAGTATATGAGTGAGTTGCACTGAAAAACTTAGAATTTACTGAAAAACCCGCATTAGACGAAATGCACAGTGTAGTACATTGTATATGAGTGAGTTGCACTGAAAAACTTAGAATTTACTGAAAAACCCGCATTAGACGAAATGCACAGTGTAGTACATAGTATATGAGTGAGTTGCACTGAAAAACTTAAAATTTAAGAAACGCACAGTGTAGTACATAGTATATGAGTGAGTTGCACTGAAAAACTTAGAATATAAGAAACGCACAGTGTAGTACATAGTATATGAGTGAGTTGCACTGAAAAACTTAGAATATAAGAAACGCACAGTGTAGTACATAGTATATGAGTGAGTTGCACTGAAAAACTTAGAATATAAGAAACGCACTGTGTAGTACATAGTATATGAGTGAGTTGCACTGAAAAACTTAGAATTTAAGAAATGCACATTGTAGTACATAGTATATGAGTGAGTTGCACTGAAAAACTTAGAATAAAAGAAACGCACAGTGTAGTACATAGTATATGAGTGAGTTGCACTGAAAAACTTAGAATTTACTGAAAAACCCGCATTACACGAAATGCACAGTGTAGTACATAGTATATGAGTGAGTTGCACTGAAAAACTTAGAATATAAGAAACGCACAGTTTAGTACATAGTATATGAGTGAGTTGCACTGAAAAACTTAGAATTTAAGAAACGCACAGTGTAGTACATAGTATATGAGTGAGTTGCACTGAAAAACTTAGAATATAAGAAACGCACAGTGTAGTACATAGTATATGAGCGAGTTGCACTGAAAAACTTAGAATACAAGAAACGCACAGTGTAGTACATAGTATATGAGTGAGTTGCACTGAAAAACTTAGAATATAAGAAACGCACATATAGAACATAGTATATGAATGAGTTGCACTGAAATACTTAGAATTTACTGAAAAACCCGCAATACACGAAATGCACAGTGTAGTACATAGTATATGAGTGAGTTGCCCTGAAAAACTTAGAATATAAGAAACGCACAGTGTAGTACATAGTATATGAGTGAGTTGCACTGAAAAATTTAGAATATAAGAAACGCACAGTGTAGTACATAGTATATGAGTGAGTTGCACTGAAAAACTTAGAATATAAGAAACGCACAGTGTAGTACATAGTATATGAGTGAATTGCACTGAAAAACTTAGAATTTACTGAAAAACCCGCATTAGACGAAATGCACAGTGTAGTACATTGTATATGAGTGAGTTGCACTGAAAAAGTTAGAATTTACTGAAAAATCCGCATTAGACGAAATGCACAGTGTAGTACATTGTATATGAGTGAGTTGCACTGAAAAACTTAGAATTTACTGAAAAACCCGCATTAGACGAAATGCACAGTGTAGTACATTGTATATGAGTGAGTTGCACTGAAAAACTTAGAATTTACTGAAAAACCCGCATTAGACGAAATGCACAGTGTAGTACATAGTATATGAGTGAGTTGCACTGAAAAACTTAGAATTTAAGAAACGCACAGTGTAGTACATAGTATATGAGTGAGTTGCACTGAAAAACTTAGAATATAAGCAACGCACAGTGTAGTACATAGTATATGAGTGAGTTGCACTGAAAAACTTAGAATATAAGAAACACACAGTGTAGTACATAGTATATGAGTGAGTTGCACTGAAAAACTTAGAATATAAGAAACGCACAGTGTAGTACATAGTATATGAGTGAGTTGCACTGAAAAACTTAGAATTTAAGAAACGCACATTGTAGTACATAGTATATGATTGAGTTGCACTGAAAAACTTAGAATATAAGAAACGCACAGTGTAGTACATAGTATATGAGCGAGTTGCACTGAAAAACTTAGAATATAAGAAACGCACAGTGTAGTACATAGTATATGAGTGAGTTTCACTGAAAAACTTAGAATATAAGAAACGCACATATAGTACATAGTATATGAATGAGTTGCACTGAAAAACTTAGAATTTACTGAAAAACCCGCAATACACGAAATGCACAGTGTAGTACATAGTATATGAGTGAGTTGCACTGAAAAACTTAGAATATAAGAAACGCACAGTGTAGTACATAGTATATGAGTGAGTTGCACTGAAACTCTTAGAATATAAGAAACGCACAGTGTAGTACATAGTATATGAGTGAGTTGCACTGAAAAACTTAGAATATAAGAAACGCACAGTGTAGTACATAGTATATGAGTGAGTTGCACTGAAAAACTTAGAATTTACTGAAAAACCCGCATTACACGAAATGCACAGTGTAGTACATAGTATATGAGTGAGTTGCACTGAAAAACTTAGAATATAAGAAACGCACAGTGTAGTACATAGTATATGAGTGAGTTGCACTGAAAAACTTAGAATTTAAGAAACGCACATTGTAGTACATAGTATATGAGTGAGTTGCACTGAAAAACTTAGAATAAAAGAAACGCACAGTGTAGTACATAGTATATGAGTGAGCTGCACTGAAAAACTTAGAATTTACTGAAAAACCCGCATTACACGAAATGCACAGTGTAGTACATAGTATATGAGTGAGTTGCACTGAAAAACTTAGAATTTAAGAAACGCACAGTGTAGTACATAGTATATGAGTGAGTTGCACTGAAAAACTTAGAATATAAGAAACGCACAGTGTAGTACATATTATATGAGCGAGTTGCACTGAAAAACTTAGAATATAAGAAACGCACAGTGTAGTACATAGTATATGAGTGAGTTGCACTGAAAAACTTAGAATATAAGAAACGCACATATAGAACATAGTATATGAATGAGTTGCACTGAAAAACTTAGAATTTACTGAAAAACCCGCAATACACGAAATGCACAGTGTAGTACATAGTATATGAGTGAGTTGCCCTGAAAAACTTAGAATATAAGAAACGCACAGTGTAGTACATAGTATATGAGTGAGTTGCACTGAAAAACTTAGAATATAAGAAACGCACAGTGTAGTACATAGTATATGAGTGAGTTGCACTGAAAAACTTAGAATATAAGAAACGCACAGTGTAGTACATAGTATATGAGTGAACTGCACTGAAAAACTTAGAATTTACTGAAAAACCCGCATTAGACGAAATGCACAGTGTAGTACATTGTATATGAGTGAGTTGCACTGAAAAACTTAGAATTTACTGAAAAATCCGCATTAGACGAAATGCACAGTGTAGTACATTGTATATGAGTGAGTTGCACTGAAAAACTTAGAATTTACTGAAAAACCCGCATTAGACGAAATGCACAGTGTAGTACATAGTATATGAGTGAGTTGCACTGAAAAACTTAGAATTTAAGAAACGCACAGTGTAGTACATAGTATATGAGTGAGTTGCACTGAAAAACTTAGAATATAAGAAACGCACAGTGTAGTACATAGTATATGAGTGAGTTGCACTGAAAAACTTAGAATATAAGAAACGCACAGTGTAGTACATAGTAAATGAGTGAGTTGCACTGAAAAACTTAGAATATAAGAAACGCACAGTGTAGTACATAGTATATGAGTGAGTTGCACTGAAAAACTTAGAATTTAAGAAACGCACATTGTAGTACATAGTATATGAGTGAGTTGCACTGAAAAACTTAGAATAAAAGAAACGCACAGTGTAATACATAGTATATGAGTGAGTTGCACTGAAAAACTTAGAATTTACTGAAAAACCCGCATTACACGAAATGCACAGTGTAGTACATAGTATATGAGTGAGTTGCACTGAAAAACTTAGAATATAAGAAACGCACAGTGTCGTACATAGTATATGAGTGAGTTGCACTGAAAAACTTAGAATTTAAGAAACGCACAGTGTAGTACATAGTATATGAGTGAGTTGCACTGAAAAACTTAGAATATAAGAAACGCACAGTGTAGTACATAGTATATGAGCGAGTTGCACTGAAAAACTTAGAATATAAGAAACGCACAGTGTAGTACATAGTATATGAGTGAGTTGCACTGAAAAACTTAGAATATAAGAAACGCACATATAGAACATAGTATATGAATGAGTTGCACTGAAAAACTTAGAATTTACTGAAAAACCCGCAATACACGAAATGCACAGTGTAGTACATAGTATATGAGTGAGTTGCCCTGAAAAACTTAGAATATAAGAAACGCACAGTGTAGTACATAGTATATGAGTGAGGTGCACTGAAAAACTTAGAATATAAGAAACGCACAGTGTAGTACATAGTATATGAGTGAGTTGCACTGAAAAACTTAGAATATAAGAAACGCACAGTGTAGTACATAGTATATGAGTGAATTGCACTGAAAAACTTAGAATTTACTGAAAAACCCGCATTAGACGAAATGCACAGTGTAGTACATTGTATATGAGTGAGTTGCACTGAAAAACTTAGAATTTACTGAAAAATCCGCATTAGACGAAATGCACAGTGTAGTACATTGTATATGAGTGAGTTGCACTGAAAAACTTAGAATTTACTGAAAAACCCGCATTAGACGAAATGCACAGTGTAGTACATTGTATATGAGTGAGTTGCACTGAAAAACTTAGAATTTACTGAAAAACCCGCATTAGACGAAATGCACAGTGTAGTACATAGTATATGAGTGAGTTGCAATGAAAAACTTAGAATTTAAGAAACGCACAGTGTAGTACATAGTATATGAGTGAGTTGCACTGAAAAACTTAGAATATAAGCAACGCACAGTGTAGTACATAGTATATGAGTGAGTTGCACTGAAAAACTTAGAATATAAGAAACACACAGTGTAGTACATAGTATATGAGTGAGTTGCACTGAAAAACTTAGAATATAAGAAACGCACAGTGTAGTACATAGTATATGAGTGAGTTGCACTGAAAAACTTAGAATTTAAGAAACGCACATTGTAGTACATAGTATATGATTGAGTTGCACTGAAAAACTTAGAATATAAGAAACGCACAGTGTAGTACATAGTATATGAGCGAGTTGCACTGAAAAACTTAGAATATAAGAAACGCAACGTGTAGTACATAGTATATGAGTGAGTTGCACTGAAAAACTTAGAATATAAGAAACGCACATATAGTACATAGTATATGAATGAGTTGCACTGAAAAACTTAGAATTTACTGAAAAACCCGCAATACACGAAATGCACAGTGTAGTACATAGTATATGAGTGAGTTGCACTGAAAAACTTAGAATATAAGAAACGCACAGTGTAGTACATAGTATATGAGTGAGTTGCACTGAAACTCTTAGAATATAAGAAACGCACAGTGTAGTACATAGTATATGAGTGAGTTGCACTGAAAAACTTAGAATATAAGAAACGCACAGTGTAGTACATAGTATATGAGTGAGTTGCACTGAAAAACTTAGAATTTACTGAAAAACCCGCATTAGACGAAATGCACAGTGTAGTACATTGTATATGAGTGAGTTGCACTGAAAAACTTAGAATTTACTGAAAAACCCGCATTAGACGAAATGCACAGTGTAGTACATAGTATATGAGTGAGTTGCACTGAAAAACTTAGAATTTAAGAAACGCACAGTGTAGTACATAGTATATGAGTGAGTTGCACTGAAAAACTTAGAATATAAGAAACGCACAGTGTAGTACATAGTATATGAGTGAGTTGCACTGAAAAACTTAGAATATAAGAAACGCACAGTGTAGTACATAGTATATGAGTGAGTTGCACTGAAAAACTTAGAATATAAGAAACGCACAGTGTAGTACATAGTATATGAGTGAGTTGCACTGAAAAACTTAGAATTTAAGAAACGCACATTGTAGTACATAGTATATGAGTGAGTTGCACTGAAAAACTTAGAATAAAAGAAACGCACAGTGTAGTACATAGTATATGAGTGAGTTGCACTGAAAAACTTAGAATTTACTGAAAAACCCGCATTACACGAAATGCACAGTGTAGTACATAGTATATGAGTGAGTTGCACTGAAAAACTTAGAATTTAAGAAACGCACAGTGTAGTACATAGTATATGAGTGAGTTGCACTGAAAAACTTAGAATATAAGAAACGCACAGTGTAGTACATATTATATGAGCGAGTTGCACTGAAAAACTTAGAATATAAGAAACGCACAGTGTAGTACATAGTATATGAGTGAGTTGCACTGAAAAACTTAGAATATAAGAAACGCACATATAGAACATAGTATATGAATGAGTTGCACTGAAAAACTTAGAATTTACTGAAAAACCCGCAATACACGAAATGCACAGTGTAGTACATAGTATATGAGTGAGTTGCCCTGAAAAACTTAGAATATAAGAAACGCACAGTGTAGTACATAGTATATGAGTGAGTTGCACTGAAAAACTTAGAATATAAGAAACGCACAGTGTAGTACATAGTATATGAGTGAGTTGCACTGAAAAACTTAGAATATAAGAAACGCACAGTGTAGTACATAGTATACGAGTGAACTGCACTGAAAAACTTAGAATTTACTGAAAAACCCGCATTAGACGAAATGCACAGTGTAGTACATTGTATATGAGTGAGTTGCACTGAAAAACTTAGAATTTACTGAAAAATCCGCATTAGACGAAATGCACAGTGTAGTACATTGTATATGAGTGAGTTGCACTGAAAAACTTAGAATTTACTGAAAAACCCGCATTAGACGAAATGCACAGTGTAGTACATTGTATATGAGTGAGTTGCACTGAAAAACTTAGAATTTACTGAAAAACCCGCATTAGACGAAATGCACAGTGTAGTACATAGTATATGAATGAGTTGCACTGAAAAACTTAGAATTTAAGAAACGCACAGTGTAGTACATAGTATATGAGTGAGTTGCACTGAAAAACTTAGAATATAAGAAACGCACAGTGTAGTACATAGTATATGAGTGAGTTGCACTGAAAAACTTAGCATATAAGAAACACACAGTTTAGTACATAGTATATGAGTGAGTTGCACTGAAAAACTTAGAATATAAGAAACGCACAGTGTAGTACATAGTATATGAGTGAGTTGCACTGAAAAACTTAGATTTTAAGAAACGCACAGTGTAGTACATAGTATATGAGTGAGTTGCACTGAAAAACTTAGAATATAAGAAACGCACAGTGTAGTACATAGTATATGAGTGAGTTGCACTGAAAAACTTAGAATATAAGAAACGCACATATAGTACATAGTATATGAATGAGTTGCACTGAAAAACTTAGAATTTACTGAAAAACCCGCATTACACGAAATGCACAGTGTAGTACATAGTATATGAGTGAGTTGCACTGAAAAACTTAGAATATAAGAAACGCACAGTGTAGTACATAGTATATGAGTGAGTTGCACTGAAAAACTTAGAATTTAAGAAACGCACAGTGTAGTACATAGTATATGAGTGAGTTGCACTGAAAAACTTAGAATATAAGAAACGCACAGTGTAGTACATAGTATATGAGCGAGTTGCACTGAAAAACTTAGAATATAAGAAACGCACATATAGTACATAGTATATGAATGAGTTGCACTGAAAAACTTAGAATTTACTGAAAAACCCGCATTACACGAAATGCACAGTGTAGTACATAGTATATGAGTGAGTTGCACTGAAAAACTTAGAATATAAGAAACGCACAGTGTAGTACATAGTATATGAGTGAGTTGCACTGAAAAACTTAGAATTTAAGAAACGCACAGTGTAGTACATAGTATATGAGTGAGTTGCACTGAAAAACTTAGAATATAAGAAACGCACAGTGTAGTACATAGTATATGAGCGAGTTGCACTGAAAAACTTAGAATATAAGAAACGCACAGTGTAGTACATAGTATATGAGTGAGTTGCACTGAAAAACTTAGAATATAAGAAACGCACATATAGTACATAGTATATGAATGAGTTGCACTGAAAAACTTAGAATTTACTGAAAAACCCGCAATACACGAAATGCACAGTGTAGTACATAGTATATGAGTGAGTTGCACTGAAAAACTTAGAATATAAGAAACGCACAGTGTAGTACATAGTATATGAGTGAGTTGCACTGAAACTCTTAGAATATAAGAAACGCACAGTGTAGTACATAGTATATGAGTGAGTTGCACTGAAAAACTTAGAATATAAGAAACGCACAGTGTAGTACATAGTATATGAGTGAGATGCACTGGAAAACATAGAATATAAGAAACGCACAGTGTAGTACATAGTATATGAGTGAGTTGCACTGAATAACTTAGAATATAAGAAACGCACATATAGTACATAGTATATGAATGAGTTGCACTGAAAAACTTAGAATTTACTGAAAAAACCGCATTACACGAAATGCACAGTGTAGTACATAGTATATGAGTGAGTTGCACTGAAAAACTTAGAATATAAGATACGCAGAGTGTAGTACATAGTATATGAGTGAGTTGCACTGAAAAACTTAGAATTTAAGAAACGCACGGTGTAGTACATAGTATATGAGTGAGTTGCACTGAAAAACTTAGAATATAAGAAACGCACAGTGTAGTACATAGTATATGAGCGAGTTGCACTGAAAAACTTAGAATATAAGAAACGCACAGTGTAGTACATAGTATATGAGTGAGTTGCACTGAAAAACTTAGAATATAAGAAACGCACATATAGTACATAGTATATGAATGAGTTGCACTGAAAAACTTAGAATTTACTGAAAATCCCGCAATACACGAAATGCACAGTGTAGTACATAGTATATGAGTGAGTTGCACTGAAAAACTTAGAATATAAGAAACGCACAGTGTAGTACATAGTATATGAGTGAGTTGCACTGAAACTCTTAGAATATAAGAAACGCACAGTGTAGTACATAGTATATGAGTGAGTTGCACTGAAAAACTTAGAATATAAGAAACGCACAGTGTAGTACATAGTATATGAGTGAGTTGCACTGAAAAACTTAGAATATAAGAAACGCACAGTGTAGTACATAGTATATGAGTGAGTTGCACTGAAAAACTTAGAATTTAAGAAACGCACAGTGTAGTACATAGTATATGAGTGAGTTGCACTGAAAAACGTAGAATATAAGAAACGCACAGTGTAGTACATAGTATATGAGTGAGTTGCACTGAAAAACTTAGAATATAAGAAACGCACAGTGTAGTACATAGTATATGAGTGAGTTGCACTGAAAAACTTAGAATATAAGAAACGCACATATAGTACATAGTATATGAATGAGTTGCACTGAAAAACTTAGAATTTACTGAAAAACCCGCATTACACGAAATGCACAGTGTAGTACATAGTATATGAGTGAGTTGCACTGAAAAACTTAGAATATAAGAAACGCACAGTGTAGTACATAGTATATGAGTGAGTTGCACTGAAAAACTTAGAATTTAAGAAACGCACAGTGTAGTACATAGTATATGAGCGAGTTGCACTGAAAAACTTAGAATATAAGAAACGCACAGTGTAGTACATAGTATATGAGTGAGTTGCACTGAAAAACTTAGAATATAAGAAACGCACATATAGTACATAGTATATGAATGAGTTGCACTGAAAAACTTAGAATTTACTGAAAAACCCGCAATACACGAAATGCACAGTGTAGTACATAGTATATGAGTGAGTTGCACTGAAAAACTTAGAATATAAGAAACGCACAGTGTAGTACATAGTATATGAGTGAGTTGCACTGAAACTCTTAGAATATAAGAAACGCACAGTGTAGTACATAGTATATGAGTGAGTTGCACTGAAAAACTTAGAATATAAGAAACGCACAGTGTAGCACATAGTATATGAGTGAGTTGCACTGAAAAACTTAGAATATAAGAAACGCACAGTATAGTACATAATATATGAGTGAGTTGCACTGAAAAATTTAGAATATAAGAAACGCACAGTGTAGTACATAGTATATGAGTGAGTTGCACTGAAAAACTTAGAATATAAGAAACGCACAGTGTAGTACATAGTATATGAGTGAGTTGCACTGAAAAACTTAGAATATAAGAAACGCACAGTGTAGTACATAGTATATGAGTGAGTTGCACTGAAAAACTTAGAATTTACTGAAAAACCCGCATTACACGAAATGCACAGTGTAGTACATAGTATATGAGTGAGTTGCACTGAAAAACTTAGAATATAAGAAACGCACAGTGTAGTACATAGTATATGATTGAGTTGCACTGAAAAACTTAGAATATAAGAAACGCACAGTGTAGTACATAGTATATGAGTGAGTTGCACTGAAAAACTTAGAATATAAGAAACGCACAGTGTAGTACATAGTATATGAGTGAGTTGCACTGAAAAACTTAGAATATAAGAAACGCACAGTGTAGTACATAGTATATGAGTGAGTTGCACTGAAAAACTTAGAATATAAGAAACGCACAGTGTAGTACATAGTATATGAGTGAGTTGCACTGAAAATCTTAGAATATAAGAAACGCACAGTGTAGTACATAGTATATGAGTGAGTTGCACTGAAAATCTTAGAATATAAGAAACGCACAGTGTAGTACATAGTATATGAGTGAGTTGCACTGAAAAACTTAGAATATAAGAAACGCACAGTGTAGTAAAGAGTATATGAGTGAGTTGCACTGAAAAACTTAGAATTTACTGAAAAACCCGCATTAGACGAAATGCACAGTGTAGTACATTGTATATGAGTGAGTTGCACTGAAAAACTTAGAATTTACTGAAAAACCCGCATTAGACGAAATGCACAGTGTAGTACATAGTATATGAGTGAGTTGCACTGAAAAACTTAGAATTTAAGAAACGCACAGTGTAGTACATAGTATATGAGTGAGTTGCACTGAAAAACTTAGAATATAAGAAACGCACAGTGTAGTACATAGTATATGAGTGAGTTGCACTGAAAAACTTAGAATATAAGAAACGCACAGTGTAGTACATAGTATATGAGTGAGTTGCACTGAAAAACTTAGAATATAAGAAACGCACAGTGTAGTACATAGTATATGAGTGAGTTGCACTGAAAAACTTAGAATTTAAGAAACGCACATTGTAGTACATAGTATATGAGTGAGTTGCACTGAAAAACTTAGAATAAAAGAAACGCACAGTGTAGTACATAGTATATGAGTGAGTTGCACTGAAAAACTTAGAATTTACTGAAAAACCCGCATTACACGAAATGCACAGTGTAGTACATAGTATATGAGTGAGTTGCACTGAAAAACTTAGAATATAAGAAACGCACAGTGTAGTACATAGTATATGAGTGAGTTGCACTGAAAAACTTAGAATATAAGAAACGCACAGTGTAGTACATAGTATATGAGCGAGTTGCACTGAAAAACTTAGAATATAAGAAACGCACAGTGTAGTACATAGTATATGAGTGAGTTGCACTGAAAAACTTAGAATATAAGAAACGCACAGTGTAGTACATAGTATATGAGTGAGTTGCACTGAAAAACTTAGAATTTAAGAAACGCACAGTGTACTACATAGTATATGAGTGAGTTGCACTGAAAAACTTAGAATATAAGAAACGCACAGTGTAGTACATAGTATATGAGCGAGTTGCACTGAAAAACTTAGAATATAAGAAACGCACAGTGTAGTACATAGTATATGAGTGAGTTGCACTGAAAAACTTAGAATATAAGAAACGCACATATAGAACATAGTATATG
The DNA here is from genome assembly GCF_978045245.1 of Mus caroli. Lineage (NCBI taxonomy): Eukaryota > Metazoa > Chordata > Mammalia > Rodentia > Muridae > Mus > Mus caroli. The sequence goes on from NW_028227280.1 coordinate 3,828,196, forward strand.
AATGAGTTGCACTGAAAAACTTAGAATTTACTGAAAAACCCGCAATACACGAAATGCACAGTGTAGTACATAGTATATGAGTGAGTTGCCCTGAAAAACTTAGAATATAAGAAACGCACAGTGTAGTACATAGTATATGAGTGAGTTGCACTGAAAAACTTAGAATATAAGAAACGCACAGTGTAGTACATAGTATATGAGTGAGTTGCACTGAAAAACTTAGAATATAAGAAACGCACAGTGTAGTACATAGTATATGAGTGAATTGCACTGAAAAACTTAGAATTTACTGAAAAACCCGCATTAGACGAAATGCACAGTGTAGTACATTGTATATGAGTGAGTTGCACTGAAAAACTTAGAATTTACTGAAAAATCCGCATTAGACGAAATGCACAGTGTAGTACATTGTATATGAGTGAGTTGCACTGAAAAACTTAGAATTTACTGAAAAACACGCATTAGACGAAATGCACAGTGTAGTACATTGTATATGAGTGAGTTGCACTGAAAAACTTAGAATTTACTGAAAAACCCGCATTAGACGAAATGCACAGTGTAGTACATAGTATATGAGTGAGTTGCACTGAAAAACTTAGAATTTAAGAAACGCACAGTGTAGTACATAGTATATGAGTGAGTTGCACTGAAAAACTTAGAATATAAGCAACGCACAGTGTAGTACATAGTATATGAGTGAGTTGCACTGAAAAACTTAGAATATAAGAAACACACAGTGTAGTACATAGTATATGAGTGAGTTGCACTGAAAAACTTAGAATATAAGAAACGCACAGTGTAGTACATAGTATATGAGTGAGTTGCACTGAAAAACTTAGAATTTAAGAAACGCACAGTGTAGTACATAGTATATGATTGAGTTGCACTGAAAAACTTAGAATATAAGAAACGCACAGTGTAGTACATAGTATATGAGCGAGTTGCACTGAAAAACTTAGAATATAAGAAACGCACAGTGTAGTACATAGTATATGAGTGAGTTGCACTGAAAAACTTAGAATATAAGAAACGCACATATAGTACATAGTATATGAATGAGTTGCACTGAAAAACTTAGAATTTACTGAAAAACCCGCAATACACGAAATGCACAGTGTAGTACATAGTATATGAGTGAGTTGCACTGAAAAACTTAGAATATAAGAAACGCACAGTGTAGTACATAGTATATGAGTGAGTTGCACTGAAACTCTTAGAATATAAGAAACGCACAGTGTAGTACATAGTATATGAGTGAGTTGCACTGAAAAACTTAGAATATAAGAAACGCACAGTGTAGTACATAGTATATGAGTGAGTTGCACTGAAAAACTTAGAATTTACTGAAAAACCCGCATTACACGAAATGCACAGTGTAGTACATAGTATATGAGTGAGTTGCACTGAAAAACTTAGAATATAAGAAACGCACAGTGTAGTACATAGTATATGAGTGAGTTGCACTGAAAAACTTAGAATTTAAGAAACGCACAGTGTAGTACATAGTATATGAGTGAGTTGCACTGAAAAACTTAGAATATAAGAAACGCACAGTGTAGTACATAGTATATGAGTGAGTTGCACTGAAAAACTTAGAATATAAGAAACGCACAGTGTAGTACATAGTATATGAGTGAGTTGCACTGAAAAACTTAGAATTTAAGAAACGCACATTGTAGTACATAGTATATGAGTGAGTTGCACTGAAAAACTTAGAATAAAAGAAACGCACAGTGTAGTACATAGTATATGAGTGAGTTGCACTGAAAAACTTAGAATTTACTGAAAAACCCGCATTACACGAAATGCACAGTGTAGTACATAGTATATGAGTGAGTTGCACTGAAAAACTTAGAATATAAGAAACGCACAGTGTAGTACATAGTATATGAGTGAGTTGCACTGAAAAACTTAGAATTTAAGAAACGCACAGTGTAGTACATAGTATATGAGTGAGTTGCACTGAAAAACTTAGAATATAAGAAACGCACAGTGTAGTACATAGTATATGAGCGAGTTGCACTGAAAAACTTAGAATATAAGAAACGCACAGTGTAGTACATAGTATATGAGTGAGTTGCACTGAAAAACTTAGAATATAAGAAACGCACATATAGAACATAGTATATGAATGAGTTGCACTGAAAAACTTAGAATTTACTGAAAAACCCGCATTACACGAAATGCACAGTGTAGTACATAGTATATGAGTGAGTTGCACTGAAAATCTTAGAATATAAGAAACGCACAGTGTAGTACATAGTATATGAGTGAGTTGCACTGAAAAACTTAGAATATAAGAAACGCACAGTGTAGTACATAGTATATGAGTGAGTTGCACTGAAAAACTTAGAATTTACTGAAAAACCCGCATTAGACGAAATGCACAGTGTAGTACATTGTATATGAGTGAGTTGCACTGAAAAACTTAGAATTTACTGAAAAACCCGCATTAGACGAAATGCACAGTGTAGTACATAGTATATGAGTGAGTTGCACTGAAAAACTTAGAATTTAAGAAACGCACAGTGTAGTACATAGTATATGAGTGAGTTGCACTGAATAACTTAGAATATAAGAAACGCAGAGTGTAGTACATAGTATATGAGTGAGTTGCACTGAAAAACTTAGAATATAAGAAACGCACAGTGTAGTACATAGTATATGAGTGAGTTGCACTGAAAAACTTAGAATATAAGAAACGCACAGTGTAGTACATAGTATATGAGTGAGTTGCACTGAAAAACTTAGAATTTAAGAAACGCACATTGTAGTACATAGTATATGAGTGAGTTGCACTGAAAAACTTAGAATAAAAGAAACGCACAGTGTAGTACATAGTATATGAGTGAGTTGCACTGAAAAACTTAGAATTTACTGAAAAACCCGCATTACACGAAATGCACAGTGTAGTACATAGTATATGAGTGAGTTGCACTGAAAAACTTAGAATATAAGAAACGCACAGTGTAGTACATAGTATATGAGTGAGTTGCACTGAAAAACTTAGAATATAAGAAACGCACAGTGTAGTACATAGTATATGAGCGAGTTGCACTGAAAAACTTAGAATATAAGAAACGCACAGTGTAGTACATAGTATATGAGTGAGTTGCACTGAAAAACTTAGAATATAAGAAACGCACAGTGTAGTACATAGTATATGAGTGAGTTGCACTGAAAAACTTAGAATTTAAGAAACGCACAGTGTAGTACATAGTATATGAGTGAGTTGCACTGAAAAACTTAGAATATAAGAAACGCACAGTGTAGTACATAGTATATGAGCGAGTTGCACTGAAAAACTTAGAATATAAGAAACGCACAGTGTAGTACATAGTATATGAGTGAGTTGCACTGAAAAACTTAGAATATAAGAAACGCACATATAGAACATAGTATATGAATGAGTTGCACTGAAAAACTTAGAATTTACTGAAAAACCCGCAATACACGAAATGCACAGTGTAGTACATAGTATATGAGTGAGTTGCCCTGAAAAACTTAGAATATAAGAAACGCACAGTGTAGTACATAGTATATGAGTGAGTTGCACTGAAAAACTTAGAATATAAGAAACGCACAGTGTAGTACATAGTATATGAGTGAGTTGCACTGAAAAACTTAGAATATAAGAAACGCACAGTGTAGTACATAGTATATGAGTGAATTGCACTGAAAAACTTAGAATTTACTGAAAAACCCGCATTAGACGAAATGCACAGTGTAGTACATTGTATATGAGTGAGTTGCACTGAAAAACTTAGAATTTACTGAAAAATCCGCATTAGACGAAATGCACAGTGTAGTACATTGTATATGAGTGAGTTGCACTGAAAAACTTAGAATTTACTGAAAAACACGCATTAGACGAAATGCACAGTGTAGTACATTGTATATGAGTGAGTTGCACTGAAAAACTTAGAATTTACTGAAAAACCCGCATTAGACGAAATGCACAGTGTAGTACATAGTATATGAGTGAGTTGCACTGAAAAACTTAGAATTTAAGAAACGCACAGTGTAGTACATAGTATATGAGTGAGTTGCACTGAAAAACTTAGAATATAAGCAACGCACAGTGTAGTACATAGTATATGAGTGAGTTGCACTGAAAAACTTAGAATATAAGAAACACACAGTGTAGTACATAGTATATGAGTGAGTTGCACTGAAAAACTTAGAATATAAGAAACGCACAGTGTAGTACATAGTATATGAGTGAGTTGCACTGAAAAACTTAGAATTTAAGAAACGCACAGTGTAGTACATAGTATATGATTGAGTTGCACTGAAAAACTTAGAATATAAGAAACGCACAGTGTAGTACATAGTATATGAGCGAGTTGCACTGAAAAACTTAGAATATAAGAAACGCACAGTGTAGTACATAGTATATGAGTGAGTTGCACTGAAAAACTTAGAATATAAGAAACGCACATATAGTACATAGTATATGAATGAGTTGCACTGAAAAACTTAGAATTTACTGAAAAACCCGCAATACACGAAATGCACAGTGTAGTACATAGTATATGAGTGAGTTGCACTGAAAAACTTAGAATATAAGAAACGCACAGTGTAGTACATAGTATATGAGTGAGTTGCACTGAAACTCTTAGAATATAAGAAACGCACAGTGTAGTACATAGTATATGAGTGAGTTGCACTGAAAAACTTAGAATATAAGAAACGCACAGTGTAGTACATAGTATATGAGTGAGTTGCACTGAAAAACTTAGAATTTACTGAAAAACCCGCATTACACGAAATGCACAGTGTAGTACATAGTATATGAGTGAGTTGCACTGAAAAACTTAGAATATAAGAAACGCACAGTGTAGTACATAGTATATGAGTGAGTTGCACTGAAAAACTTAGAATTTAAGAAACGCACAGTGTAGTACATAGTATATGAGTGAGTTGCACTGAAAAACTTAGAATATAAGAAACGCACAGTGTAGTACATAGTATATGAGTGAGTTGCACTGAAAAACTTAGAATATAAGAAACGCACAGTGTAGTACATAGTATATGAGTGAGTTGCACTGAAAAACTTAGAATTTAAGAAACGCACATTGTAGTACATAGTATATGAGTGAGTTGCACTGAAAAACTTAGAATAAAAGAAACGCACAGTGTAGTACATAGTATATGAGTGAGTTGCACTGAAAAACTTAGAATTTACTGAAAAACCCGCATTACACGAAATGCACAGTGTAGTACATAGTATATGAGTGAGTTGCACTGAAAAACTTAGAATATAAGAAACGCACAGTGTAGTACATAGTATATGAGTGAGTTGCACTGAAAAACTTAGAATTTAAGAAACGCACAGTGTAGTACATAGTATATGAGTGAGTTGCACTGAAAAACTTAGAATATAAGAAACGCACAGTGTAGTACATAGTATATGAGCGAGTTGCACTGAAAAACTTAGAATATAAGAAACGCACAGTGTAGTACATAGTATATGAGTGAGTTGCACTGAAAAACTTAGAATATAAGAAACGCACATATAGAACATAGTATATGAATGAGTTGCACTGAAAAACTTAGAATTTACTGAAAAACCCGCAATACACGAAATGCACAGTGTAGTACATAGTATATGAGTGAGTTGCCCTGAAAAACTTAGAATATAAGAAACGCATAGTGTAGTACATAGTATATGAGTGAGTTGCACTGAAAAACTTAGAATATAAGAAACGCACAGTGTAGTACATAGTATATGAGTGAGTTGCACTGAAAAACTTAGAATATAAGAAACGCACAGTGTAGTACATAGTATATGAGTGAATTGCACTGAAAAACTTAGAATTTACTGAAAAACCCGCATTAGACGAAATGCACAGTGTAGTACATTGTATATGAGTGAGTTGCACTGAAAAACTTAGAATTTACTGAAAAATCCGCATTAGACGAAATGCACAGTGTAGTACATTGTATATGAGTGAGTTGCACTGAAAAACTTAGAATTTACTGAAAAACCCGCATTAGACGAAATGCACAGTGTAGTACATTGTATATGAGTGAGTTGCACTGAAAAACTTAGAATTTACTGAAAAACCCGCATTAGACGAAATGCACAGTGTAGTACATAGTATATGAGTGAGTTGCACTGAAAAACTTAGAATTTAAGAAACGCACAGTGTAGTACATAGTATATGAGTGAGTTGCACTGAAAAACTTAGAATATAAGCAACGCACAGTGTAGTACATAGTATATGAGTGAGTTGCACTGAAAAACTTAGAATATAAGAAACACACAGTGTAGTACATAGTATATGAGTGAGTTGCACTGAAAAACTTAGAATATAAGAAACGCACAATGTAGTACATAGTATATGAGTGAGTTGCACTGAAAAACTTAGAATATAAGAAACGCACATATAGTACATAGTATATGAATGAGTTGCACTGAAAAACTTAGAATTTACTGAAAAACCCGCAATACACGAAATGCACAGTGTAGTACATAGTATATGAGTGAGTTGCACTGAAAAACTTAGAATATAAGAAACGCACAGTGTAGTACATAGTATATGAGTGAGTTGCACTGAAACTCTTAGAATATAAGAAACGCACAGTGTAGTACATAGTATATGAGTGAGTTGCACTGAAAAACTTAGAATATAAGAAACGCACAGTGTAGTACATAGTATATGAGTGAGTTGCACTGAAAAACTTAGAATTTACTGAAAAACCCGCATTACACGAAATGCACAGTGTAGTACATAGTATATGAGTGAGTTGCACTGAAAAACTTAGAATATAAGAAACGCACAGTGTAGTACATAGTATATGAGTGAGTTGCACTGAAAAACTTAGAATATAAGAAACGCACAGTGTAGTACATAGTATATGAGTGAGTTGCACTGATAAACTTAGAATATAAGAAACGCACAGTGTAGTACATAGTATATGAGTGAGTTGCACTGAAAAACTTAGAATATAAGAAACGCAAAGTGTAGTACATAGTATATGAGTGAGTTGCACTGAAAAACTTAGAATATAAGAAACGCACAGTGTAGTACATAGTATATGAGTGAGTTGCACTGAAAAACTTAGAATTTACTGAAAAACCCGCATTACACGAAATGCACAGTGTAGTACATAGTATATGAGTGAGTTGCACTGAAAAACTTAGAATATAAGAAACGCACAGTGTAGTACATAGTATATGAGTGAGTTGCACTGAAATACTTAGAATTTAAGAAACGCACAGTGTAGTACATAGTATATGAGTGAGTTGCACTGAAAAACTTAGAATATAAGAAACGCACAGTGTAGTACATAGTATATGAGTGAGTTGCACTGAAAAACTTAGAATATAAGAAACGCACAGTGTAGTACATAGTATATGAGTGAGTTGCACTGAAAAACTTAGAATATAAGAAACGCACAGTGTAGTACATAGTATATGAGTGAGTTGCACTGAAAAACTTAGAATATAAGAAACGCACAGTGTAGTACATAGTATATGAGTGAGTTGCACTGAAAAACTTAGAATATAAGAAACGCACAGTGTAGTACATAGTATATGAGTGAGTTGCCCTGAAAAACTTAGAATATAAGAAACGCACAGTGTAGTACATAGTATATGAGTGAGTTGCACTGAAAAACTTAGAATTTACTGAAAAACCCGCATTACACGAAATGCACAGTGTAGTACATAGTATATGAGTGAGTTGCACTGAATAACTTAGAATATAAGAAACGCACAGTGTAGTACATAGTATATGAGTGAGTTGCACTGAAAAACTTAGAATATAAGAAACGCACAGTGTAGTACATAGTATATGAGTGAGTTGCACTGAAAAACTTAGGATATAAGAAACGCACAGTGTAGTACATAGTATATGAGTGAGTTGCACTGAAAAACATAGAATATATGAAACGCACAGTGTAGTACATAGTATATGAGTGAGTTGCACTCAAAAACTTAGAATATGAGAAACGCACAGTGTAGTACATAGTATATGAGTGAGTTGCACTGAAAAACTTAGAATATAAGAAACACACAGTGTAGTACATAGTATATGAGTGAGTTGCACTGAAAAACTTAGAATATAAGAAACGCACAGTGTAGTACATAGTATATGAGTGAGTTGCACTGAAAAACTTAGAATTTAAGAAACGCACATTGTAGTACATAGTATATGAGTGAGTTGCACTGAAAAACTTAGAATAAAAGAAACGCACAGTGTAGTACATAGTATATGAGTGAGTTGCACTGAAAAACTTAGAATTTACTGAAAAACCCGCATTACACGAAATGCACAGTGTAGTACATAGTATATGAGTGAGTTGCACTGAAAAACTTAGAATATAAGAAACGCACAGTGTAGTACATAGTATATGAGTGAGTTGCACTGAAAAACTTAGAATTTAAGAAACGCACAGTGTAGTACATAGTATATGAGTGAGTTGCACTGAAAAACTTAGAATATAAGAAACGCACAGTGTAGTACATAGTATATGAGCGAGTTGCACTGAAAAACTTAGAATATAAGAAACGCACAGTGTAGTACATAGTATATGAGTGAGTTGCACTGAAAAACTTAGAATATAAGAAACGCACATATAGAACATAGTATATGAATGAGTTGCACTGAAAAACTTAGAATTTACTGAAAAACCCGCAATACACGAAATGCACAGTGTAGTACATAGTATATGAGTGAGTTGCCCTGAAAAACTTAGAATATAAGAAACGCACAGTGTAGTACATAGTATATGAGTGAGTTGCACTGAAAAACTTAGAATATAAGAAACGCACAGTGTAGTACATAGTATATGAGTGAGTTGCACTGAAAAACTTAGAATATAAGAAACGCACAGTGTAGTACATAGTATATGAGTGAATTGCACTGAAAAACTTAGAATTTACTGAAAAACCCGCATTAGACGAAATGCACAGTGTAGTACATTGTATATGAGTGAGTTGCACTGAAAAACTTAGAATTTACTGAAAAATCCGCATTAGACGAAATGCACAGTGTAGTACATTGTATATGAGTGAGTTGCACTGAAAAACTTAGAATTTACTGAAAAACCCGCATTAGACGAAATGCACAGTGTAGTACATAGTATATGAGTGAGTTGCACTGAAAAACTTAGAATTTAAGAAACGCACAGTGTAGTACATAGTATATGAGTGAGTTGCACTGAAAAACTTAGAATATAAGCAACGCACAGTGTAGTACATAGTATATGAGTGAGTTGCACTGAAAAACTTAGAATATAAGAAACACACAGTGTAGTACATAGTATATGAGTGAGTTGCACTGAAAAACTTAGAATATAAGAAACGCACAGTGTAGTACATAGTATATGAGTGAGTTGCACTGAAAAACTTAGAATTTAAGAAACGCACAGTGTAGTACATAGTATATGAGTGAGTTGCACTGAAAAACTTAGAATATAAGAAACGCACAGTGTAGTACATAGTATATGAGCGAGTTGCACTGAAAAACTTAGAATATAAGAAACGCACAGTGTAGTACATAGTATATGAGTGAGTTGCACTGAAAAACTTAGAATATAAGAAACGCACATATAGTACATAGTATATGAATGAGTTGCACTGAAAAACTTAGAATTTACTGAAAAACCCGCAATACACGAAATGCACAGTGTAGTACATAGTATATGAGTGAGTTGCACTGAAAAACTTAGAATATAAGAAACGCACAGTGTAGTACATAGTATATGAGTGAGTTGCACTGAAACTCTTAGAATATAAGAAACGCACAGTGTAGTACATAGTATATGAGTGAGTTGCACTGAAAAACTTAGAATATAAGAAACGCACAGTGTAGTACATAGTATATGAGTGAGTTGCACTGAAAAACTTAGAATTTACTGAAAAACCCGCATTACACGAAATGCACAGTGTAGTACATAGTATATGAGTGAGTTGCACTGAAAAACTTAGAATATAAGAAACGCACAGTGTAGTACATAGTATATGAGTGAGTTGCACTGAAAAACTTAGAATATAAGAAACGCACAGTGTAGTACATAGTATATGAGTGAGTTGCACTGAAAAACTTAGAATATAAGAAACGCACAGTGTAGTACATAGTATATGAGTGAGTTGCACTGAAAAACTTAGAATATAAGAAACGCAAAGTGTAGTACATAGTATATGAGTGAGTTGCACTGAAAAACTTAGAATATAAGAAACGCACAGTGTAGTACATAGTATATGAGTGAGTTGCACTGAAAAACTTAGAATTTACTGAAAAACCCGCATTACACGAAATGCACAGTGTAGTACATAGTATATGAGTGAGTTGCACTGAAAAACTTAGAATATAAGAAACGCACAGTGTAGTACATAGTATATGAGTGAGTTGCACTGAAATACTTAGAATTTAAGAAACGCACAGTGTAGTACATAGTATATGAGTGAGTTGCACTGAAAAACTTAGAATATAAGAAACGCACAGTGTAGTACATAGTATATGAGTGAGTTGCACTGAAAAACTTAGAATATAAGAAACGCACAGTGTAGTACATAGTATATGAGTGAGTTGCACTGAAAAACTTAGAATATAAGAAACGCACAGTGTAGTACATAGTATATGAGTGAGTTGCACTGAAAAACTTAGAATATAAGAAACGCACAGTGTAGTACATAGTATATGAGTGAGTTGCACTGAAAAACTTAGAATATAAGAAACGCACAGTGTAGTACATAGTATATGAGTGAGTTGCCCTGAAAAACTTAGAATATAAGAAACGCACAGTGTAGTACATAGTATATGAGTGAGTTGCACTGAAAAACTTAGAATTTACTGAAAAACCCGCATTACACGAAATGCACAGTGTAGTACATAGTATATGAGTGAGTTGCACTGAATAACTTAGAATATAAGAAACGCACAGTGTAGTACATAGTATATGAGTGAGTTGCACTGAAAAACTTAGAATATAAGAAACGCACAGTGTAGTACATAGTATATGAGTGAGTTGCACTGAAAAACTTAGGATATAAGAAACGCACAGTGTAGTACATAGTATATGAGTGAGTTGCACTGAAAAACTTAGAATATATGAAACGCACAGTGTAGTACATAGTATATGAGTGAGTTGCACTCAAAAACTTAGAATATGAGAAACGCACAGTGTAGTACATAGTATATGAGTGAGTTGCACTGAAAAACTTAGAATTTACTGAAAAACCCGCATTACACGAAATGCACAGTGTAGTACATAGTATATGAGTGAGTTGCACTGAAAAACTTAGAATATAAGAAACGCACAGTGTAGTACATAGTATATGAGTGAGTTGCACTGAAAAACTTAGAATATAAGAAACGCACAGTGTAGTACATAGTATATGAGTGAGTTGCACTGAAAAACTTAGAATATAAGAAACGCACAGTGTAGTACATAGTATATGAGTGAGTTGCACTGAAAAACTTAGAATATAAGAAACGCACAGTGTAGTACATAGTATATGAGTGAGTTGCACTGAAAAACTTAGAATATAAGAAACGCAAAGTGTAGTACATAGTATATGAGTGAGTTGCACTGAAAAACTTAGAATATAAGAAACGCACAGTGTAGTACATAGTATATGAGTGAGTTGCACTGAAAAACTTAGAATTTACTGAAAAACCCGCATAACACGAAATGCACAGTGTAGTACATAGTATATGAGTGAGTTGCACTGAAAAACTTAGAATATAAGAAACGCACAGTGTGGTACATAGTATATGAGTGAGTTGCACTGAAATACTTAGAATTTAAGAAACGCACAGTGTAGTACATAGTATATGAGTGAGTTGCACTGAAAAACTTAGAATATAAGAAACGCACAGTGTAGTACATAGTATATGAGTGAGTTGCACTGAAAAACTTAGAATATAAGAAACGCACAGTGTAGTACATAGTATATGAGTGAGTTGCACTGAAAAACTTAGAATATAAGAAACGCACAGTGTAGTACATAGTATATGAGTGAGTTGCCCTGAAAAACTTAGAATATAAGAAACGCACAGTGTAGTACATAGTATATGAGTGAGTTGCACTGAAAAACTTAGAATATAAGAAACGCAAAGTGTAGTACATAGTATATGAGTGAGTTGCACTGAAAAACTTAGAATATAAGAAACGCACAGTGTAGTACATAGTATATGAGTGAGTTGCACTGAAAAACTTAGAATATAAGAAACGCACAGTGTAGTACATAGTATATGAGTGAGTTGCACTGATAAACTTAGAATATAAGAAACGCACAGTGTAGTACATAGTATATGAGTGAGTTGCACTGAAAAACTTAGAATATAAGAAACGCAAAGTGTAGTACATAGTATATGAGTGAGTTGCACTGAAAAACTTAGAATATAAGAAACGCACAGTGTAGTACATAGTATATGAGTGAGTTGAACTGAAAAACTTAGAATTTACTGAAAAACCCGCATTACACGAAATGCACAGTGTAGTACATAGTATATGAGTGAGTTGCACTGAAAAACTTAGAATATAAGAAACGCACAGTGTAGTACATAGTATATGAGTGAGTTGCACTGAAATACTTAGAATTTAAGAAACGCACAGTGTAGTACATAGTATATGAGTGAGTTGCACTGAAAAACTTAGAATATAAGAAACGCACAGTGTAGTACATAGTATATGAGTGAGTTGCACTGAAAAACTTAGAATATAAGAAACGCACAGTGTAGTACATAGTATATGAGTGAGTTGCACTGAAAAACTTAGAATATAAGAAACGCACAGTGTAGTACATAGTATATGAGTGAGTTGCACTGAAAAACTTAGAATATAAGAAACGCACAGTGTAGTACATAGTATATGAGTGAGTTGCACTGAAAAACTTAGAATATAAGAAACGCACAGTGTAGTACATAGTATATGAGTGAGTTGCCCTGAAAAACTTAGAATATAAGAAACGCACAGTGTAGTACATAGTATATGAGTGAGTTGCACTGAAAAACTTAGAATTTACTGAAAAACCCGCATTACACGAAATGCACAGTGTAGTACATAGTATATGAGTGAGTTGCACTGAATAACTTAGAATATAAGAAACGCACAGTGTAGTACATAGTATATGAGTGAGTTGCACTGAAAAACTTAGAATATAAGAAACGCACAGTGTAGTACATAGTATATGAGTGAGTTGCACTGAAAAACTTAGAATATAAGAAACGCACAGTGTAGTACATAGTATATGAGTGAGTTGCACTGAAAAACTTAGAATATAAGAAACGCACAGTGTAGTACATAGTATATGAGTGAGTTGCACTGAAAAACTTAGAATATAAGAAACGCAAAGTGTAGTACATAGTATATGAGTGAGTTGCACTGAAAAACTTAGAATATAAGAAACGCACAGTGTAGTACATAGTATATGAGTGAGTTGCACTGAAAAACTTAGAATTTACTGAAAAACCCGCATTACACGAAATGCACAGTGTAGTACATAGTATATGAGTGAGTTGCACTGAAAAACTTAGAATATAAGAAACGCACAGTGTAGTACATAGTATATGAGTGAGTTGCACTGAAATACTTAGAATTTAAGAAACGCACAGTGTAGTACATAGTATATGAGTGAGTTGCACTGAAAAACTTAGAATATAAGAAACGCACAGTGTAGTACATAGTATATGAGTGAGTTGCACTGAAAAACTTAGAATATAAGAAACGCACAGTGTAGTACATAGTATATGAGTGAGTTGCACTGAAAAACTTAGAATATAAGAAACGCACAGTGTAGTACATAGTATATGAGTGAGTTGCACTGAAAAACTTAGAATATAAGAAACGCACAGTGTAGTACATAGTATATGAGTGAGTTGCACTGAAAAACTTAGAATATAAGAAACGCACAGTGTAGTACATAGTATATGAGTGAGTTGCCCTGAAAAACTTAGAATATAAGAAACGCACAGTGTAGTACATAGTATATGAGTGAGTTGCACTGAAAAACTTAGAATTTACTGAAAAACCCGCATTACACGAAATGCACAGTGTAGTACATAGTATATGAGTGAGTTGCACTGAATAACTTAGAATATAAGAAACGCACAGTGTAGTACATAGTATATGAGTGAGTTGCACTGAAAAACTTAGAATATAAGAAACGCACAGTGTAGTACATAGTATATGAGTGAGTTGCACTGAAAAACTTAGGATATAAGAAACGCACAGTGTAGTACATAGTATATGAGTGAGTTGCACTGAAAAACTTAGAATATATGAAACGCACAGTGTAGTACATAGTATATGAGTGAGTTGCACTCAAAAACTTAGAATATGAGAAACGCACAGTGTAGTACATAGTATATGAGTGAGTTGCACTGAAAAACTTAGAATTTACTGAAAAACCCGCATTACACGAAATGCACAGTGTAGTACATAGTATATGAGTGAGTTGCACTGAAAAACTTAGAATATAAGAAACGCACAGTGTAGTACATAGTATATGAGTGAGTTGCACTGAAAAACTTAGAATATAAGAAACGCACAGTGTAGTACATAGTATATGAGTGAGTTGCACTGAAAAACTTAGAATATAAGAAACGCACAGTGTAGTACATAGTATATGAGTGAGTTGCACTGAAAAACTTAGAATATAAGAAACGCACAGTGTAGTACATAGTATATGAGTGAGTTGCACTGAAAAACTTAGAATATAAGAAACGCAAAGTGTAGTACATAGTATATGAGTGAGTTGCACTGAAAAACTTAGAATATAAGAAACGCACAGTGTAGTACATAGTATATGAGTGAGTTGCACTGAAAAACTTAGAATTTACTGAAAAACCCGCATAACACGAAATGCACAGTGTAGTACATAGTATATGAGTGAGTTGCACTGAAAAACTTAGAATATAAGAAACGCACAGTGTGGTACATAGTATATGAGTGAGTTGCACTGAAATACTTAGAATTTAAGAAACGCACAGTGTAGTACATAGTATATGAGTGAGTTGCACTGAAAAACTTAGAATATAAGAAACGCACAGTGTAGTACATAGTATATGAGTGAGTTGCACTGAAAAACTTAGAATATAAGAAACGCACAGTGTAGTACATAGTATATGAGTGAGTTGCACTGAAAAACTTAGAATATAAGAAACGCACAGTGTAGTACATAGTATATGAGTGAGTTGCCCTGAAAAACTTAGAATATAAGAAACGCACAGTGTAGTACATAGTATATGAGTGAGTTGCACTGAAAAACTTAGAATATAAGAAACGCAAAGTGTAGTACATAGTATATGAGTGAGTTGCACTGAAAAACTTAGAATATAAGAAACGCACAGTGTAGTACATAGTATATGAGTGAGTTGCACTGAAAAACTTAGAATATAAGAAACGCACAGTGTAGTACATAGTATATGAGTGAGTTGCACTGATAAACTTAGAATATAAGAAACGCACAGTGTAGTACATAGTATATGAGTGAGTTGCACTGAAAAACTTAGAATATAAGAAACGCAAAGTGTAGTACATAGTATATGAGTGAGTTGCACTGAAAAACTTAGAATATAAGAAACGCACAGTGTAGTACATAGTATATGAGTGAGTTGAACTGAAAAACTTAGAATTTACTGAAAAACCCGCATTACACGAAATGCACAGTGTAGTACATAGTATATGAGTGAGTTGCACTGAAAAACTTAGAATATAAGAAACGCACAGTGTAGTACATAGTATATGAGTGAGTTGCACTGAAATACTTAGAATTTAAGAAACGCACAGTGTAGTACATAGTATATGAGTGAGTTGCACTGAAAAACTTAGAATATAAGAAACGCACAGTGTAGTACATAGTATATGAGTGAGTTGCACTGAAAAACTTAGAATATAAGAAACGCACAGTGTAGTACATAGTATATGAGTGAGTTGCACTGAAAAACTTAGAATATAAGAAACGCACAGTGTAGTACATAGTATATGAGTGAGTTGCACTGAAAAACTTAGAATATAAGAAACGCACAGTGTAGTACATAGTATATGAGTGAGTTGCACTGAAAAACTTAGAATATAAGAAACGCACAGTGTAGTACATAGTATATGAGTGAGTTGCCCTGAAAAACTTAGAATATAAGAAACGCACAGTGTAGTACATAGTATATGAGTGAGTTGCACTGAAAAACTTAGAATTTACTGAAAAACCCGCATTACACGAAATGCACAGTGTAGTACATAGTATATGAGTGAGTTGCACTGAATAACTTAGAATATAAGAAACGCACAGTGTAGTACATAGTATATGAGTGAGTTGCACTGAAAAACTTAGAATATAAGAAACGCACAGTGTAGTACATAGTATATGAGTGAGTTGCACTGAAAAACTTAGGATATAAGAAACGCACAGTGTAGTACATAGTATATGAGTGAGTTGCACTGAAAAACATAGAATATATGAAACGCACAGTGTAGTACATAGTATATGAGTGAGTTGCACTCAAAAACTTAGAATATGAGAAACGCACAGTGTAGTACATAGTATATGAGTGAGTTGCACTGAAAAACTTAGAATATAAGAAACGCACAGTGTAGTACATAGTATATGAGTGAGTTGCACTGAAAAACTTAGAATATAAGAAACGCACAGTGTAGTACATAGTATATGAGTGAGTTGCACTGAAAAACTTAGAATTTAAGAAACGCACATTGTAGTACATAGTATATGAGTGAGTTGCACTGAAAAACTTAGAATAAAAGAAACGCACAGTGTAGTACATAGTATATGAGTGAGTTGCACTGAAAAACTTAGAATTTACTGAAAAACCCGCATTACACGAAATGCACAGTGTAGTACATAGTATATGAGTGAGTTGCACTGAAAAACTTAGAATATAAGAAACGCACAGTGTAGTACATAGTATATGAGTGAGTTGCACTGAAAAACTTAGAATTTAAGAAACGCACAGTGTAGTACATAGTATATGAGTGAGTTGCACTGAAAAACTTAGAATATAAGAAACGCACAGTGTAGTACATAGTATATGAGCGAGTTGCACTGAAAAACTTAGAATATAAGAAACGCACAGTGTAGTACATAGTATATGAGTGAGTTGCACTGAAAAACTTAGAATATAAGAAACGCACATATAGAACATAGTATATGAATGAGTTGCACTGAAAAACTTAGAATTTACTGAAAAACCCGCAATACACGAAATGCACAGTGTAGTACATAGTATATGAGTGAGTTGCCCTGAAAAACTTAGAATATAAGAAACGCACAGTGTAGTACATAGTATATGAGTGAGTTGCACTGAAAAACTTAGAATATAAGAAACGCACAGTGTAGTACATAGTATATGAGTGAGTTGCACTGAAAAACTTAGAATATAAGAAACGCACAGTGTAGTACATAGTATATGAGTGAATTGCACTGAAAAACTTAGAATTTACTGAAAAACCCGCATTAGACGAAATGCACAGTGTAGTACATTGTATATGAGTGAGTTGCACTGAAAAACTTAGAATTTACTGAAAAATCCGCATTAGACGAAATGCACAGTGTAGTACATTGTATATGAGTGAGTTGCACTGAAAAACTTAGAATTTACTGAAAAACCCGCATTAGACGAAATGCACAGTGTAGTACATTGTATATGAGTGAGTTGCACTGAAAAACTTAGAATTTACTGAAAAACCCGCATTAGACGAAATGCACAGTGTAGTACATAGTATATGAGTGAGTTGCACTGAAAAACTTAGAATTTAAGAAACGCACAGTGTAGTACATAGTATATGAGTGAGTTGCACTGAAAAACTTAGAATATAAGCAACGCACAGTGTAGTACATAGTATATGAGTGAGTTGCACTGAAAAACTTAGAATATAAGAAACACACAGTGTAGTACATAGTATATGAGTGAGTTGCACTGAAAAACTTAGAATATAAGAAACGCACAGTGTAGTACATAGTATATGAGTGAGTTGCACTGAAAAACTTAGAATTTAAGAAACGCACAGTGTAGTACATAGTATATGAGTGAGTTGCACTGAAAAACTTAGAATATAAGAAACGCACAGTGTAGTACATAGTATATGAGCGAGTTGCACTGAAAAACTTAGAATATAAGAAACGCACAGTGTAGTACATAGTATATGAGTGAGTTGCACTGAAAAACTTAGAATATAAGAAACGCACATATAGTACATAGTATATGAATGAGTTGCACTGAAAAACTTAGAATTTACTGAAAAACCCGCAATACACGAAATGCACAGTGTAGTACATAGTATATGAGTGAGTTGCACTGAAAAACTTAGAATATAAGAAACGCACAGTGTAGTACATAGTATATGAGTGAGTTGCACTGAAACTCTTAGAATATAAGAAACGCACAGTGTAGTACATAGTATATGAGTGAGTTGCACTGAAAAACTTAGAATATAAGAAACGCACAGTGTAGTACATAGTATATGAGTGAGTTGCACTGAAAAACTTAGAATTTACTGAAAAACCCGCATTACACGAAATGCACAGTGTAGTACATAGTATATGAGTGAGTTGCACTGAAAAACTTAGAATATAAGAAACGCACAGTGTAGTACATAGTATATGAGTGAGTTGCACTGAAAAACTTAGAATATAAGAAACGCACAGTGTAGTACATAGTATATGAGTGAGTTGCACTGAAAAACTTAGAATATAAGAAACGCACAGTGTAGTACATAGTATATGAGTGAGTTGCACTGAAAAACTTAGAATATAAGAAACGCAAAGTGTAGTACATAGTATATGAGTGAGTTGCACTGAAAAACTTAGAATATAAGAAACGCACAGTGTAGTACATAGTATATGAGTGAGTTGCACTGAAAAACTTAGAATTTACTGAAAAACCCGCATTACACGAAATGCACAGTGTAGTACATAGTATATGAGTGAGTTGCACTGAAAAACTTAGAATATAAGAAACGCACAGTGTAGTACATAGTATATGAGTGAGTTGCACTGAAATACTTAGAATTTAAGAAACGCACAGTGTAGTACATAGTATATGAGTGAGTTGCACTGAAAAACTTAGAATATAAGAAACGCACAGTGTAGTACATAGTATATGAGTGAGTTGCACTGAAAAACTTAGAATATAAGAAACGCACAGTGTAGTACATAGTATATGAGTGAGTTGCACTGAAAAACTTAGAATATAAGAAACGCACAGTGTAGTACATAGTATATGAGTGAGTTGCACTGAAAAACTTAGAATATAAGAAACGCACAGTGTAGTACATAGTATATGAGTGAGTTGCACTGAAAAACTTAGAATATAAGAAACGCACAGTGTAGTACATAGTATATGAGTGAGTTGCCCTGAAAAACTTAGAATATAAGAAACGCACAGTGTAGTACATAGTATATGAGTGAGTTGCACTGAAAAACTTAGAATTTACTGAAAAACCCGCATTACACGAAATGCACAGTGTAGTACATAGTATATGAGTGAGTTGCACTGAATAACTTAGAATATAAGAAACGCACAGTGTAGTACATAGTATATGAGTGAGTTGCACTGAAAAACTTAGAATATAAGAAACGCACAGTGTAGTACATAGTATATGAGTGAGTTGCACTGAAAAACTTAGGATATAAGAAACGCACAGTGTAGTACATAGTATATGAGTGAGTTGCACTGAAAAACTTAGAATATATGAAACGCACAGTGTAGTACATAGTATATGAGTGAGTTGCACTCAAAAACTTAGAATATGAGAAACGCACAGTGTAGTACATAGTATATGAGTGAGTTGCACTGAAAAACTTAGAATTTACTGAAAAACCCGCATTACACGAAATGCACAGTGTAGTACATAGTATATGAGTGAGTTGCACTGAAAAACTTAGAATATAAGAAACGCACAGTGTAGTACATAGTATATGAGTGAGTTGCACTGAAAAACTTAGAATATAAGAAACGCACAGTGTAGTACATAGTATATGAGTGAGTTGCACTGAAAAACTTAGAATATAAGAAACGCACAGTGTAGTACATAGTATATGAGTGAGTTGCACTGAAAAACTTAGAATATAAGAAACGCACAGTGTAGTACATAGTATATGAGTGAGTTGCACTGAAAAACTTAGAATATAAGAAACGCAAAGTGTAGTACATAGTATATGAGTGAGTTGCACTGAAAAACTTAGAATATAAGAAACGCACAGTGTAGTATATAGTATATGAGTGAGTTGCACTGAAAAACTTAGAATTTACTGAAAAACCCGCATAACACGAAATGCACAGTGTAGTACATAGTATATGAGTGAGTTGCACTGAAAAACTTAGAATATAAGAAACGCACAGTGTGGTACATAGTATATGAGTGAGTTGCACTGAAATACTTAGAATTTAAGAAACGCACAGTGTAGTACATAGTATATGAGTGAGTTGCACTGAAAAACTTAGAATATAAGAAACGCACAGTGTAGTACATAGTATATGAGTGAGTTGCACTGAAAAACTTAGAATATAAGAAACGCACAGTGTAGTACATAGTATATGAGTGAGTTGCACTGAAAAACTTAGAATATAAGAAACGCACAGTGTAGTACATAGTATATGAGTGAGTTGCCCTGAAAAACTTAGAATATAAGAAACGCACAGTGTAGTACATAGTATATGAGTGAGTTGCACTGAAAAACTTAGAATTTACTGAAAAACCCGCATTACACGAAATGCACAGTGTAGTACATAGTATATGAGTGAGTTGCACTGAAAAACTTAGAATATAAGAAACGCACAGTGTAGTACATAGTATATGAGTGAGTTGCACTGAAAAACTTAGAATATAAGAAACGCACAGTGTAGTACATAGTATATGAGTGAGTTGCACTGAAAAACTTAGAATATAAGAAACGCACAGTGTAGTACATAGTATATGAGTGAGTTGCACTGAAAAACTTAGAATATAAGAAACGCACAGTGTAGTACATAGTATATGAGTGAGTTGCACTCAAAAACTTAGAATATGAGAAACGCACAGTGTAGTACATAGTATATGAGTGAGTTGCACTAAAAAACTTAGAATTTACTGAAAAACCCGCATTTCACGAAATGCACAGTGTAGTACATAGTATATGAGTGAGTTGCACTGAAAAACTTAGAATATAAGAAACGCACAGTGTAGTACATAGTATATGAGTGAGTTGCACTGAAAAACTTAGAATATAAGAAACGCACAGTGTAGTACATAGTATATGAGTGAGTTGCACTGAAAAACTAGAATATAAAAAACGCACAGTGTAGTACATAGTATATGAGTGAGTTGCACTGAAAAACTTAGAATATAAGAAACGCACAGTGTAGTACATAGTATATGAGTGAATTGCACTGAAAAACTTAGAATTTACTGAAAAACCCGCATTAGACGAAATGCACAGTGTAGTACATTGTATATGAGTGAGTTGCACTGAAAAACTTAGAATTTACTGAAAAACCCGCATTAGACGAAATGCACAGTGTAGTACATTGTATATGAGTGAGTTGCACTGAAAAACTTAGAATTTACTGAAAAACCCGCATTAGACGAAATGCACAGTGTAGTACATAGTATATGAGTGAGTTGCATGAAAAACTTAGAATTTAAGAAACGCACAGTGTAGTACATAGTATATGAGTGAGTTGCACTGAATAACTTAGAATATAAGAAACGCACAGTGTAGTACATAGTATATGAGTGAGTTGCACTGAAAAACTTAGAATATAAGAAACGCACAGTGTAGTCCATAGTATATGAGTGAGTTGCACTCAAAAACTTAGAATATAAGAAACGCACATTGTAGTACATAGTATATGAGTGAGTTGCACTGAAAAACTTAGAATTTAAGAAACGCACAGTGTAGTACATAGTATATGAGTGAGTTGCACTGAAAAACCTAGAACATAAGAAACGCACAGTGTAGTACATAGTATATGAGTGAGTTGCACTGAAAAACTTAGAATATAAGAAACGCACAGTGTACTACATAGTATATGAGTGAGTTGCACTGAAAAACTTAGAATATAAGAAACGCACAGTGTAGTACATAGTATATGAGTGAGTTGCACTGAAAAACTTAGAATATAAGAAACGCACAGTGTAGTACATAGTATATGAGTGAGTTGCACTGAAAAACTTAGAATATAAGAAACGCACAGTGTAGTACATAGTATATGAGTGAGTTGCACTGAAAAACTTAGAATATAAGAAACGCACAGTGTAGTACATAGTATATGAGTGAGTTGCACTGAAAAAATTAGAATATAAGAAATGCACAGTGTAGTACATAGTATATGAGTGAGTTGCACTGAAAAACTTAGAATTTACTGAAAAACCCGCATTACACGAAATGCACAGTGTAGTACATAGTATATGAGTGAGTTGCACTGAAAAACTTAGAATATAAGAAACGCACAGTGTAGTACATAGTATATGAGTGAGTTGCACTGAAAAACTTAGAATATAAGAAACGCACAGTGTAGTACATAGTATATGAGTGAGTTGCAAGGAAAAACTTAGAATATAAGAAACGCACAGTGTAGTACATAGTATATGAGTGAGTTGCACTGAAAAACTTAGAATATAAGAAACGCACAGTGTAGTACATAGTATATGAGTGAGTTGCACTGAAAAACTTAGAATATAAGAAACGCACAGTGTAGTACATAGTATATGAGTGAGTTGCACTGAAAAACTTAGAATATAAGAAACGCACAGTGTAGTACATAGTATATGAGTGAGTTGCACTGAAAAACTTAGAATATAAGAAACGCACAGTGTAGTACATAGTATATGAGTGAGTTGCACTGAAAATCTTAGAATATAAGAAACGCACAGTGTAGTACATAGTATATGAATGAGTTGCACTGAAAAACTTAGAATATAAGAAACGCACAGTGTAGTACATAGTATATGAGTGAGTTGCACTGAAAAACTTAGAATTTACTGAAAAACCCGCATTAGACGAAATGCACAGTGTAGTACATTGTATATGAGTGAGTTGCACTGAAAAACTTAGAATTTACTGAAAAACCCGCATTAGACGAAATGCACAGTGTAGTACATAGTATATGAGTGAGTTGCACTGAAAAACTTAGAATTTAAGAAACGCACAGTGTAGTACATAGTATATGAGTGAGTTGCACTGAAAAACTTAGAATATAAGAAACGCACAGTGTAGTACATAGTATATGAGTGAGTTGCACTGAAAAACTTAGAATATAAGAAACGCACAGTGTAGTACATAGTATATGAGTGAGTTGCACTGAAAAACTTAGAATATAAGAAACGCACAGTGTAGTACATAGTATATGAGTGAGTTGCACTGAAAAACTTAGAATTTAAGAAACGCACATTGTAGTACATAGTATATGAGTGAGTTGCACTGAAAAACTTAGAATATAAGAAACGCACATATAGAACATAGTATATGAATGAGTTGCACTGAAAAACTTAGAATTTACTGAAAAACCCGCAATACACGAAATGCACAGTGTAGTACATAGTATATGAGTGAGTTGCCCTGAAAAACTTAGAATATAAGAAACGCACAGTGTAGTACATAGTATATGAGTGAGTTGCACTGAAAAACTTAGAATATAAGAAACGCACAGTGTAGTACATAGTATATGAGTGAGTTGCACTGAAAAACTTAGAATATAAGAAACGCACAGTGTAGTACATAGTATATGAGTGAATTGCACTGAAAAACTTAGAATTTACTGAAAAACCCGCATTAGACGAAATGCACAGTGTAGTACATTGTATATGAGTGAGTTGCACTGAAAAACTTAGAATTTACTGAAAAATCCGCATTAGACGAAATGCACAGTGTAGTACATTGTATATGAGTGAGTTGCACTGAAAAACATAGAATTTACTGAAAAACCCGCATTAGACGAAATGCACAGTGTAGTACATTGTATATGAGTGAGTTGCACTGAAAAACTTAGAATTTACTGAAAAACCCGCATTAGACGAAATGCACAGTGTAGTACATAGTATATGAGTGAGTTGCACTGAAAAACTTAGAATTTAAGAAACGCACAGTGTAGTACATAGTATATGAGTGAGTTGCACTGAAAAACTTAGAATATAAGCAACGCACAGTGTAGTACATAGTATATGAGTGAGTTGCACTGAAAAACTTAGAATATAAGAAACACACAGTGTAGTACATAGTATATGAGTGAGTTGCACTGAAAAACTTAGAATATAAGAAACGCACAGTGTAGTACATAGTATATGAGTGAGTTGCACTGAAAAACTTAGAATTTAAGAAACGCACAGTGTAGTACATAATATATGATTGAGTTGCACTGAAAAACTTAGAATATAAGAAACGCACAGTGTAGTACATAGTATATGAGCGAGTTGCACTGAAAAACTTAGAATATAAGAAACGCACAGTGTAGTACATAGTATATGAGTGAGTTGCACTGAAAAACTTAGAATATAAGAAACGCACATATAGTACATAGTATATGAATGAGTTGCACTGAAAAACTTAGAATTTACTGAAAAACCCGCAATACACGAAATGCACAGTGTAGTACATAGTATATGAGTGAGTTGCACTGAAAAACTTAGAATATAAGAAACGCACAGTGTAGTACATAGTATATGAGTGAGTTGCACTGAAACTCTTAGAATATAAGAAACGCACAGTGTAGTACATAGTATATGAGTGAGTTGCACTGAAAAACTTAGAATATAAGAAACGCACAGTGTAGTACATAGTATATGAGTGAGTTGCACTGAAAAACTTAGAATTTACTGAAAAACCCGCATTACACGAAATGCACAGTGTAGTACATA
Organism: Mus caroli; assembly: GCF_978045245.1. NCBI lineage: Eukaryota > Metazoa > Chordata > Mammalia > Rodentia > Muridae > Mus > Mus caroli. Next base: position 3,853,000 of record NW_028227280.1, read on the forward strand.
GTATATGAGTGAGTTGCACTGAAAAATTTAGAATATAAGAAACGCACAGTGTAGTACATAGTATATGAGTGAGTTGCACTGAAAAACTTAGAATTTAAGAAACGCACAGTGTAGTACATAGTATATGAGTGAGTTGCACTGAAAAACTTAGAATATAAGAAACGCACAGTGTAGTACATAGTATATGAGTGAGTTGCACTGAAAAACTTAGAATATAAGAAACGCACAGTGTAGTACATAGTATATGAGTGAGTTGCACTGAAAAACTTAGAATATAAGAAACGCACAGTGTAGTACATAGTATATGAGTGAGTTGCACTGAAAAACTTAGAATTTAAGAAACGCACATTGTAGTACATAGTATATGAGTGAGTTGCACTGAAAAACTTAGAATAAAAGAAACGCACAGTGTAGTACATAGTATATGAGTGAGTTGCACTGAAAAACTTAGAATTTACTGAAAAACCCGCATTACACGAAATGCACAGTGTAGTACATAGTATATGAGTGAGTTGCACTGAAAAACTTAGAATATAAGAAACGCACAGTGTAGTACATAGTATATGAGTGAGTTGCACTGAAAAACTTAGAATTTAAGAAACGCACAGTGTAGTACATAGTATATGAGTGAGTTGCACTGAAAAACTTAGAATATAAGAAACGCACAGTGTAGTACATAGTATATGAGCGAGTTGCACTGAAAAACTTAGAATATAAGAAACGCACAGTGTAGTACATAGTATATGAGTGAGTTGCACTGAAAAACTTAGAATATAAGAAACGCACATATAGAACATAGTATATGAATGAGTTGCACTGAAAAACTTAGAATTTACTGAAAAACCCGCAATACACGAAATGCACAGTGTAGTACATAGTATATGAGTGAGTTGCCCTGAAAAACTTAGAATATAAGAAACGCACAGTGTAGTACATAGTATATGAGTGAGTTGCACTGAAAAACTTAGAATATAAGAAACGCACAGTGTAGTACATAGTATATGAGTGAGTTGCACTGAAAAACTTAGAATATAAGAAACGCACAGTGTAGTACATAGTATATGAGTGAATTGCACTGAAAAACTTAGAATTTACTGAAAAACCCGCATTAGACGAAATGCACAGTGTAGTACATTGTTTATGAGTGAGTTGCACTGAAAAACTTAGAATTTACTGAAAAATCCGCATTAGACGAAATGCACAGTGTAGTACATTGTATATGAGTGAGTTGCACTGAAAAACTTAGAATTTACTGAAAAACCCGCATTAGACGAAATGCACAGTGTAGTACATTGTATATGAGTGAGTTGCACTGAAAAACTTAGAATTTACTGAAAAACCCGCATTAGACGAAATGCACAGTGTAGTACATAGTATATGAGTGAGTTGCACTGAAAAACTTAGAATTTAAGAAACGCACAGTGTAGTACATAGTATATGAGTGAGTTGCACTGAAAAACTTAGAATATAAGCAACGCACAGTGTAGTACATAGTATATGAGTGAGTTGCACTGAAAAACTTAGAATATAAGAAACACACAGTGTAGTACATAGTATATGAGTGAGTTGCACTGAAAAACTTAGAATATAAGAAACGCACAGTGTAGTACATAGTATATGAGTGAGTTGCACTGAAAAACTTAGAATTTAAGAAACGCACAGTGTAGTACATAGTATATGAGTGAGTTGCACTGAAAAACTTAGAATATAAGAAACGCACAGTGTAGTACATAGTATATGAGCGAGTTGCACTGAAAAACTTAGAATATAAGAAACGCACAGTGTAGTACATAGTATATGAGTGAGTTGCACTGAAAAACAGAATATAAGAAACGCACATATAGTACATAGTATATGAATGAGTTGCACTGAAAAACTTAGAATTTACTGAAAAACCCGCAATACACGAAATGCACAGTGTAGTACATAGTATATGAGTGAGTTGCACTGAAAAACTTAGAATATAAGAAACGCACAGTGTAGTACATAGTATATGAGTGAGTTGCACTGAAACTCTTAGAATATAAGAAACGCACAGTGTAGTACATAGTATATGAGTGAGTTGCACTGAAAAACTTAGAATATAAGAAACGCACAGTGTAGTACATAGTATATGAGTGAGTTGCACTGAAAAACTTAGAATTTACTGAAAAACCCGCATTACACGAAATGCACAGTGTAGTACATAGTATATGAGTGAGTTGCACTGAAAAACTTAGAATATAAGAAACGCACAGTGTAGTACATAGTATATGAGTGAGTTGCACTGAAAAACTTAGAATATAAGAAACGCACAGTGTAGTACATAGTATATGAGTGAGTTGCACTGAAAAACTTAGAATATAAGAAACGCACAGTGTAGTACATTGTATATGAGTGAGTTGCACTGAAAAACTTAGAATATAAGAAACGCAAAGTGTAGTACATAGTATATGAGTGAGTTGCACTGAAAAACTTAGAATATAAGAAACGCACAGTGTAGTACATAGTATATGAGTGAGTTGCACTGAAAAACTTAGAATTTACTGAAAAACCCGCATTACACGAAATGCACAGTGTAGTACATAGTATATGAGTGAGTTGCACTGAAAAACTTAGAATATAAGAAACGCACAGTGTAGTACATAGTATATGAGTGAGTTGCACTGAAATACTTAGAATTTAAGAAACGCACAGTGTAGTACATAGTATATGAGTGAGTTGCACTGAAAAACTTAGAATATAAGAAACGCACAGTGTAGTACATAGTATATGAGTGAGTTGCACTGAAAAACTTAGAATATAAGAAACGCACAGTGTAGTACATAGTATATGAGTGAGTTGCACTGAAAAACTTAGAATATAAGAAACGCACAGTGTAGTACATAGTATATGAGTGAGTTGCACTGAAAAACTTAGAATATAAGAAACGCACAGTGTAGTACATAGTATATGAGTGAGTTGCACTGAAAAACTTAGAATATAAGAAACGCACAGTGTAGTACATAGTATATGAGTGAGTTGCCCTGAAAAACTTAGAATATAAGAAACGCACAGTGTAGTACATAGTATATGAGTGAGTTGCACTGAAAAACTTAGAATTTACTGAAAAACCCGCATTACACGAAATGCACAGTGTAGTACATAGTATATGAGTGAGTTGCACTGAAAAACTTAGAATATAAGAAACGCACAGTGTAGTACATAGTATATGAGTGAGTTGCACTGAAAAACTTAGAATATAAGAAACGCACAGTGTAGTACATAGTATATGAGTGAGTTGCACTGAAAAACTTAGAATATAAGAAACGCACAGTGTAGTACATAGTATATGAGTGAGTTGCACTGAAAAACTTAGAATATGAGAAACGCACAGTGTAGTACATAGTATATGAGTGAGTTGCACTGAAAAACTTAGAATTTACTGAAAAACCCGCATTACACGAAATGCACAGTGTAGTACATAGTATATGAGTGAGTTGCACTGAAAAACTTAGAATATAAGAAACGCACAGTGTAGTACATAGTATATGAGTGAGTTGCACTGAAAAACTTAGAATATAAGAAACGCACAGTGTAGTACATAGTATATGAGTGAGTTGCACTGAAAAACTTAGAATATAAGAAACGCACAGTGTAGTACATAGTATATGAGTGAGTTGCACTGAAAAACTTAGAATATAAGAAACGCACAGTGTAGTACATAGTATATGAGTGAGTTGCACTCAAAAACTTAGAATATGAGAAACGCACAGTGTAGTACATAGTATATGAGTGAGTTGCACTAAAAAACTTAGAATTTACTGAAAAACCCGCATTACACGAAATGCACAGTGTAGTACATAGTATATGAGTGAGTTGCACTGAAAAACTTAGAATATAAGAAACGCACAGTGTAGTACATAGTATATGAGTGAGTTGCACTGAAAAACTTAGAATATAAGAAACGCACAGTGTAGTACATAGTATATGAGTGAGTTGCACTCAAAAACTTAGAATATGAGAAACGCACAGTGTAGTACATAGTATATGAGTGAGTTGCACTAAAAAACTTAGAATTTACTGAAAAACCCGCATTACACGAAATGCACAGTGTAGTACATAGTATATGAGTGAGTTGCACTGAAAAACTTAGAATATAAGAAACGCACAGTGTAGTACATAGTATATGAGTGAGTTGCACTGAAAAACTTAGAATATAAGAAACGCACAGTGTAGTACATAGTATATGAGTGAGTTGCACTGAAAAACTTAGAATATAAGAAACGCACAGTGTAGTACATAGTATATGAGTGAGTTGCACTGAAAAACTTAGAATATAAGAAACGCACAGTGTAGTACATAGTATATGAGTGAGTTGCACTGAAAATCTTAGAATATAAGAAACGCACAGTGTAGTACATAGTATATGAATGAGTTGCACTGAAAAACTTAGAATATAAGAAACGCACAGTGTAGTACATAGTATATGAGTGAGTTGCACTGAAAAACTTAGAATTTACTGAAAAACCCGCATTAGACGAAATGCACAGTGTAGTACATTGTATATGAGTGAGTTGCACTGAAAAACTTAGAATTTACTGAAAAACCCGCATTAGACGAAATGCACAGTGTAGTACATAGTATATGAGTGAGTTGCACTGAAAAACTTAGAATTTAAGAAACGCACAGTGTAGTACATAGTATATGAGTGAGTTGCACTGAAAAACTTAGAATATAAGAAACGCACAGTGTAGTACATAGTATATGAGTGAGTTGCACTGAAAAACTTAGAATATAAGAAACGCACAGTGTAGTACATAGTATATGAGTGAGTTGCACTGAAAAACTTAGAATATAAGAAACGCACAGTGTAGTACATAGTATATGAGTGAGTTGCACTGAAAAACTTAGAATTTAAGAAACGCACATTGTAGTACATAGTATATGAGTGAGTTGCACTGAAAAACTTAGAATATAAGAAACGCACATATAGAACATAGTATATGAATGAGTTGCACTGAAAAACTTAGAATTTACTGAAAAACCCGCAATACACGAAATGCACAGTGTAGTACATAGTATATGAGTGAGTTGCCCTGAAAAACTTAGAATATAAGAAACGCACAGTGTAGTACATAGTATATGAGTGAGTTGCACTGAAAAACTTAGAATATAAGAAACGCACAGTGTAGTACATAGTATATGAGTGAGTTGCACTGAAAAACTTAGAATTTAAGAAACGCACATTGTAGTACATAGTATATGAGTGAGTTGCACTGAAAAACTTAGAATAAAAGAAACGCACAGTGTAGTACATAGTATATGAGTGAGTTGCACTGAAAAACTTAGAATTTACTGAAAAACCCGCATTACACGAAATGCACAGTGTAGTACATAGTATATGAGTGAGTTGCACTGAAAAACTTAGAATATAAGAAACGCACAGTGTAGTACATAGTATATGAGTGAGTTGCACTGAAAAACTTAGAATTTAAGAAACGCACAGTGTAGTACATAGTATATGAGTGAGTTGCACTGAAAAACTTAGAATATAAGAAACGCACAGTGTAGTACATAGTATATGAGCGAGTTGCACTGAAAAACTTAGAATATAAGAAACGCACAGTGTAGTACATAGTATATGAGTGAGTTGCACTGAAAAACTTAGAATATAAGAAACGCACATATAGAACATAGTATATGAATGAGTTGCACTGAAAAACTTAGAATTTACTGAAAAACCCGCAATACACGAAATGCACAGTGTAGTACATAGTATATGAGTGAGTTGCCCTGAAAAACTTAGAATATAAGAAACGCACAGTGTAGTACATAGTATATGAGTGAGTTGCACTGAAAAACTTAGAATATAAGAAACGCACAGTGTAGTACATAGTATATGAGTGAGTTGCACTGAAAAACTTAGAATATAAGAAACGCACAGTGTAGTACATAGTATATGAGTGAATTGCACTGAAAAACTTAGAATTTACTGAAAAACCCGCATTAGACGAAATGCACAGTGTAGTACATTGTTTATGAGTGAGTTGCACTGAAAAACTTAGAATTTACTGAAAAATCCGCATTAGACGAAATGCACAGTGTAGTACATTGTATATGAGTGAGTTGCACTGAAAAACTTAGAATTTACTGAAAAACCCGCATTAGACGAAATGCACAGTGTAGTACATTGTATATGAGTGAGTTGCACTGAAAAACTTAGAATTTACTGAAAAACCCGCATTAGACGAAATGCACAGTGTAGTACATAGTATATGAGTGAGTTGCACTGAAAAACTTAGAATTTAAGAAACGCACAGTGTAGTACATAGTATATGAGTGAGTTGCACTGAAAAACTTAGAATATAAGCAACGCACAGTGTAGTACATAGTATATGAGTGAGTTGCACTGAAAAACTTAGAATATAAGAAACACACAGTGTAGTACATAGTATATGAGTGAGTTGCACTGAAAAACTTAGAATATAAGAAACGCACAGTGTAGTACATAGTATATGAGTGAGTTGCACTGAAAAACTTAGAATTTAAGAAACGCACAGTGTAGTACATAGTATATGAGTGAGTTGCACTGAAAAACTTAGAATATAAGAAACGCACAGTGTAGTACATAGTATATGAGCGAGTTGCACTGAAAAACTTAGAATATAAGAAACGCACAGTGTAGTACATAGTATATGAGTGAGTTGCACTGAAAAACAGAATATAAGAAACGCACATATAGTACATAGTATATGAATGAGTTGCACTGAAAAACTTAGAATTTACTGAAAAACCCGCAATACACGAAATGCACAGTGTAGTACATAGTATATGAGTGAGTTGCACTGAAAAACTTAGAATATAAGAAACGCACAGTGTAGTACATAGTATATGAGTGAGTTGCACTGAAACTCTTAGAATATAAGAAACGCACAGTGTAGTACATAGTATATGAGTGAGTTGCACTGAAAAACTTAGAATATAAGAAACGCACAGTGTAGTACATAGTATATGAGTGAGTTGCACTGAAAAACTTAGAATTTACTGAAAAACCCGCATTACACGAAATGCACAGTGTAGTACATAGTATATGAGTGAGTTGCACTGAAAAACTTAGAATATAAGAAACGCACAGTGTAGTACATAGTATATGAGTGAGTTGCACTGAAAAACTTAGAATATAAGAAACGCACAGTGTAGTACATAGTATATGAGTGAGTTGCACTGAAAAACTTAGAATATAAGAAACGCACAGTGTAGTACATTGTATATGAGTGAGTTGCACTGAAAAACTTAGAATATAAGAAACGCAAAGTGTAGTACATAGTATATGAGTGAGTTGCACTGAAAAACTTAGAATATAAGAAACGCACAGTGTAGTACATAGTATATGAGTGAGTTGCACTGAAAAACTTAGAATTTACTGAAAAACCCGCATTACACGAAATGCACAGTGTAGTACATAGTATATGAGTGAGTTGCACTGAAAAACTTAGAATATAAGAAACGCACAGTGTAGTACATAGTATATGAGTGAGTTGCACTGAAATACTTAGAATTTAAGAAACGCACAGTGTAGTACATAGTATATGAGTGAGTTGCACTGAAAAACTTAGAATATAAGAAACGCACAGTGTAGTACATAGTATATGAGTGAGTTGCACTGAAAAACTTAGAATATAAGAAACGCACAGTGTAGTACATAGTATATGAGTGAGTTGCACTGAAAAACTTAGAATATAAGAAACGCACAGTGTAGTACATAGTATATGAGTGAGTTGCACTGAAAAACTTAGAATATAAGAAACGCACAGTGTAGTACATAGTATATGAGTGAGTTGCACTGAAAAACTTAGAATATAAGAAACGCACAGTGTAGTACATAGTATATGAGTGAGTTGCCCTGAAAAACTTAGAATATAAGAAACGCACAGTGTAGTACATAGTATATGAGTGAGTTGCACTGAAAAACTTAGAATTTACTGAAAAACCCGCATTACACGAAATGCACAGTGTAGTACATAGTATATGAGTGAGTTGCACTGAAAAACTTAGAATATAAGAAACGCACAGTGTAGTACATAGTATATGAGTGAGTTGCACTGAAAAACTTAGAATATAAGAAACGCACAGTGTAGTACATAGTATATGAGTGAGTTGCACTGAAAAACTTAGAATATAAGAAACGCACAGTGTAGTACATAGTATATGAGTGAGTTGCACTGAAAAACTTAGAATATGAGAAACGCACAGTGTAGTACATAGTATATGAGTGAGTTGCACTGAAAAACTTAGAATTTACTGAAAAACCCGCATTACACGAAATGCACAGTGTAGTACATAGTATATGAGTGAGTTGCACTGAAAAACTTAGAATATAAGAAACGCACAGTGTAGTACATAGTATATGAGTGAGTTGCACTGAAAAACTTAGAATATAAGAAACGCACAGTGTAGTACATAGTATATGAGTGAGTTGCACTGAAAAACTTAGAATATAAGAAACGCACAGTGTAGTACATAGTATATGAGTGAGTTGCACTGAAAAACTTAGAATATAAGAAACGCACAGTGTAGTACATAGTATATGAGTGAGTTGCACTGAAAAACTTAGAATATAAGAAACGCACAGTGTAGTACATAGTATATGAGTGAGTTGCACTGAAAAACTTAGAATATAAGAAACGCACAGTGTAGTACATTGTATATGAGTGAGTTGCACTGAAAAACTTAGAATATAAGAAACGCAAAGTGTAGTACATAGTATATGAGTGAGTTGCACTGAAAAACTTAGAATATAAGAAACGCACAGTGTAGTACATAGTATATGAGTGAGTTGCACTGAAAAACTTAGAATTTACTGAAAAACCCGCATTACACGAAATGCACAGTGTAGTACATAGTATATGAGTGAGTTGCACTGAAAAACTTAGAATATAAGAAACGCACAGTGTAGTACATAGTATATGAGTGAGTTGCACTGAAATACTTAGAATTTAAGAAACGCACAGTGTAGTACATAGTATATGAGTGAGTTGCACTGAAAAACTTAGAATATAAGAAACGCACAGTGTAGTACATAGTATATGAGTGAGTTGCACTGAAAAACTTAGAATATAAGAAACGCACAGTGTAGTACATAGTATATGAGTGAGTTGCACTGAAAAACTTAGAATATAAGAAACGCACAGTGTAGTACATAGTATATGAGTGAGTTGCACTGAAAAACTTAGAATATAAGAAACGCACAGTGTAGTACATAGTATATGAGTGAGTTGCACTGAAAAACTTAGAATATAAGAAACGCACAGTGTAGTACATAGTATATGAGTGAGTTGCCCTGAAAAACTTAGAATATAAGAAACGCACAGTGTAGTACATAGTATATGAGTGAGTTGCACTGAAAAACTTAGAATTTACTGAAAAACCCGCATTACACGAAATGCACAGTGTAGTACATAGTATATGAGTGAGTTGCACTGAAAAACTTAGAATATAAGAAACGCACAGTGTAGTACATAGTATATGAGTGAGTTGCACTGAAAAACTTAGAATATAAGAAACGCACAGTGTAGTACATAGTATATGAGTGAGTTGCACTGAAAAACTTAGAATATAAGAAACGCACAGTGTAGTACATAGTATATGAGTGAGTTGCACTGAAAAACTTAGAATATGAGAAACGCACAGTGTAGTACATAGTATATGAGTGAGTTGCACTGAAAAACTTAGAATTTACTGAAAAACCCGCATTACACGAAATGCACAGTGTAGTACATAGTATATGAGTGAGTTGCACTGAAAAACTTAGAATATAAGAAACGCACAGTGTAGTACATAGTATATGAGTGAGTTGCACTGAAAAACTTAGAATATAAGAAACGCACAGTGTAGTACATAGTATATGAGTGAGTTGCACTGAAAAACTTAGAATATAAGAAACGCACAGTGTAGTACATAGTATATGAGTGAGTTGCACTGAAAAACTTAGAATATAAGAAACGCACAGTGTAGTACATAGTATATGAGTGAGTTGCACTCAAAAACTTAGAATATGAGAAACGCACAGTGTAGTACATAGTATATGAGTGAGTTGCACTAAAAAACTTAGAATTTACTGAAAAACCCGCATTACACGAAATGCACAGTGTAGTACATAGTATATGAGTGAGTTGCACTGAAAAACTTAGAATATAAGAAACGCACAGTGTAGTACATAGTATATGAGTGAGTTGCACTGAAAAACTTAGAATATAAGAAACGCACAGTGTAGTACATAGTATATGAGTGAGTTGCACTCAAAAACTTAGAATATGAGAAACGCACAGTGTAGTACATAGTATATGAGTGAGTTGCACTAAAAAACTTAGAATTTACTGAAAAACCCGCATTACACGAAATGCACAGTGTAGTACATAGTATATGAGTGAGTTGCACTGAAAAACTTAGAATATAAGAAACGCACAGTGTAGTACATAGTATATGAGTGAGTTGCACTGAAAAACTTAGAATATAAGAAACGCACAGTGTAGTACATAGTATATGAGTGAGTTGCACTGAAAAACTTAGAATATAAGAAACGCACAGTGTAGTACATAGTATATGAGTGAGTTGCACTGAAAAACTTAGAATATAAGAAACGCACAGTGTAGTACATAGTATATGAGTGAGTTGCACTGAAAATCTTAGAATATAAGAAACGCACAGTGTAGTACATAGTATATGAATGAGTTGCACTGAAAAACTTAGAATATAAGAAACGCACAGTGTAGTACATAGTATATGAGTGAGTTGCACTGAAAAACTTAGAATTTACTGAAAAACCCGCATTAGACGAAATGCACAGTGTAGTACATTGTATATGAGTGAGTTGCACTGAAAAACTTAGAATTTACTGAAAAACCCGCATTAGACGAAATGCACAGTGTAGTACATAGTATATGAGTGAGTTGCACTGAAAAACTTAGAATTTAAGAAACGCACAGTGTAGTACATAGTATATGAGTGAGTTGCACTGAAAAACTTAGAATATAAGAAACGCACAGTGTAGTACATAGTATATGAGTGAGTTGCACTGAAAAACTTAGAATATAAGAAACGCACAGTGTAGTACATAGTATATGAGTGAGTTGCACTGAAAAACTTAGAATATAAGAAACGCACAGTGTAGTACATAGTATATGAGTGAGTTGCACTGAAAAACTTAGAATTTAAGAAACGCACATTGTAGTACATAGTATATGAGTGAGTTGCACTGAAAAACTTAGAATATAAGAAACGCACATATAGAACATAGTATATGAATGAGTTGCACTGAAAAACTTAGAATTTACTGAAAAACCCGCAATACACGAAATGCACAGTGTAGTACATAGTATATGAGTGAGTTGCCCTGAAAAACTTAGAATATAAGAAACGCACAGTGTAGTACATAGTATATGAGTGAGTTGCACTGAAAAACTTAGAATTTACTGAAAAACCCGCATTACACGAAATGCACAGTGTAGTACATAGTATATGAGTGAGTTGCACTGAAAAACTTAGAATATAAGAAACGCACAGTGTAGTACATAGTATATGAGTGAGTTGCACTGAAAAACTTAGAATATAAGAAACGCACAGTGTAGTACATAGTATATGAGTGAGTTGCACTGAAAAACTTAGAATATAAGAAACGCACAGTGTAGTACATAGTATATGAGTGAGTTGCACTCAAAAACTTAGAATATGAGAAACGCACAGTGTAGTACATAGTATATGAGTGAGTTGCACTAAAAAACTTAGAATTTACTGAAAAACCCGCATTACACGAAATGCACAGTGTAGTACATAGTATATGAGTGAGTTGCACTGAAAAACTTAGAATATAAGAAACGCACAGTGTAGTACATAGTATATGAGTGAGTTGCACTGAAAAACTTAGAATATAAGAAACGCACAGTGTAGTACATAGTATATGAGTGAGTTGCACTGAAAAACTTAGAATATAAGAAACGCACAGTGTAGTACATAGTATATGAGTGAGTTGCACTGAAAAACTTAGAATATAAGAAACGCACAGTGTAGTACATAGTATATGAGTGAGTTGCACTGAAAATCTTAGAATATAAGAAACGCACAGTGTAGTACATAGTATATGAATGAGTTGCACTGAAAAACTTAGAATATAAGAAACGCACAGTGTAGTACATAGTATATGAGTGAGTTGCACTGAAAAACTTAGAATTTACTGAAAAACCCGCATTAGACGAAATGCACAGTGTAGTACATTGTATATGAGTGAGTTGCACTGAAAAACTTAGAATTTACTGAAAAACCCGCATTAGACGAAATGCACAGTGTAGTACATAGTATATGAGTGAGTTGCACTGAAAAACTTAGAATTTAAGAAACGCACAGTGTAGTACATAGTATATGAGTGAGTTGCACTGAAAAACTTAGAATATAAGAAACGCACAGTGTAGTACATAGTATATGAGTGAGTTGCACTGAAAAACTTAGAATATAAGAAACGCACAGTGTAGTACATAGTATATGAGTGAGTTGCACTGAAAAACTTAGAATATAAGAAACGCACAGTGTAGTACATAGTATATGAGTGAGTTGCACTGAAAAACTTAGAATTTAAGAAACGCACATTGTAGTACATAGTATATGAGTGAGTTGCACTGAAAAACTTAGAATATAAGAAACGCACATATAGAACATAGTATATGAATGAGTTGCACTGAAAAACTTAGAATTTACTGAAAAACCCGCAATACACGAAATGCACAGTGTAGTACATAGTATATGAGTGAGTTGCCCTGAAAAACTTAGAATATAAGAAACGCACAGTGTAGTACATAGTATATGAGTGAGTTGCACTGAAAAACTTAGAATATAAGAAACGCACAGTGTAGTACATAGTATATGAGTGAGTTGCACTGAAAAACTTAGAATATAAGAAACGCACAGTGTAGTACATAGTATATGAGTGAATTGCACTGAAAAACTTAGAATTTACTGAAAAACCCGCATTAGACGAAATGCACAGTGTAGTACATTGTATATGAGTGAGTTGCACTGAAAAACTTAGAATTTACTGAAAAATCCGCATTAGACGAAATGCACAGTGTAGTACATTGTATATGAGTGAGTTGCACTGAAAAACATAGAATTTACTGAAAAACCCGCATTAGACGAAATGCACAGTGTAGTACATTGTATATGAGTGAGTTGCACTGAAAAACTTAGAATTTACTGAAAAACCCGCATTAGACGAAATGCACAGTGTAGTACATAGTATATGAGTGAGTTGCACTGAAAAACTTAGAATTTAAGAAACGCACAGTGTAGTACATAGTATATGAGTGAGTTGCACTGAAAAACTTAGAATATAAGCAACGCACAGTGTAGTACATAGTATATGAGTGAGTTGCACTGAAAAACTTAGAATATAAGAAACACACAGTGTAGTACATAGTATATGAGTGAGTTGCACTGAAAAACTTAGAATATAAGAAACGCACAGTGTAGTACATAGTATATGAGTGAGTTGCACTGAAAAACTTAGAATTTAAGAAACGCACAGTGTAGTACATAATATATGATTGAGTTGCACTGAAAAACTTAGAATATAAGAAACGCACAGTGTAGTACATAGTATATGAGCGAGTTGCACTGAAAAACTTAGAATATAAGAAACGCACAGTGTAGTACATAGTATATGAGTGAGTTGCACTGAAAAACTTAGAATATAAGAAACGCACATATAGTACATAGTATATGAATGAGTTGCACTGAAAAACTTAGAATTTACTGAAAAACCCGCAATACACGAAATGCACAGTGTAGTACATAGTATATGAGTGAGTTGCACTGAAAAACTTAGAATATAAGAAACGCACAGTGTAGTACATAGTATATGAGTGAGTTGCACTGAAACTCTTAGAATATAAGAAACGCACAGTGTAGTACATAGTATATGAGTGAGTTGCACTGAAAAACTTAGAATATAAGAAACGCACAGTGTAGTACATAGTATATGAGTGAGTTGCACTGAAAAACTTAGAATTTACTGAAAAACCCGCATTACACGAAATGCACAGTGTAGTACATAGTATATGAGTGAGTTGCACTGAAAAATTTAGAATATAAGAAACGCACAGTGTAGTACATAGTATATGAGTGAGTTGCACTGAAAAACTTAGAATTTAAGAAACGCACAGTGTAGTACATAGTATATGAGTGAGTTGCACTGAAAAACTTAGAATATAAGAAACGCACAGTGTAGTACATAGTATATGAGTGAGTTGCACTGAAAAACTTAGAATATAAGAAACGCACAGTGTAGTACATAGTATATGAGTGAGTTGCACTGAAAAACTTAGAATATAAGAAACGCACAGTGTAGTACATAGTATATGAGTGAGTTGCACTGAAAAACTTAGAATTTAAGAAACGCACATTGTAGTACATAGTATATGAGTGAGTTGCACTGAAAAACTTAGAATAAAAGAAACGCACAGTGTAGTACATAGTATATGAGTGAGTTGCACTGAAAAACTTAGAATTTACTGAAAAACCCGCATTACACGAAATGCACAGTGTAGTACATAGTATATGAGTGAGTTGCACTGAAAAACTTAGAATATAAGAAACGCACAGTGTAGTACATAGTATATGAGTGAGTTGCACTGAAAAACTTAGAATTTAAGAAACGCACAGTGTAGTACATAGTATATGAGTGAGTTGCACTGAAAAACTTAGAATATAAGAAACGCACAGTGTAGTACATAGTATATGAGCGAGTTGCACTGAAAAACTTAGAATATAAGAAACGCACAGTGTAGTACATAGTATATGAGTGAGTTGCACTGAAAAACTTAGAATATAAGAAACGCACATATAGAACATAGTATATGAATGAGTTGCACTGAAAAACTTAGAATTTACTGAAAAACCCGCAATACACGAAATGCACAGTGTAGTACATAGTATATGAGTGAGTTGCCCTGAAAAACTTAGAATATAAGAAACGCACAGTGTAGTACATAGTATATGAGTGAGTTGCACTGAAAAACTTAGAATATAAGAAACGCACAGTGTAGTACATAGTATATGAGTGAGTTGCACTGAAAAACTTAGAATATAAGAAACGCACAGTGTAGTACATAGTATATGAGTGAATTGCACTGAAAAACTTAGAATTTACTGAAAAACCCGCATTAGACGAAATGCACAGTGTAGTACATTGTTTATGAGTGAGTTGCACTGAAAAACTTAGAATTTACTGAAAAATCCGCATTAGACGAAATGCACAGTGTAGTACATTGTATATGAGTGAGTTGCACTGAAAAACTTAGAATTTACTGAAAAACCCGCATTAGACGAAATGCACAGTGTAGTACATTGTATATGAGTGAGTTGCACTGAAAAACTTAGAATTTACTGAAAAACCCGCATTAGACGAAATGCACAGTGTAGTACATAGTATATGAGTGAGTTGCACTGAAAAACTTAGAATTTAAGAAACGCACAGTGTAGTACATAGTATATGAGTGAGTTGCACTGAAAAACTTAGAATATAAGCAACGCACAGTGTAGTACATAGTATATGAGTGAGTTGCACTGAAAAACTTAGAATATAAGAAACACACAGTGTAGTACATAGTATATGAGTGAGTTGCACTGAAAAACTTAGAATATAAGAAACGCACAGTGTAGTACATAGTATATGAGTGAGTTGCACTGAAAAACTTAGAATTTAAGAAACGCACAGTGTAGTACATAGTATATGAGTGAGTTGCACTGAAAAACTTAGAATATAAGAAACGCACAGTGTAGTACATAGTATATGAGCGAGTTGCACTGAAAAACTTAGAATATAAGAAACGCACAGTGTAGTACATAGTATATGAGTGAGTTGCACTGAAAAACAGAATATAAGAAACGCACATATAGTACATAGTATATGAATGAGTTGCACTGAAAAACTTAGAATTTACTGAAAAACCCGCAATACACGAAATGCACAGTGTAGTACATAGTATATGAGTGAGTTGCACTGAAAAACTTAGAATATAAGAAACGCACAGTGTAGTACATAGTATATGAGTGAGTTGCACTGAAACTCTTAGAATATAAGAAACGCACAGTGTAGTACATAGTATATGAGTGAGTTGCACTGAAAAACTTAGAATATAAGAAACGCACAGTGTAGTACATAGTATATGAGTGAGTTGCACTGAAAAACTTAGAATTTACTGAAAAACCCGCATTACACGAAATGCACAGTGTAGTACATAGTATATGAGTGAGTTGCACTGAAAAACTTAGAATATAAGAAACGCACAGTGTAGTACATAGTATATGAGTGAGTTGCACTGAAAAACTTAGAATATAAGAAACGCACAGTGTAGTACATAGTATATGAGTGAGTTGCACTGAAAAACTTAGAATATAAGAAACGCACAGTGTAGTACATTGTATATGAGTGAGTTGCACTGAAAAACTTAGAATATAAGAAACGCAAAGTGTAGTACATAGTATATGAGTGAGTTGCACTGAAAAACTTAGAATATAAGAAACGCACAGTGTAGTACATAGTATATGAGTGAGTTGCACTGAAAAACTTAGAATTTACTGAAAAACCCGCATTACACGAAATGCACAGTGTAGTACATAGTATATGAGTGAGTTGCACTGAAAAACTTAGAATATAAGAAACGCACAGTGTAGTACATAGTATATGAGTGAGTTGCACTGAAATACTTAGAATTTAAGAAACGCACAGTGTAGTACATAGTATATGAGTGAGTTGCACTGAAAAACTTAGAATATAAGAAACGCACAGTGTAGTACATAGTATATGAGTGAGTTGCACTGAAAAACTTAGAATATAAGAAACGCACAGTGTAGTACATAGTATATGAGTGAGTTGCACTGAAAAACTTAGAATATAAGAAACGCACAGTGTAGTACATAGTATATGAGTGAGTTGCACTGAAAAACTTAGAATATAAGAAACGCACAGTGTAGTACATAGTATATGAGTGAGTTGCACTGAAAAACTTAGAATATAAGAAACGCACAGTGTAGTACATAGTATATGAGTGAGTTGCCCTGAAAAACTTAGAATATAAGAAACGCACAGTGTAGTACATAGTATATGAGTGAGTTGCACTGAAAAACTTAGAATTTACTGAAAAACCCGCATTACACGAAATGCACAGTGTAGTACATAGTATATGAGTGAGTTGCACTGAAAAACTTAGAATATAAGAAACGCACAGTGTAGTACATAGTATATGAGTGAGTTGCACTGAAAAACTTAGAATATAAGAAACGCACAGTGTAGTACATAGTATATGAGTGAGTTGCACTGAAAAACTTAGAATATAAGAAACGCACAGTGTAGTACATAGTATATGAGTGAGTTGCACTGAAAAACTTAGAATATGAGAAACGCACAGTGTAGTACATAGTATATGAGTGAGTTGCACTGAAAAACTTAGAATTTACTGAAAAACCCGCATTACACGAAATGCACAGTGTAGTACATAGTATATGAGTGAGTTGCACTGAAAAACTTAGAATATAAGAAACGCACAGTGTAGTACATAGTATATGAGTGAGTTGCACTGAAAAACTTAGAATATAAGAAACGCACAGTGTAGTACATAGTATATGAGTGAGTTGCACTGAAAAACTTAGAATATAAGAAACGCACAGTGTAGTACATAGTATATGAGTGAGTTGCACTGAAAAACTTAGAATATAAGAAACGCACAGTGTAGTACATAGTATATGAGTGAGTTGCACTCAAAAACTTAGAATATGAGAAACGCACAGTGTAGTACATAGTATATGAGTGAGTTGCACTAAAAAACTTAGAATTTACTGAAAAACCCGCATTACACGAAATGCACAGTGTAGTACATAGTATATGAGTGAGTTGCACTGAAAAACTTAGAATATAAGAAACGCACAGTGTAGTACATAGTATATGAGTGAGTTGCACTGAAAAACTTAGAATATAAGAAACGCACAGTGTAGTACATAGTATATGAGTGAGTTGCACTGAAAAACTAGAATATAAGAAACGCACAGTGTAGTACATAGTATATGAGTGAGTTGCACTGAAAAACTTAGAATATAAGAAACGCACAGTGTAGTACATAGTATATGAGTGAATTGCACTGAAAAACTTAGAATTTACTGAAAAACCCGCATTAGACGAAATGCACAGTGTAGTACATTGTATATGAGTGAGTTGCACTGAAAAACTTAGAATTTACTGAAAAACCCGCATTAGACGAAATGCACAGTGTAGTACATTGTATATGAGTGAGTTGCACTGAAAAACTTAGAATTTACTGAAAAACCCGCATTAGACGAAATGCACAGTGTAGTACATTGTATATGAGTGAGTTGCACTGAAAAACTTAGAATTTACTGAAAAACCCGCATTAGACGAAATGCACAGTGTAGTACATAGTATATGAGTGAGTTGCATGAAAAACTTAGAATTTAAGAAACGCACAGTGTAGTACATAGTATATGAGTGAGTTGCACTGAATAACTTAGAATATAAGAAACGCACAGTGTAGTACATAGTATATGAGTGAGTTGCACTGAAAAACTTAGAATATAAGAAACGCACAGTGTAGTCCATAGTATATGAGTGAGTTGCACTCAAAAACTTAGAATATAAGAAACGCACATTGTAGTACATAGTATATGAGTGAGTTGCACTGAAAAACTTAGAATTTAAGAAACGCACAGTGTAGTACATAGTATATGAGTGAGTTGCACTGAAAAACCTAGAACATAAGAAACGCACAGTGTAGTACATAGTATATGAGTGAGTTGCACTGAAAAACTTAGAATATAAGAAACGCACAGTGTAGTACATAGTATATGAGTGAGTTGCACTGAAAAACTTAGAATATAAGAAACGCACAGTGTAGTACATAGTATATGAGTGAGTTGCACTGAAAAACTTAGAATATAAGAAACGCACAGTGTAGTACATAGTATATGAGTGAGTTGCACTGAAAAACTTAGAATATAAGAAACGCACAGTGTAGTACATAGTATATGAGTGAGTTGCACTGAAAAACTTAGAATATAAGAAACGCACAGTGTAGTACATAGTATATGAGTGAGTTGCACTGAAAAACTTAGAATATAAGAAACGCACAGTGTAGTACATAGTATATGAGTGAGTTGCACTGAAAAACTTAGAATATAAGAAACGCACAGTGTAGTACATAGTATATGAGTGAGTTGCACTGAAAAACTTAGAATATAAGAAATGCACAGTGTAGTACATAGTATATGAGTGAGTTGCACTGAAAAACTTAGAATTTACTGAAAAACCCGCATTATACGAAATGCACAGTGTAGTACATAGTATATGAGTGAGTTGCACTGAAAAACTTAGAATATAAGAAACGCACAGTGTAGTACATAGTATATGAGTGAGTTGCACTGAAAAACTTAGAATATAAGAAACGCACAGTGTAGTACATAGTATATGAGTGAGTTGCACTGAAAAACTTAGAATATAAGAAACGCACAGTGTAGTACATAGTATATGAGTGAGTTGCACTGAAAAACTTAGAATATAAGAAACGCACAGTGTAGTACATAGTATATGAGTGAGTTGCACTGAAAAACTTAGAATATAAGAAACGCACAGTGTAGTACATAGTATATGAGTGAGTTGCACTGAAAAACTTAGAATTTAAGAAACGCACAGTGTAGTACATAGTATATGAGTGAGTTGCACTGAAAAACTTAGAATATAAGAAACGCACAGTGTAGTACATAGTATATGAGTGAGTTGCACTGAAAAACTTAGAATATAAGAAACGCACAGTGTAGTACATAGTATATGAGTGAGTTGCACTGAAAAACTTAGAATATAAGAAACGCACAGTGTAGTACATAGTATATGAGTGAGTTGCACTGAAAAACTTAGAATATAAGAAATCCACAGTGTAGTACATAGTATATGAGTGAGTTGCACTGAAAAACTTAGAATTTACTGAAAAACCCGCATTATACGAAATGCACAGTGTAGTACATAGTATATGAGTGAGTTGCACTGAAAAACTTAGAATATAAGAAACGCACAGTGTAGTACATAGTATATGAGTGAGTTGCACTGAAAAACTTAGAATATAAGAAACGCACAGTGTAGTACATAGTATATGAGTGAGTTGCACTGAAAAACTTAGAATATAAGAAACGCACAGTGTAGTACATAGTATATGAGTGAGTTGCACTGAAAAATTTAGAATATAAGAAACGCACAGTGTAGTACATAGTATATGAGTGAGTTGCACTGAAAAACTTAGAATTTAAGAAACGCACAGTGTAGTACATAGTATATGAGTGAGTTGCACTGAAAAACTTAGAATATAAGAAACGCACAGTGTAGTACATAGTATATGAGTGAGTTGCACTGAAAAACTTAGAATATACGAAACGCACAGTGTAGTACATAGTATATGAGTGAGTTGCACTGAAAAACTTAGAATACAAGAAACGCACAGTGTAGTACATAGTATATGAGTGAGTTGCCCTGAAAAACTTAGAATATAAGAAACGCACAGTGTAGTACATAGTATATGAGTGAGTTGCACTGAAAAATTTAGAATTTACTGAAAAACCCGCATTACACGAAATGCACAGTGTAGTACATAGTATATGAGTGAGTTGCACTGAAAAACTTAGAATATATGAAACGCACAGTGTAGTACATAGTATATGAGTGAGTTGCACTGAAAAACTTAGAAAATAAGAAACGCACAGTGTAGTACATAGTATATGAGTGAGTTGCACTGAAAAACTTAAAATATAAGAAACGCACAGTGTAGTACATAGTATATGAGTGAGTTGCACTGAAAAACTTAGAATATAAGAAACGCACAGTGTAGTACATAGTATATGAGTGAGTTGCACTGAAAAACTTAGAATATAAGAAACGCACAGTGTAGTACATAGTATATGAGTTGCACTGAAAAACTTTGAATATAAGAAACGCACAGTGTAGTACATAGTATATGAGTGAGTTGCCCTGAAAAATTTAGAATATAAGAAACGCACAGTGTAGTACATAGTATATGAGTGAGTTGCCCTGAAAAACTTAGAATATAAGCAACGCACAGTGTAGTACATAGTATATGAGTGAGTTGCACTGAAAAACTTAGAATATAAGAAACGCACAGTGTAGTACATAGTATATGAGTGAGTTGCACTGAAAAACTTAGAATATAAGAAACGCACAGTGTAGTACATAGTATATGAGTGAGTTGCACTGAAAAACTTAGAATATAAGAAACGCACAGTGTAATACATAGTATATGAGTGAGTTGCACTGAAAAACTTAGAATTTAAGAAACGCACAGTGTAGTACATAGTATATGAGTGAGTTGCCCTGAAAAACTTAGAATATACGAAACGCACAGTGTAGTACATAGTATATGAGTGAGTTGCACTGAAAAACTTAGAATATAAGAAACGCACAGTGTAGTACATAGTATATGAGTGAGTTGCCCTGAAAAACTTAGAATATAAGAAACGCACAGTGTAGTACATAGTATATGAGTGAGTTGCACTGAAAAACTTAGAATTTACTGAAAAACCCGCATTACACGAAATGCACAGTGTAGTACATAGTATATGAGTGAGTTGCACTGAAAAACTTAGAATATAAGAAACGCACAGTGTAGTACATAGTATATGAGTGAGTTGCACTGAAAAACTTAGAATATAAGAAACGCACAGTGTAGTACATAGTATATGAGTGAGTTGCACTGAAAAACTTAGAATATAAGAAACGCACACTGTAGTACATAGTATATGAGTGAGTTGCACTGAAAAACTTAGAATTTAAGAAACGCACAGTGTAGTACATAGTATATGAGTGAGTTGCACTGAAAAACTTAGAATTTAAGAAACGCACATTGTAGTACATAGTATATGAGTGAGTTGCACTGAAAAACTTAGAATATAAGAAACGCACATATAGAACATAGTATATGAATGAGTTGCACTGAAAAACTTAGAATTTACTGAAAAACCCGCAATACACGAAATGCACAGTGTAGTACATAGTATATGAGTGAGTTGCCCTGAAAAACTTAGAATATAAGAAACGCACAGTGTAGTACATAGTATATGAGTGAGTTGCACTGAAAAACTTAGAATATAAGAAACGCACAGTGTAGTACATAGTATATGAGTGAGTTGCACTGAAAAACTTAGAATATAAGAAACGCACAGTGTAGTACATAGTATATGAGTGAATTGCACTGAAAAACTTAGAATTTACTGAAAAACCCGCATTAGACGAAATGCACAGTGTAGTACATTGTATATGAGTGAGTTGCACTGAAAAACTTAGAATTTACTGAAAAATCCGCATTAGACGAAATGCACAGTGTAGTACATTGTATATGAGTGAGTTGCACTGAAAAACATAGAATTTACTGAAAAACCCGCATTAGACGAAATGCACAGTGTAGTACATTGTATATGAGTGAGTTGCACTGAAAAACTTAGAATTTACTGAAAAACCCGCATTAGACGAAATGCACAGTGTAGTACATAGTATATGAGTGAGTTGCACTGAAAAACTTAGAATTTAAGAAACGCACAGTGTAGTACATAGTATATGAGTGAGTTGCACTGAAAAACTTAGAATATAAGCAACGCACAGTGTAGTACATAGTATATGAGTGAGTTGCACTGAAAAACTTAGAATATAAGAAACACACAGTGTAGTACATAGTATATGAGTGAGTTGCACTGAAAAACTTAGAATATAAGAAACGCACAGTGTAGTACATAGTATATGAGTGAGTTGCACTGAAAAACTTAGAATTTAAGAAACGCACAGTGTAGTACATAATATATGATTGAGTTGCACTGAAAAACTTAGAATATAAGAAACGCACAGTGTAGTACATAGTATATGAGCGAGTTGCACTGAAAAACTTAGAATATAAGAAACGCACAGTGTAGTACATAGTATATGAGTGAGTTGCACTGAAAAACTTAGAATATAAGAAACGCACATATAGTACATAGTATATGAATGAGTTGCACTGAAAAACTTAGAATTTACTGAAAAACCCGCAATACACGAAATGCACAGTGTAGTACATAGTATATGAGTGAGTTGCACTGAAAAACTTAGAATATAAGAAACGCACAGTGTAGTACATAGTATATGAGTGAGTTGCACTGAAACTCTTAGAATATAAGAAACGCACAGTGTAGTACATAGTATATGAGTGAGTTGCACTGAAAAACTTAGAATATAAGAAACGCACAGTGTAGTACATAGTATATGAGTGAGTTGCACTGAAAAACTTAGAATTTACTGAAAAACCCGCATTACACGAAATGCACAGTGTAGTACATAGTATATGAGTGAGTTGCACTGAAAAATTTAGAATATAAGAAACGCACAGTGTAGTACATAGTATATGAGTGAGTTGCACTGAAAAACTTAGAATTTAAGAAACGCACAGTGTAGTACATAGTATATGAGTGAGTTGCACTGAAAAACTTAGAATATAAGAAACGCACAGTGTAGTACATAGTATATGAGTGAGTTGCACTGAAAAACTTAGAATATAAGAAACGCACAGTGTAGTACATAGTATATGAGTGAGTTGCACTGAAAAACTTAGAATATAAGAAACGCACAGTGTAGTACATAGTATATGAGTGAGTTGCACTGAAAAACTTAGAATTTAAGAAACGCACATTGTAGTACATAGTATATGAGTGAGTTGCACTGAAAAACTTAGAATAAAAGAAACGCACAGTGTAGTACATAGTATATGAGTGAGTTGCACTGAAAAACTTAGAATTTACTGAAAAACCCGCATTACACGAAATGCACAGTGTAGTACATAGTATATGAGTGAGTTGCACTGAAAAACTTAGAATATAAGAAACGCACAGTGTAGTACATAGTATATGAGTGAGTTGCACTGAAAAACTTAGAATTTAAGAAACGCACAGTGTAGTACATAGTATATGAGTGAGTTGCACTGAAAAACTTAGAATATAAGAAACGCACAGTGTAGTACATAGTATATGAGCGAGTTGCACTGAAAAACTTAGAATATAAGAAACGCACAGTGTAGTACATAGTATATGAGTGAGTTGCACTGAAAAACTTAGAATATAAGAAACGCATATATAGAACATAGTATATGAATGAGTTGCACTGAAAAACTTAGAATTTACTGAAAAACCCGCAATACACGAAATGCACAGTGTAGTACATAGTATATGAGTGAGTTGCCCTGAAAAACTTAGAATATAAGAAACGCACAGTGTAGTACATAGTATATGAGTGAGTTGCACTGAAAAACTTAGAATATAAGAAACGCACAGTGTAGTACATAGTATATGAGTGAGTTGCACTGAAAAACTTAGAATATAAGAAACGCACAGTGTAGTACATAGTATATGAGTGAATTGCACTGAAAAACTTAGAATTTACTGAAAAACCCGCATTAGACGAAATGCACAGTGTAGTACATTGTTTATGAGTGAGTTGCACTGAAAAACTTAGAATTTACTGAAAAATCCGCATTAGACGAAATGGACAGTGTAGTACATTGTATATGAGTGAGTTGCACTGAAAAACTTAGAATTTACTGAAAAACCCGCATTAGACGAAATGCACAGTGTAGTACATTGTATATGAGTGAGTTGCACTGAAAAACTTAGAATTTACTGAAAAACCCGCATTAGACGAAATGCACAGTGTAGTACATAGTATATGAGTGAGTTGCACTGAAAAACTTAGAATTTAAGAAACGCACAGTGTAGTACATAGTATATGAGTGAGTTGCACTGAAAAACTTAGAATATAAGCAACGCACAGTGTAGTACATAGTATATGAGTGAGTTGCACTGAAAAACTTAGAATATAAGAAACACACAGTGTAGTACATAGTATATGAGTGAGTTGCACTGAAAAACTTAGAATATAAGAAACGCACAGTGTAGTACATAGTATATGAGTGAGTTGCACTGAAAAACTTAGAATTTAAGAAACGCACAGTGTAGTACATAGTATATGAGTGAGTTGCACTGAAAAACTTAGAATATAAGAAACGCACAGTGTAGTACATAGTATATGAGCGAGTTGCACTGAAAAACTTAGAATATAAGAAACGCACAGTGTAGTACATAGTATATGAGTGAGTTGCACTGAAAAACAGAATATAAGAAACGCACATATAGTACATAGTATATGAATGAGTTGCACTGAAAAACTTAGAATTTACTGAAAAACCCGCAATACACGAAATGCACAGTGTAGTACATAGTATATGAGTGAGTTGCACTGAAAAACTTAGAATATAAGAAACGCACAGTGTAGTACATAGTATATGAGTGAGTTGCACTGAAACTCTTAGAATATAAGAAACGCACAGTGTAGTACATAGTATATGAGTGAGTTGCACTGAAAAACTTAGAATATAAGAAACGCACAGTGTAGTACATAGTATATGAGTGAGTTGCACTGAAAAACTTAGAATTTACTGAAAAACCCGCATTACACGAAATGCACAGTGTAGTACATAGTATATGAGTGAGTTGCACTGAAAAACTTAGAATATAAGAAACGCACAGTGTAGTACATAGTATATGAGTGAGTTGCACTGAAACACTTAGAATATAAGAAACGCACAGTGTAGTACATAGTATATGAGTGAGTTGCACTGAAAAACTTAGAATATAAGAAACGCACAGTGTAGTACATAGTATATGAGTGAGTTGCACTGAAAAACTTAGAATATAAGAAACGCAAAGTGTAGTACATAGTATATGAGTGAGTTGCACTGAAAAACTTAGAATATAAGAAACGCACAGTGTAGTACATAGTATATGAGTGAGTTGCACTGAAAAACTTAGAATTTACTGAAAAACCCGCATTACACGAAATGCACAGTGTAGTACATAGTATATGAGTGAGTTGCACTGAAAAACTTAGAATATAAGAAACGCACAGTGTAGTACATAGTATATGAGTGAGTTGCACTGAAATACTTAGAATTTAAGAAACGCACAGTGTAGTACATAGTATATGAGTGAGTTGCACTGAAAAACTTAGAATATAAGAAACGCACAGTGTAGTACATAGTATATGAGTGAGTTGCACTGAAAAACTTAGAATATAAGAAACGCACAGTGTAGTACATAGTATATGAGTGAGTTGCACTGAAAAACTTAGAATATAAGAAACGCACAGTGTAGTACATAGTATATGAGTGAGTTGCACTGAAAAACTTAGAATATAAGAAACGCACAGTGTAGTACATAGTATATGAGTGAATTGCACTGAAAAACTTAGAATTTACTGAAAAACCCGCATTAGACGAAATGCACAGTGTAGTACATTGTATATGAGTGAGTTGCACTGAAAAACTTAGAATTTACTGAAAAATCCGCATTAGACGAAATGCACAGTGTAGTACATTGTATATGAGTGAGTTGCACTGAAAAACATAGAATTTACTGAAAAACCCGCATTAGACGAAATGCACAGTGTAGTACATTGTATATGAGTTTGTTGCACTGAAAAACTTAGAATTTACTGAAAAACCCGCATTAGACGAAATGCACAGTGTAGTACATAGTATATGAGTGAGTTGCACTGAAAAACTTAGAATTTAAGAAACGCACAGTGTAGTACATAGTATATGAGTGAGTTGCACTGAAAAACTTAGAATATAAGCAACGCACAGTGTAGTACATAGTATATGAGTGAGTTGCACTGAAAAACTTAGAATATAAGAAACACACAGTGTAGTACATAGTATATGAGTGAGTTGCACTGAAAAACTTAGAATATAAGAAACGCACAGTGTAGTACATAGTATATGAGTGAGTTGCACTGAAAAACTTAGAATTTAAGAAACGCACAGTGTAGTACATAATATATGATTGAGTTGCACTGAAAAACTTAGAATATAAGAAACGCACAGTGTAGTACATAGTATATGAGCGAGTTGCACTGAAAAACTTAGAATATAAGAAACGCACAGTGTAGTACATAGTATATGAGTGAGTTGCACTGAAAAACTTAGAATATAAGAAACGCACATATAGTA
This sequence comes from Mus caroli, assembly GCF_978045245.1. Lineage (NCBI taxonomy): Eukaryota > Metazoa > Chordata > Mammalia > Rodentia > Muridae > Mus > Mus caroli. Next base: position 3,880,101 of record NW_028227280.1, read on the forward strand.
CATAGTATATGAATGAGTTGCACTGAAAAACTTAGAATTTACTGAAAAACCCGCAATACACGAAATGCACAGTGTAGTACATAGTATATGAGTGAGTTGCACTGAAAAACTTAGAATATAAGAAACGCACAGTGTAGTACATAGTATATGAGTGAGTTGCACTGAAACTCTTAGAATATAAGAAACGCACAGTGTAGTACATAGTATATGAGTGAGTTGCACTGAAAAACTTAGAATATAAGAAACGCACAGTGTAGTACATAGTATATGAGTGAGTTGCACTGAAAAACTTAGAATTTACTGAAAAACCCGCATTACACGAAATGCACAGTGTAGTACATAGTATATGAGTGAGTTGCACTGAAAAATTTAGAATATAAGAAACGCACAGTGTAGTACATAGTATATGAGTGAGTTGCACTGAAAAACTTAGAATTTAAGAAACGCACAGTGTAGTACATAGTATATGAGTGAGTTGCACTGAAAAACTTAGAATATAAGAAACGCACAGTGTAGTACATAGTATATGAGTGAGTTGCACTGAAAAACTTAGAATATAAGAAACGCACAGTGTAGTACATAGTATATGAGTGAGTTGCACTGAAAAACTTAGAATATAAGAAACGCACAGTGTAGTACATAGTATATGAGTGAGTTGCACTGAAAAACTTAGAATTTAAGAAACGCACATTGTAGTACATAGTATATGAGTGAGTTGCACTGAAAAACTTAGAATAAAAGAAACGCACAGTGTAGTACATAGTATATGAGTGAGTTGCACTGAAAAACTTAGAATTTACTGAAAAACCCGCATTACACGAAATGCACAGTGTAGTACATAGTATATGAGTGAGTTGCACTGAAAAACTTAGAATATAAGAAACGCACAGTGTAGTACATAGTATATGAGTGAGTTGCACTGAAAAACTTAGAATTTAAGAAACGCACAGTGTAGTACATAGTATATGAGTGAGTTGCACTGAAAAACTTAGAATATAAGAAACGCACAGTGTAGTACATAGTATATGAGCGAGTTGCACTGAAAAACTTAGAATATAAGAAACGCACAGTGTAGTACATAGTATATGAGTGAGTTGCACTGAAAAACTTAGAATATAAGAAACGCACATATAGAACATAGTATATGAATGAGTTGCACTGAAAAACTTAGAATTTACTGAAAAACCCGCAATACACGAAATGCACAGTGTAGTACATAGTATATGAGTGAGTTGCCCTGAAAAACTTAGAATATAAGAAACGCACAGTGTAGTACATAGTATATGAGTGAGTTGCACTGAAAAACTTAGAATATAAGAAACGCACAGTGTAGTACATAGTATATGAGTGAGTTGCACTGAAAAACTTAGAATATAAGAAACGCACAGTGTAGTACATAGTATATGAGTGAATTGCACTGAAAAACTTAGAATTTACTGAAAAACCCGCATTAGACGAAATGCACAGTGTAGTACATTGTTTATGAGTGAGTTGCACTGAAAAACTTAGAATTTACTGAAAAATCCGCATTAGACGAAATGGACAGTGTAGTACATTGTATATGAGTGAGTTGCACTGAAAAACTTAGAATTTACTGAAAAACCCGCATTAGACGAAATGCACAGTGTAGTACATTGTATATGAGTGAGTTGCACTGAAAAACTTAGAATTTACTGAAAAACCCGCATTAGACGAAATGCACAGTGTAGTACATAGTATATGAGTGAGTTGCACTGAAAAACTTAGAATTTAAGAAACGCACAGTGTAGTACATAGTATATGAGTGAGTTGCACTGAAAAACTTAGAATATAAGCAACGCACAGTGTAGTACATAGTATATGAGTGAGTTGCACTGAAAAACTTAGAATATAAGAAACACACAGTGTAGTACATAGTATATGAGTGAGTTGCACTGAAAAACTTAGAATATAAGAAACGCACAGTGTAGTACATAGTATATGAGTGAGTTGCACTGAAAAACTTAGAATTTAAGAAACGCACAGTGTAGTACATAGTATATGAGTGAGTTGCACTGAAAAACTTAGAATATAAGAAACGCACAGTGTAGTACATAGTATATGAGCGAGTTGCACTGAAAAACTTAGAATATAAGAAACGCACAGTGTAGTACATAGTATATGAGTGAGTTGCACTGAAAAACAGAATATAAGAAACGCACATATAGTACATAGTATATGAATGAGTTGCACTGAAAAACTTAGAATTTACTGAAAAACCCGCAATACACGAAATGCACAGTGTAGTACATAGTATATGAGTGAGTTGCACTGAAAAACTTAGAATATAAGAAACGCACAGTGTAGTACATAGTATATGAGTGAGTTGCACTGAAACTCTTAGAATATAAGAAACGCACAGTGTAGTACATAGTATATGAGTGAGTTGCACTGAAAAACTTAGAATATAAGAAACGCACAGTGTAGTACATAGTATATGAGTGAGTTGCACTGAAAAACTTAGAATTTACTGAAAAACCCGCATTACACGAAATGCACAGTGTAGTACATAGTATATGAGTGAGTTGCACTGAAAAACTTAGAATATAAGAAACGCACAGTGTAGTACATAGTATATGAGTGAGTTGCACTGAAACACTTAGAATATAAGAAACGCACAGTGTAGTACATAGTATATGAGTGAGTTGCACTGAAAAACTTAGAATATAAGAAACGCACAGTGTAGTACATAGTATATGAGTGAGTTGCACTGAAAAACTTAGAATATAAGAAACGCAAAGTGTAGTACATAGTATATGAGTGAGTTGCACTGAAAAACTTAGAATATAAGAAACGCACAGTGTAGTACATAGTATATGAGTGAGTTGCACTGAAAAACTTAGAATTTACTGAAAAACCCGCATTACACGAAATGCACAGTGTAGTACATAGTATATGAGTGAGTTGCACTGAAAAACTTAGAATATAAGAAACGCACAGTGTAGTACATAGTATATGAGTGAGTTGCACTGAAATACTTAGAATTTAAGAAACGCACAGTGTAGTACATAGTATATGAGTGAGTTGCACTGAAAAACTTAGAATATAAGAAACGCACAGTGTAGTACATAGTATATGAGTGAGTTGCACTGAAAAACTTAGAATATAAGAAACGCACAGTGTAGTACATAGTATATGAGTGAGTTGCACTGAAAAACTTAGAATATAAGAAACGCACAGTGTAGTACATAGTATATGAGTGAGTTGCACTGAAAAACTTAGAATATAAGACACGCACAGTGTAGTACATAGTATATGAGTGAGTTGCACTGAAAAACTTAGAATATAAGAAACGCACAGTGTAGTACATAGTATATGAGTGAGTTGCCCTGAAAAACTTAGAATATAAGAAACGCACAGTGTAGTACATAGTATATGAGTGAGTTGCACTGAAAAACTTAGAATTTACTGAAAAACCCGCATTACACGAAATGCACAGTGTAGTACATAGTATATGAGTGAGTTGCACTGAAAAACTTAGAATATAAGAAACGCACAGTGTAGTACATAGTATATGAGTGAATTGCACTGAAAAACTTAGAATTTACTGAAAAACCCGCATTAGACGAAATGCACAGTGTAGTACATTGTTTATGAGTGAGTTGCACTGAAAAACTTAGAATTTACTGAAAAATCCGCATTAGACGAAATGCACAGTGTAGTACATTGTATATGAGTGAGTTGCACTGAAAAACTTAGAATTTACTGAAAAACCCGCATTAGACGAAATGCACAGTGTAGTACATTGTATATGAGTGAGTTGCACTGAAAAACTTAGAATTTACTGAAAAACCCGCATTAGACGAAATGCACAGTGTAGTACATAGTATATGAGTGAGTTGCACTGAAAAACTTAGAATTTAAGAAACGCACAGTGTAGTACATAGTATATGAGTGAGTTGCACTGAAAAACTTAGAATATAAGCAACGCACAGTGTAGTACATAGTATATGAGTGAGTTGCACTGAAAAACTTAGAATATAAGAAACACACAGTGTAGTACATAGTATATGAGTGAGTTGCACTGAAAAACTTAGAATATAAGAAACGCACAGTGTAGTACATAGTATATGAGTGAGTTGCACTGAAAAACTTAGAATTTAAGAAACGCACAGTGTAGTACATAGTATATGAGTGAGTTGCACTGAAAAACTTAGAATATAAGAAACGCACAGTGTAGTACATAGTATATGAGCGAGTTGCACTGAAAAACTTAGAATATAAGAAACGCACAGTGTAGTACATAGTATATGAGTGAGTTGCACTGAAAAACAGAATATAAGAAACGCACATATAGTACATAGTATATGAATGAGTTGCACTGAAAAACTTAGAATTTACTGAAAAACCCGCAATACACGAAATGCACAGTGTAGTACATAGTATATGAGTGAGTTGCACTGAAAAACTTAGAATATAAGAAACGCACAGTGTAGTACATAGTATATGAGTGAGTTGCACTGAAACTCTTAGAATATAAGAAACGCACAGTGTAGTACATAGTATATGAGTGAGTTGCACTGAAAAACTTAGAATATAAGAAACGCACAGTGTAGTACATAGTATATGAGTGAGTTGCACTGAAAAACTTAGAATTTACTGAAAAACCCGCATTACACGAAATGCACAGTGTAGTACATAGTATATGAGTGAGTTGCACTGAAAAACTTAGAATATAAGAAACGCACAGTGTAGTACATAGTATATGAGTGAGTTGCACTGAAAAACTTAGAATATAAGAAACGCACAGTGTAGTACATAGTATATGAGTGAGTTGCACTGAAAAACTTAGAATATAAGAAACGCACAGTGTAGTACATAGTATATGAGTGAGTTGCACTGAAAAACTTAGAATATAAGAAACGCAAAGTGTAGTACATAGTATATGAGTGAGTTGCACTGAAAAACTTAGAATATAAGAAACGCACAGTGTAGTACATAGTATATGAGTGAGTTGCACTGAAAAACTTAGAATTTACTGAAAAACCCGCATTACACGAAATGCACAGTGTAGTACATAGTATATGAGTGAGTTGCACTGAAAAACTTAGAATATAAGAAACGCACAGTGTAGTACATAGTATATGAGTGAGTTGCACTGAAATACTTAGAATTTAAGAAACGCACAGTGTAGTACATAGTATATGAGTGAGTTGCACTGAAAAACTTAGAATATAAGAAACGCACAGTGTAGTACATAGTATATGAGTGAGTTGCACTGAAAAACTTAGAATATAAGAAACGCACAGTGTAGTACATAGTATATGAGTGAGTTGCACTGAAAAACTTAGAATATAAGAAACGCACAGTGTAGTACATAGTATATGAGTGAGTTGCACTGAAAAACTTAGAATATAAGAAACGCACAGTGTAGTACATAGTATATGAGTGAGTTGCACTGAAAAACTTAGAATATAAGAAACGCACAGTGTAGTACATAGTATATGAGTGAGTTGCCCTGAAAAACTTAGAATATAAGAAACGCACAGTGTAGTACATAGTATATGAGTGAGTTGCACTGAAAAACTTAGAATTTACTGAAAAACCCGCATTACACGAAATGCACAGTGTAGTACATAGTATATGAGTGAGTTGCACTGAAAAACTTAGAATATAAGAAACGCACAGTGTAGTACATAGTATATGAGTGAGTTGCACTGAAAAACTTAGAATATAAGAAACGCACAGTGTAGTACATAGTATATGAGTGAGTTGCACTGAAAAACTTAGAATATAAGAAACGCACAGTGTAGTACATAGTATATGAGTGAGTTGCACTGAAAAACTTAGAATATGAGAAACGCACAGTGTAGTACATAGTATATGAGTGAGTTGCACTCAAAAACTTAGAATATGAGAAACGCACAGTGTAGTACATAGTATATGAGTGAGTTGCACTGAAAAACTTAGAATTTACTGAAAATCCCGCATTACACGAAATGCACAGTGTAGTACATAGTATATGAGTGAGTTGCACTGAAAAACTTAGAATATAAGAAACGCACAGTGTAGTACATAGTATATGAGTGAGTTGCACTGAAAAACTTAGAATTTACTGAAAAACCCGCATTACACGAAATGCACAGTGTAGTACATAGTATATGAGTGAGTTGCACTGAAAAACTTAGAATATAAGAAACGCACAGTGTGGTACATAGTATATGAGTGAGTTGCACTGAAATACTTAGAATTTAAGAAACGCACAGTGTAGTACATAGTATATGAGTGAGTTGCACTGAAAAACTTAGAATATAAGAAACGCACAGTGTAGTACATAGTATATGAGTGAGTTGCACTGAAAAACTTAGAATATAAGAAACGCACAGTGTAGTACATAGTATATGAGTGAGTTGCACTGAAAAACTTAGAATATAAGAAACGCACAGTGTAGTACATAGTATATGAGTGAGTTGCCCTGAAAAACTTAGAATATAAGAAACGCACAGTGTAGTACATAGTATATGAGTGAGTTGCACTGAAAAACTTAGAATTTACTGAAAAACCCGCATTACACGAAATGCACAGTGTAGTACATAGTATATGAGTGAGTTGCACTGAAAAACTTAGAATATAAGAAACGCACAGTGTAGTACATAGTATATGAGTGAGTTGCACTGAAAAACTTAGAATATAAGAAACGCACAGTGTAGTACATAGTATATGAGTGAGTTGCACTGAAAAACTTAGAATATAAGAAACGCACAGTGTAGTACATAGTATATGAGTGAGTTGCACTGAAAAACTTAGAATATAAGAAACGCACAGTGTAGTACATAGTATATGAGTGAGTTGCACTCAAAAACTTAGAATATGAGAAACGCACAGTGTAGTACATAGTATATGAGTGAGTTGCACTAAAAAACTTAGAATTTACTGAAAAACCCGCATTACACGAAATGCACAGTGTAGTACATAGTATATGAGTGAGTTGCACTGAAAAACTTAGAATATAAGAAACGCACAGTGTAGTACATAGTATATGAGTGAGTTGCACTGAAAAACTTAGAATATAAGAAACGCACAGTGTAGTACATAGTATATGAGTGAGTTGCACTGAAAAACTAGAATATAAGAAACGCACAGTGTAGTACATAGTATATGAGTGAGTTGCACTGAAAAACTTAGAATATAAGAAACGCACAGTGTAGTACATAGTATATGAGTGAATTGCACTGAAAAACTTAGAATTTACTGAAAAACCCGCATTAGACGAAATGCACAGTGTAGTACATTGTATATGAGTGAGTTGCACTGAAAAACTTAGAATTTACTGAAAAACCCGCATTAGACGAAATGCACAGTGTAGTACATTGTATATGAGTGAGTTGCACTGAAAAACTTAGAATTTACTGAAAAACCCGCATTAGACGAAATGCACAGTGTAGTACATTGTATATGAGTGAGTTGCACTGAAAAACTTAGAATTTACTGAAAAACCCGCATTAGACGAAATGCACAGTGTAGTACATAGTATATGAGTGAGTTGCATGAAAAACTTAGAATTTAAGAAACGCACAGTGTAGTACATAGTATATGAGTGAGTTGCACTGAATAACTTAGAATATAAGAAACGCACAGTGTAGTACATAGTATATGAGTGAGTTGCACTGAAAAACTTAGAATATAAGAAACGCACAGTGTAGTCCATAGTATATGAGTGAGTTGCACTCAAAAACTTAGAATATAAGAAACGCACATTGTAGTACATAGTATATGAGTGAGTTGCACTGAAAAACTTAGAATTTAAGAAACGCACAGTGTAGTACATAGTATATGAGTGAGTTGCACTGAAAAACCTAGAACATAAGAAACGCACAGTGTAGTACATAGTATATGAGTGAGTTGCACTGAAAAACTTAGAATATAAGAAACGCACAGTGTAGTACATAGTATATGAGTGAGTTGCACTGAAAAACTTAGAATATAAGAAACGCACAGTGTAGTACATAGTATATGAGTGAGTTGCACTGAAAAACTTAGAATATAAGAAACGCACAGTGTAGTACATAGTATATGAGTGAGTTGCACTGAAAAACTTAGAATATAAGAAACGCACAGTGTAGTACATAGTATATGAGTGAGTTGCACTGAAAAACTTAGAATATAAGAAACGCACAGTGTAGTACATAGTATATGAGTGAGTTGCACTGAAAAACTTAGAATATAAGAAACACACAGTGTAGTACATAGTATATGAGTGAGTTGCACTGAAAAACTTAGAATATAAGAAACGCACAGTGTAGTACATAGTATATGAGTGAGTTGCACTGAAAAACTTAGAATATAAGAAATGCACAGTGTAGTACATAGTATATGAGTGAGTTGCACTGAAAAACTTAGAATTTACTGAAAAACCCGCATTATACGAAATGCACAGTGTAGTACATAGTATATGAGTGAGTTGCACTGAAAAACTTAGAATATAAGAAACGCACAGTGTAGTACATAGTATATGAGTGAGTTGCACTGAAAAACTTAGAATATAAGAAACGCACAGTGTAGTACATAGTATATGAGTGAGTTGCACTGAAAAACTTAGAATATAAGAAACGCACAGTGTAGTACATAGTATATGAGTGAGTTGCACTGAAAAACTTAGAATATAAGAAACGCACAGTGTAGTACATAGTATATGAGTGAGTTGCACTGAAAAACTTAGAATATAAGAAACGCACAGTGTAGTACATAGTATATGAGTGAGTTGCACTGAAAAACTTAGAATTTAAGAAACGCACAGTGTAGTACATAGTATATGAGTGAGTTGCACTGAAAAACTTAGAATATAAGAAACGCACAGTGTAGTACATAGTATATGAGTGAGTTGCACTGAAAAACTTAGAATATAAGAAACGCACAGTGTAGTACATAGTATATGAGTGAGTTGCACTGAAAAACTTAGAATATAAGAAACGCACAGTGTAGTACATAGTATATGAGTGAGTTGCACTGAAAAACTTAGAATATAAGAAATCCACAGTGTAGTACATAGTATATGAGTGAGTTGCACTGAAAAACTTAGAATTTACTGAAAAACCCGCATTATACGAAATGCACAGTGTAGTACATAGTATATGAGTGAGTTGCACTGAAAAACTTAGAATATAAGAAACGCACAGTGTAGTACATAGTATATGAGTGAGTTGCACTGAAAAACTTAGAATATAAGAAACGCACAGTGTAGTACATAGTATATGAGTGAGTTGCACTGAAAAACTTAGAATATAAGAAACGCACAGTGTAGTACATAGTATATGAGTGAGTTGCACTGAAAAACTTAGAATATAAGACACGCACAGTGTAGTACATAGTATATGAGTGAGTTGCACTGAAAAACTTAGAATATAAGAAACACACAGTGTAGTACATAGTATATGAGTGAGTTGCACTGAAAAACTTAGAATTTAAGAAACGCACAGTGTAGTACATAGTATATGAGTGAGTTGCATTGAAAAACTTAGAATATAAGAAACGCACAGTGTAGTACATAGTATATGAGTGAGTTGCACTGAAAAACTTAGAATATACGAAACGCACAGTGTAGTACATAGTATATGAGTGAGTTGCACTGAAAAACTTAGAATACAAGAAACGCACAGTGTAGTACATAGTATATGAGTGAGTTGCCCTGAAAAACTTAGAATATAAGAAACGCACAGTGTAGTACATAGTATATGAGTGAGTTGCACTGAAAAATTTAGAATTTACTGAAAAACCCGCATTACACGAAATGCACAGTGTAGTACATAGTATATGAGTGAGTTGCACTGAAAAACTTAGAATATATGAAACGCACAGTGTAGTACATAGTATATGAGTGAGTTGCACTGAAAAACTTAGAAAATAAGAAACGCACAGTGTAGTACATAGTATATGAGTGAGTTGCACTGAAAAACTTAGAATATAAGAAACGCACAGTGTAGTACATAGTATATGAGTGAGTTGCACTGAAAAACTTAGAATATAAGAAACGCACAGTGTAGTACATAGTATATGAGTGAGTTGCACTGAAAAACTTAGAATATAAGAAACGCACAGTGTAGTACATAGTATATGAGTGAGTTGCACTGAAAAACTTAGAATTTAAGAAACGCACAGTGTAGTACATAGTATATGAGTGAGTTGCACTGAAAAACTTAGAATATAAGAAACGCACAGTGTAGTACATAGTATATGAGTGAGTTGCACTGAAAAACTTAGAATATAAGAAACGCACAGTGTAGTACATAGTATATGAGTGAGTTGCACTGAAAAACTTAGAATATAAGAAACGCACAGTGTAGTACATAGTATATGAGTGAGTTGCACTGAAAAACTTAGAATATAAGAAATCCACAGTGTAGTACATAGTATATGAGTGAGTTGCACTGAAAAACTTATAATTTACTGAAAAACCCGCATTATACGAAATGCACAGTGTAGTACATAGTATATGAGTGAGTTGCACTGAAAAACTTAGAATATAAGAAACGCACAGTGTAGTACATAGTATATGAGTGAGTTGCACTGAAAAACTTAGAATATAAGAAACGCACAGTGTAGTACATAGTATATGAGTGAGTTGCACTGAAAAACTTAGAATATAAGAAACGCACAGTGTAGTACATAGTATATGAGTGAGTTGCACTGAAAAACTTAGAATATAAGACACGCACAGTGTAGTACATAGTATATGAGTGAGTTGCACTGAAAAACTTAGAATATAAGAAACACACAGTGTAGTACATAGTATATGAGTGAGTTGCACTGAAAAACTTAGAATTTAAGAAACGCACAGTGTAGTACATAGTATATGAGTGAGTTGCATTGAAAAACTTAGAATATAAGAAACGCACAGTGTAGTACATAGTATATGAGTGAGTTGCACTGAAAAACTTAGAATATACGAAACGCACAGTGTAGTACATAGTATATGAGTGAGTTGCACTGAAAAACTTAGAATACAAGAAACGCACAGTGTAGTACATAGTATATGAGTGAGTTGCCCTGAAAAACTTAGAATATAAGAAACGCACAGTGTAGTACATAGTATATGAGTGAGTTGCACTGAAAAATTTAGAATTTACTGAAAAACCCGCATTACACGAAATGCACAGTGTAGTACATAGTATATGAGTGAGTTGCACTGAAAAACTTAGAATATATGAAACGCACAGTGTAGTACATAGTATATGAGTGAGTTGCACTGAAAAACTTAGAAAATAAGAAACGCACAGTGTAGTACATAGTATATGAGTGAGTTGCACTGAAAAACTTAGAATATAAGAAACGCACAGTGTAGTACATAGTATATGAGTGAGTTGCACTGAAAAACTTAGAATATAAGAAACGCACAGTGTAGTACATAGTATATGAGTGAGTTGCACTGAAAAACTTAGAATATAAGAAACGCACAGTGTAGTACATAGTATATGAGTTGCACTGAAAAACTTTGAATATAAGAAACGCACAGTGTAGTACATAGTATATGAGTGAGTTGCCCTGAAAAATTTAGAATATAAGAAACGCACAGTGTAGTACATAGTATATGAGTGAGTTGCCCTGAAAAACTTAGAATATAAGCAACGCACAGTGTAGTACATAGTATATGAGTGAGTTGCACTGAAAAACTTAGAATATAAGAAACGCACAGTGTAGTACATAGTATATGAGTGAGTTGCACTGAAAAACTTAGAATATAAGAAACGCACAGTGTAGTACATAGTATATGAGTGAGTTGCACTGAAAAACTTAGAATATAAGAAACGCACAGTGTAATACATAGTATATGAGTGAGTTGCACTGAAAAACTTAGAATTTAAGAAACGCACAGTGTAGTACATAGTATATGAGTGAGTTGCCCTGAAAAACTTAGAATATACGAAACGCACAGTGTAGTACATAGTATATGAGTGAGTTGCACTGAAAAACTTAGAATATAAGAAACGCACAGTGTAGTACATAGTATATGAGTGAGTTGCCCTGAAAAACTTAGAATATAAGAAACGCACAGTGTAGTACATAGTATATGAGTGAGTTGCACTGAAAAACTTAGAATTTACTGAAAAACCCGCATTACACGAAATGCACAGTGTAGTACATAGTATATGAGTGAGTTGCACTGAAAAACTTAGAATATAAGAAACGCACAGTGTAGTACATAGTATATGAGTGAGTTGCACTGAAAAACTTAGAATATAAGAAACGCACAGTGTAGTACATAGTATATGAGTGAGTTGCACTGAAAAACTTAGAATATAAGAAACGCACACTGTAGTACATAGTATATGAGTGAGTTGCACTGAAAAACTTAGAATTTAAGAAACGCACAGTGTAGTACATAGTATATGAGTGAGTTGCACTGAAAAACTTAGAATATAAGAAACGCACTGTGTAGTACATAGTATATGAGTGAATTGCACTGAAAAACTTAGAATTTACTGAAAAACCCGCATTAGACGAAATGCACAGTGTAGTACATTGTATATGAGTGAGATGCACTGAAAAACTTAGAATTTACTGAAAAACCCGCATTAGACGAAATGCACAGTGTAGTACATTGTATATGAGTGAGTTGCACTGAAAAACTTAGAATTTACTGAAAAACCCGCATTAGACGAAATGCACAGTGTAGTACATTGTATATGAGTGAGTTGCACTGAAAAACTTAGAATTTACTGAACAACCCGCATTAGACGAAATGCACAGTGTAGTACATAGTATATGAGTGAGTTGCATGAAAAACTTAGAATTTAAGAAACGCACAGTGTAGTACATAGTATATGAGTGAGTTGCACTGAAAAACTTAGAATATAAGAAACGCACAGTGTAGTACATAGTATATGAGTGAGTTGCACTGAAAAACTTAGAATATAAGAAACGCACAGTGTAGTACATAGTATATGAGTGAGTTGCACTCAAAAACTTAGAATATAAGAAACGCACAGTGTAGTACATAGTATATGAGTGAGTTGCACTGAAAAACTTAGAATTTAAGAAACGCACAGTGTAGTACATAGTATATGAGTGAGTTGCACTGAAAAACTTAGAATATAAGAAACGCACAGTGTAGTACATAGTATATGAGTGAGTTGCACTGAAAAACTTAGAATATAAGAAACGCACAGTGTAGTACATAGTATATGAGTGAGTTGCACTGAAAAACTTAGAATATAAGAAACGCACATATAGTACATAGTATATGAATGAGTTGCACTGAAAAACTTAGAATTTACTGAAAAACCCGCATTACACGAAATGCACAGTGTAGTACATAGTATATGAGTGAGTTGCACTGAAAAACTTAGAATTTAAGAAACGCACAGTGTAGTACATAGTATATGAGTGAGTTGCACTGAAAAACTTAGAATATAAGAAACGCACAGTGTAGTACATAGTATATGAGCGAGTTGCACTGAAAAACTTAGAATATAAGAAATGCACAGTGTAGTACATAGTATATGCGTGAGTTGCAATGAAAAACTTAGAATATAAGAAACGCACAGTGTAGTACATAGTATATGAGTGAGTTGCACTGAAAAACTTAGAATATAAGAAACGCACAGTGTAGTACATAGTATATGAATGAGGTGCACTGAAAAACTTAGAATATAAGAAACGCACAGTGTAGTACATCGTATAAAAGTGAGTTGCACTGAAAAACTTAGAATTTACTGAAAAACCGGCATTACACGAAATGCACAGTGTAGTACATAGTATATGAGTGAGTTGCACTGAAAAACTTAGAATATAAGAAACGCACAGTGTAGTACATAGTATATGAGTGAGTTGCACTGAAAAACTTAGAATATAAGAAACGCACAGTGTAGTACATAGTATATGAGTGAGTTGCACTGAAAAACTTAGAATTTAAGAAACGCACAGTGTAGTACATAGTATATGAGTGAGTTGCACTGAAAAACTTAGAATATAAGAAACGCACAGTTTAGTACATTGTATATGAGTGAGTTGCACTGAAAAACTTAGAATATACGAAACGCACAGTGTAGTACATAGTATATGAGTGAGTTGCACTGAAAAACTTAGAATATAAGAAACGCACAGTGTAGTACATAGTATATGAGTGAGTTGCACTGAAAAACTTAGAATATAAGAAACGCACAGTGTAGTACATAGTATATGAGTGAGTTGCACTGAAAAACTTAGAATATAAGAAACGCACAGTGTAGTACATAGTATATGAGTGAGTTGCACTGAAAAACTTAGAATATAAGAAACGCACAGTGTAGTACATAGTATATGAGTGAGTTGCACTCAAAAACTTAGAATATGAGAAACGCACAGTGTAGTACATAGTATATGAGTGAGTTGCACTGAAAAACTTAGAATTTACTGAAAAACCCGCATTACACGAAATGCACAGTGTAGTACATAGTATATGAGTGAGTTGCACTGAAAAACTTAGAATATAAGAAACGCACAGTGTAGTACATAGTATATGAGTGAGTTGCACTGAAAAACTTAGAATATAAGAAACGCACAGTGTAGTACATAGTATATGAGTGAATTGCACTGAAAAACTTAGAATTTACTGAAAAACCCGCATTAGACGAAATGCACAGTGTAGTACATTGTATATGAGTGAGTTGCACTGAAAAACTTAGAATTTACTGAAAAACCCGCATTAGACGAAATGCACAGTGTAGTACATTGTATATGAGTGAGTTTCACTGAAAAACTTAGAATTTACTGAAAAACCCGCATTAGACGAAATGCACAGTGTAGTACATTGTATATGAGTGAGTTGCACTGAAAAACTTAGAATTTACTGAAAAACCCGCATTAGACGAAATGCACAGTGTAGTACATAGTATATGAGTGAGTTGCATGAAAAACTTAGAATTTAAGAAAAGCACAGTGTAGTACATAGTATATGAGTGAGTTGCACTGAAAAACTTAGAATATAATAAACGCACAGTGTAGTACATAGTATATGAGTGAGTTGCACTGAAAAACTTAGAATATAAGAAACGCACAGTGTAGTACATAGTATATGAGTGAGTTGCACTCAAAAACTTAGAATATAAGAAACGCACAGTGTAGTACATAGTATATGAGTGAGTTGCACTGAAAAACTTAGAATATAAGAAACGCACAGTGTAGTACATAGTATATGAGTGAGTTGCACTGAAAAACTTAGAATATAAGAAACGCACAGTGTAGTACATAGTATATGAGCGAGTTGCACTGAAAAACTTAGAATATAAGAAACGCACAGTGTAGTACATAGTATATGAGTGAGTTGCACTGAAAAGCTTAGAATATAAGAAACGCACAGTGTAGTACATAGTATATGAGCGAGCTGCACTGAAAAACTTAGAATATAAGAAACGCACAGTGTAGTACATAGTGTATGCGTGAGTTGCAATGAAAAACTTAGAATATAAGAAACGCACAGTGTAGTACATAGTATATGAGTGAGTTGCACTGAAAAACTTAGAATATAAGAAACGCACATATAGTACATAGTATATGAATGAGTTGCACTGAAAAACTTAGAATATAAGAAACGCACAGTGTAGTACATAGTATATGAGTGAGTTGCACTGAAAAACTTAGAATATAAGAAACGCACAGTGTAGTATATAGTTTATGAGTGAGTTGCACTGAAAAACTTAGAATATAAGAAACGCACAGTGTAGTACATAGTATATGAGTGAGTTGCACTGAAAAACTTAGAATATAAGAAACGCACAGTGTAGTACATAGTATATGAGTGAGTTGCACTGAAAAACTTAGAATATAAGAAACGCACAGTGTAGTACATAGTATATGAGTGAGTTGCACTGAAAAACTTAGAATATAAGAAACGCACAGTGTAGTACATAGTATATGAGTGAGTTGCACTGAAAAACTTAGAATTTAAGAAACGCACAGTGTAGTACATAGTATATGAGTGAGTTGCACTGAAAAACTTAGAATATAAGAAACGCACAGTGTAGTACATAGTATATGAGTGAGTTGCACTGAAAAACTTAGAATATAAGAAACGCACAGTGTAGTACATAGTATATGAGTGAGTTGCACTGAAAAACTTAGAATATAAGAAACGCACAGTGTAGTACATAGTATATGAGTGAGTTGCACTGAAAAACTTAGAATATAAGAAATCCACAGTGTAGTACATAGTATATGAGTGAGTTGCACTGAAAAACTTAGAATTTACTGAAAAACCCGCATTATACGAAATGCACAATGTAGTACATAGTATATGAGTGAGTTGCACTGAAAAACTTAGAATATAAGAAACGCACAGTGTAGTACATAGTATATGAGTGAGTTGCACTGAAAAACTTAGAATATAAGAAACGCACAGTGTAGTACATAGTATATGAGTGAGTTGCACTGAAAAACTTAGAATATAAGAAACGCACAGTGTAGTACATAGTATATGAGTGAGTTGCACTGAAAAACTTAGAATATAAGACACGCACAGTGTAGTACATAGTATATGAGTGAGTTGCACTGAAAAACTTAGAATATAAGAAACGCACAGTGTAGTACATAGTATATGAGTGAGTTGCACTGAAAAACTTAGAATTTAAGAAACGCACAGTGTAGTACATAGTATATGAGTGAGTTGCACTGAAAAACTTAGAATATAAGAAACGCACAGTGTAGTACATAGTATATGAGTGAGTTGCACTGAAAAACTTAGAATATACGAAACGCACAGTGTAGTACATAGTATATGAGTGAGTTGCACTGAAAAACTTAGAATACAAGAAACGCACAGTGTAGTACATAGTATATGAGTGAGTTGCCCTGAAAAACTTAGAATATAAGAAACGCACAGTGTAGTACATAGTATATGAGTGAGTTGCACTGAAAAATTTAGAATTTACTGAAAAACCCGCATTACACGAAATGCACAGTGTAGTACATAGTATATGAGTGAGTTGCACTGAAAAACTTAGAATATATGAAACGCACAGTGTAGTACATAGTATATGAGTGAGTTGCACTGAAAAACTTAGAAAATAAGAAACGCACAGTGTAGTACATAGTATATGAGTGAGTTGCACTGAAAAACTTAGAATATAAGAAACGCACAGTGTAGTACATAGTATATGAGTGAGTTGCACTGAAAAACTTAGAATATAAGAAACGCACAGTGTAGGACATAGTATATGAGTGAGTTGCACTGAAAAACTTAGAATATAAGAAACGCACAGTGTAGTACATAGTATATGAGTTGCACTGAAAAACTTTGAATATAAGAAACGCACAGTGTAGTACATAGTATATGAGTGAGTTGCCCTGAAAAATTTATAATATAAGAAACGCACAGTGTAGTACATAGTATATGAGTGAGTTGCCCTGAAAAACTTAGAATATAAGCAACGCACAGTGTAGTACATAGTATATGAGTGAGTTGCACTGAAAAACTTAGAATATAAGAAACGCACAGTGTAGTACATAGTATATGAGTGAGTTGCACTGAAAAACTTAGAATATAAGAAACGCACAGTGTAGTACATAGTATATGAGTTAGTTGCACTGAAAAACTTAGAATATAAGAAACGCACAGTGTAATACATAGTATATGAGTGAGTTGCACTGAAAAACTTAGAATTTAAGAAACGCACAGTGTAGTACATAGTATATGAGTGAGTTGCCCTGAAAAACTTAGAATATACGAAACGCACAGTGTAGTACATAGTATATGAGTGAGTTGCACTGAAAAACTTAGAATATAAGAAACGCACAGTGTAGTACATAGTATATGAGTGAGTTGCCCTGAAAAACTTAGAATATAAGAAACGCACAGTGTAGTACATAGTATATGAGTGAGTTGCACTGAAAAACTTAGAATTTACTGAAAAACCCGCATTACACGAAATGCACAGTGTAGTACATAGTATATGAGTGAGTTGCACTGAAAAACTTAGAATATAAGAAACGCACAGTGTAGTACATAGTATATGAGTGAGTTGCACTGAAAAACTTAGAATATAAGAAACGCACAGTGTAGTACATAGTATATGAGTGAGTTGCACTGAAAAACTTAGAATATAAGAAACGCACACTGTAGTACATAGTATATGAGTGAGTTGCACTGAAAAACTTAGAATTTAAGAAACGCACAGTGTAGTACATAGTATATGAGTGAGTTGCACTGAAAAACTTAGAATATAAGAAACGCACAGTGTAGTACATAGTATATGAGTGAATTGCACTGAAAAACTTAGAATTTACTGAAAAACCCGCATTAGACGAAATGCACAGTGTAGTACATTGTATATGAGTGAGATGCACTGAAAAACTTAGAATTTACTGAAAAACCCGCATTAGACGAAATGCACAGTGTAGTACATTGTATATGAGTGAGTTGCACTGAAAAACTTAGAATTTACTGAAAAACCCGCATTAGACGAAATGCACAGTGTAGTACATTGTATATGAGTGAGTTGCACTGAAAAACTTAGAATTTACTGAACAACCCGCATTAGACGAAATGCACAGTGTAGTACATAGTATATGAGTGAGTTGCATGAAAAACTTAGAATTTAAGAAACGCACAGTGTAGTACATAGTATATGAGTGAGTTGCACTGAAAAACTTAGAATATAAGAAACGCACAGTGTAGTACATAGTATATGAGTGAGTTGCACTGAAAAACTTAGAATATAAGAAACGCACAGTGTAGTACATAGTATATGAGTGAGTTGCACTCAAAAACTTAGAATATAAGAAACGCACAGTGTAGTACATAGTATATGAGTGAGTTGCACTGAAAAACTTAGAATTTAAGAAACGCACAGTGTAGTACATAGTATATGAGTGAGTTGCACTGAAAAACTTAGAATATAAGAAACGCACAGTGTAGTACATAGTATATGAGTGAGTTGCACTGAAAAACTTAGAATATAAGAAACGCACAGTGTAGTACATAGTATATGAGTGAGTTGCACTGAAAAACTTAGAATATAAGAAACGCACATATAGTACATAGTATATGAATGAGTTGCACTGAAAAACTTTAATTTACTGAAAAACCCGCATTACACGAAATGCACAGTGTAGTACATAGTATATGAGTGAGTTGCACTGAAAAACTTAGAATTTAAGAAACGCACAGTGTAGTACATAGTATATGAGTGAGTTGCACTGAAAAACTTAGAATATAAGAAACGCACAGTGTAGTACATAGTATATGAGCGAGTTGCACTGAAAAACTTAGAATATAAGAAATGCACAGTGTAGTACATAGTATATGCGTGAGTTGCAATGAAAAACTTAGAATATAAGAAACGCACAGTGTAGTACATAGTATATGAGTGAGTTGCACTGAAAAACTTAGAATATAAGAAACGCACAGTGTAGTACATAGTATATGAATGAGTTGCACTGAAAAACTTAGAATATAAGAAACGCACAGTGTAGTACATAGTATAAAAGTGAGTTGCACTGAAAAACTTAGAATTTACTGAAAAACCCGCATTACACGAAATGCACAGTGTAGTACATAGTATATGAGTGAGTTGCACTGAAAAACTTAGAATATAAGAAACGCACAGTGTAGTACATAGTATATGAGTGAGTTGCACTGAAAAACTTAGAATATAAGAAACGCACAGTGTAGTACATAGTATATGAGTGAGTTGCACTGAAAAACTTAGAATTTAAGAAACGCACAGTGTAGTACATAGTATATGAGTGAGTTGCACTGAAAAACTTAGAATATAAGAAACGCACAGTTTAGTACATTGTATATGAGTGAGTTGCACTGAAAAACTTAGAATATACGAAACGCACAGTGTAGTACATAGTATATGAGTGAGTTGCACTGAAAAACTTAGAATATAAGAAACGCACAGTGTAGTACATAGTATATGAGTGAGTTGCACTGAAAAACTTAGAATATAAGAAACGCACAGTGTAGTACATAGTATATGAGTGAGTTGCACTGAAAAACTTAGAATATAAGAAACGCACAGTGTAGTACATAGTATATGAGTGAGTTGCACTGAAAAACTTAGAATATAAGAAACGCACAGTGTAGTACATAGTATATGAGTGAGTTGCACTCAAAAACTTAGAATATGAGAAACGCACAGTGTAGTACATAGTATATGAGTGAGTTGCACTGAAAAACTTAGAATTTACTGAAAAACCCGCATTACACGAAATGCACAGTGTAGTACATAGTATTTGAGTGAGTTGCACTGAAAAACTTAGAATATAAGAAACGCACAGTGTAGTACATAGTATATGAGTGAGTTGCACTGAAAAACTTAGAATATAAGAAACGCACAGTGTAGTACATAGTATATGAGTGAATTGCACTGAAAAACTTAGAATTTACTGAAAAACCCGCATTAGACGAAATGCACAGTGTAGTACATTGTATATGAGTGAGTTGCACTGAAAAACTTAGAATTTACTGAAAAACCCGCATTAGACGAAATGCACAGTGTAGTACATTGTATATGAGTGAGTTTCACTGAAAAACTTAGAATTTACTGAAAAACCCGCATTAGACGAAATGCACAGTGTAGTACATTGTATATGAGTGAGTTGCACTGAAAAACTTAGAATTTACTGAAAAACCCGCATTAGACGAAATGCACAGTGTAGTACATAGTATATGAGTGAGTTGCATGAAAAACTTAGAATTTAAGAAAAGCACAGTGTAGTACATAGTATATGAGTGAGTTGCACTGAAAAACTTAGAATATAAGAAACGCACAGTGTAGTACATAGTATATGAGTGAGTTGCACTGAAAAACTTAGAATATAAGAAACGCACAGTGTAGTACATAGTATATGAGTGAGTTGCACTCAAAAACTTAGAATATAAGAAACGCACAGTGTAGTACATAGTATATGAGTGAGTTGCACTGAAAAACTTAGAATATAAGAAACGCACAGTGTAGTACATAGTATATGAGTGAGTTGCACTGAAAAACTTAGAATATAAGAAACGCACAGTGTAGTACATAGTATATGAGCGAGTTGCACTGAAAAACTTAGAATATAAGAAACGCACAGTGTAGTACATAGTATATGAGTGAGTTGCACTGAAAAGCTTAGAATATAAGAAACGCACAGTGTAGTACATAGTATATGAGCGAGCTGCACTGAAAAACTTAGAATATAAGAAACGCACAGTGTAGTACATAGTGTATGCGTGAGTTGCAATGAAAAACTTAGAATATAAGAAACGCACAGTGTAGTACATAGTATATGAGTGAGTTGCACTGAAAAACTTAGAATATAAGAAACGCACATATAGTACATAGTATATGAATGAGTTGCACTGAAAAACTTAGAATATAAGAAACGCACAGTGTAGTACATAGTATATGAGTGAGTTGCACTGAAAAACTTAGAATATAAGAAACGCACAGTGTAGTATATAGTTTATGAGTGAGTTGCACTGAAAAACTTAGAATATAAGAAACGCACAGTGTAGTACATAGTATATGAGTGAGTTGCACTGAAAAACTTAGAATTTAAGAAACGCACAGTGTAGTACATAGTATATGAGTGAGTTGCACTGAAAAACTTAGAATATAAGAAACGCACAGTTTAGTACATTGTATATGAGTGAGTTGCACTGAAAAACTTAGAATATACGAAACGCACAGTGTAGTACATAGTATATGAGTGAGTTGCACTGAAAAACTTAGAATATAAGAAACGCACAGTGTAGTACATAGTATATGAGTGAGTTGCCCTGAAAAACTTAGAATATAAGAAACGCACAGTGTAGTACATAGTATATGAGTGAGTTGCACTGAAAAACTTAGAATTTACTGAAAAACCCGCATTACACGAAATGCACAGTGTAGTACATAGTATATGAGTGAGTTGCACTGAAAAACTTAGAATATAAGAAACGCACAGTGTAGTACATAGTATATGAGTGAGTTGCACTGAAATACTTAGAATTTAAGAAACGCACAGTGTAGTACATAGTATATGAGTGAGTTGCACTGAAAAACTTAGAATATAAGAAACGCACAGTGTAGTACATAGTATATGAGTGAGTTGCACTGAAAAACTTAGAATATAAGAAACGCACAGTGTAGTACATAGTATATGAGTGAGTTGCACTGAAAAACTTAGAATATAAGAAACGCACAGTGTAGTACATAGTATATGAGTGAGTTGCACTGAAAAACTTAGAATATAAGAAACGCACAGTGTAGTACATAGTATATGAGTGAGTTGCACTGAAAAACTTAGAATATAAGAAACGCACAGTGTAGTACATAGTATATGAGTGAGTTGCCCTGAAAAACTTAGAATATAAGAAACGCACAGTGTAGTACATAGTATATGAGTGAGTTGCACTGAAAAACTTAGAATTTACTGAAAAACCCGCATTACACGAAATGCACAGTGTAGTACATAGTATATGAGTGAGTTGCACTGAAAAACTTAGAATATAAGAAACGCACAGTGTAGTACATAGTATATGAGTGAGTTGCACTGAAAAACTTAGAATATAAGAAACGCACAGTGTAGTACATAGTATATGAGTGAGTTGCACTGAAAAACTTAGAATATAAGAAACGCACAGTGTAGTACATAGTATATGAGTGAGTTGCACTGAAAAACTTAGAATATAAGAAACGCACAGTGTAGTACATAGTATATGAGTGAGTTGCACTCAAAAACTTAGAATATGAGAAACGCACAGTGTAGTACATAGTATATGAGTGAGTTGCACTGAAAAACTTAGAATTTACTGAAAAACCCGCATTACACGAAATGCACAGTGTAGTACATAGTATATGAGTGAGTTGCACTGAAAAACTTAGAATATAAGAAACGCACAGTGTAGTACATAGTATATGAGTGAGTTGCACTGAAAAACTTAGAATATAAGAAACGCACAGTGTAGTACATAGTATATGAGTGAGTTGCACTGAAAAACTTAGAATATAAGAAACGCACAGTGTAGTACATAGTATATGAGTGAGTTGCACTGAAAAACTTAGAATATAAGAAACGCACAGTGTAGTACATAGTATATGAGTGAGTTGCACTGAAAAACTTAGAATATAAGAAACGCAAAGTGTAGTACATAGTATATGAGTGAGTTGCACTGAAAAACTTAGAATATAAGAAACGCACAGTGTAGTACATAGTATATGAGTGAGTTGCACTGAAAAACTTAGAATTTACTGAAAAACCCGCATTACATGAAATGCACAGTGTAGTACATAGTATATGAGTGAGTTGCACTGAAAAACTTAGAATATAAGAAACGCACAGTGTAGTACATAGTATATGAGTGAGTTGCACTGAAATACTTAGAATTTAAGAAACGCACAGTGTAGTACATAGTATATGAGTGAGTTGCACTGAAAAACTTAGAATATAAGAAACGCACAGTGTAGTACATAGTATATGAGTGAGTTGCACTGAAAAACTTAGAATATAAGAAACGCACAGTGTAGTACATAGTATATGAGTGAGTTGCACTGAAAAACTTAGAATATAAGAAACGCACAGTGTAGTACATAGTATATGAGTGAGTTGCCCTGAAAAACTTAGAATATAAGAAACGCACAGTGTAGTACATAGTATATGAGTGAGTTGCACTGAAAAACTTAGAATTTACTGAAAAACCCGCATTACACGAAATGCACAGTGTAGTACATAGTATATGAGTGAGTTGCACTGAAAAACTTAGAATATAAGAAACGCACAGTGTAGTACATAGTATATGAGTGAGTTGCACTGAAAAACTTAGAATATAAGAAACGCACAGTGTAGTACATAGTATATGAGTGAGTTGCACTGAAAAACTTAGAATTTAAGAAACGCACAGTGTAGTACATAGTATATGAGTGAGTTGCACTGAAAAACTTAGAATATAAGAAACGCACAGTGTAGTACATAGTATATGAGTGAGTTGCACTCAAAAACTTAGAATATGAGAAACGCACAGTGTAGTACATAGTATATGAGTGAGTTGCACTGAAAAACTTAGATTTACTGAAAAACCCGCATTACACGAAATGCACAGTGTAGTACATAGTATATGAGTGAGTTGCACTGAAAAACTTAGAATATAAGAAACGCACAGTGTAGTACATAGTATATGAGTGAGTTGCACTGAAAAACTTAGAATATAAGAAACGCACAGTGTAGTACATAGTATATGAGTGAGTTGCACTGAAAAACTTAGAATATAAGAAACGCACAGTGTAGTACATAGTATATGAGTGAGTTGCACTGAAAAACTTAGAATATAAGAAACGCACAGTGTAGTACATAGTATATGAGTGAATTGCACTGAAAAACTTAGAATTTACTGAAAAACCCGCATTAGACGAAATGCACAGTGTAGTACATTGTATATGAGTGAGTTGCACTGAAAAACTTAGAATTTACTGAAAAACCCGCATTAGACGAAATGCACAGTGTAGTACATTGTATATGAGTGAGTTGCACTGAAAAACTTAGAATTTACTGAAAAACCCGCATTAGACGAAATGCACAGTGTAGTACATTGTATATGAGTGAGTTGCACTGAAAAACTTAGAATTTACTGAAAAACCCGCATTAGACGAAATGCACAGTGTAGTACATAGTATATGAGTGAGTTGCATGAAAAACTTAGAATTTAAGAAACGCACAGTGTAGTACATAGTATATGAGTGAGTTGCACTGAATAACTTAGAATATAAGAAACGCACAGTGTAGTACATAGTATATGAGTGAGTTGCACTCAAAAACTTAGAATATAAGAAACGCACATTGTAGTACATAGTATATGAGTGAGTTGCACTGAAAAACTTAGAATTTAAGAAACGCACAGTGTAGTACATAGTATATGAGTGAGTTGCACTGAAAAACCTAGAACATAAGAAACGCACAGTGTAGTACATAGTATATGAGTGAGTTGCACTGAAAAACTTAGAATATAAGAAACGCACAGTGTGGTACATAGTATATGAGTGAGTTGCACTGAAAAACTTAGAATATAAGAAACGCACAGTGTAGTACATAGTATATGAGTGAGTTGCACTGAAAAACTTAGAATATAAGAAACGCACAGTGTAGTACATAGTATATGAGTGAGTTGCACTGAAAAACTTAGAATATAAGAAACGCACAGTGTAGTACATAGTATATGAGTGAGTTGCACTGAAAAACTTAGAATATAAGAAACGCACAGTGTAGTACATAGTATATGAGTGAGTTGCACTGAAAAACTTAGAATATAAGAAACGCACAGTGTAGTACATAGTATATGAGTGAGTTGCACTGAAAAACTTAGAATATAAGAAACGCACAGTGTAGTACATAGTATATGAGTGAGTTGCACTGAAAAACTTAGAATTTACTGAAAAACCCGCATTATACGAAATGCACAGTGTAGTACATAGTATATGAGTGAGTTGCACTGAAAAACTTAGAATATAAGAAACGCACAGTGTAGTACATAGTATATGAGTGAGTTGCACTGAAAAACTTAGAATATAAGAAACGCACAGTGTAGTACATAGTATATGAGTGAGTTGCACTGAAAAACTTAGAATATAAGAAACGCACAGTGTAGTACATATTATATGAGTGAGTTGCACTGAAAAACTTAGAATATAAGAAACGCACAGTGTAGTACATAGTATATGAGTGAGTTGCACTGAAAAACTTAGAATTTAAGAAACGCACAGTGTAGTACATAGTATATGAGTGAGTTGCACTGAAAAACTTAGAATATACGAAACGCACAGTGTAGTACATAGTATATGAGTGAGTTGCACTGAAAAACTTAGAATACAAGAAACGCACAGTGTAGTACATAGTATATGAGTGAGTTGCCCTGAAAAACTTAGAATATAAGAAACGCACAGTGTAGTACATAGTATATGAGTGAGTTGCACTGAAAAACTTAGAATTTACTGAAAAACCCGCATTACACGAAATGCACAGTGTAGTACATAGTATATGAGTGAGTTGCACTGAAAAACTTAGAATATAAGAAACGCACAGTGTAGTACATAGTATATGAGTGAGTTGCACTGGAAAACTTAGAATATAAGAAACGCACACTGTAGTACATAGTATATGAGTGAGTTGCACTGAAAAACTTAGAATTTAAGAAACGCACAGTATAGTACATAGTATATGAGTGAGTTGCACTGAAAAACTTTGAATATAAGAAACGCACAGTGTAGTACATAGTATATGAGTGAATTGCACTGAAAAACTTAGAATTTACTGAAAAACCCGCATTAGACGAAATGCACAGTGTAGTACATTGTATATGAGTGAGTTGCACTGAAAAACTTAGAATTTACTGAAAAACCCGCATTAGACGAAATGCACAGTGTAGTACATTGTATATGAGTGAGTTGCACTGAAAAACTTAGAATTTACTGAAAAACCCGCATTAGACGAAATGCACAGTGTAGTACATTGTATATGAGTGAGTTGCACTGAAAAACTTAGAATTTACTGAAAAACCCGCATTAGACGAAATGCACAGTGTAGTACATAGTATATGAGTGAGTTGCATGAAAAACTTAGAATTTAAGAAACGCACAGTGTAGTACATAGTATATGAGTGAGTTGCTCTGAAAAACTTAGAATATAAGAAACGCACAGTGTAGTACATAGTATATGAGTGAGTTGCACTGAAAAACTTAGAATATAAGAAACGCACAGTGTAGTACATAGTATATGAGTGAATTGCACTGAAAAACTTAGAATTTACTGAAAAACCCGCATTAGACGAAATGCACAGTGTATTACATTGTATATGAGTGAGTTGCACTGAAAAACTTAGAATTTACTGAAAAACCCGCATTAGACGAAATGCACAGTGTAGTACATTGTATATGAGTGAGTTGCACTGAAAAACTTAGAATTTACTGAAAAACCCGCATTAGACGAAATGCACAGTGTAGTACATTGTATATGAGTGAGTTGCACTGAAAAACTTAGAATTTACTGAAAAACCCGCATTAGACGAAATGCACAGTGTAGTACATAGTATATGAGTGAGTTGCATGAAAAACTTAGAATTTAAGAAACGCACAGTGTAGTACATAGTATATGAGTGAGTTGCACTGAAAAACTTAGAATATAAGAAACGCACAGTGTAGTACATAGTATATGAGCGAGTTGCACTGAAAAACTTAGAATATAAGAAACGCACAGTGTAGTACATAGTATATGAGTGAGTTGCACTGAAAAACTTAGAATATAAGAAACGCACAGTGTAGTACATAGTATATGAGTGAGTTGCACTGAAAAACTTAGAATATAAGAAACGCACAGTGTAGTACATAGTATATGAGTGAGTTGCACTGAAAAACTTAGAATATAAGAAATGCACAGTGTAGTACATAGTATATGAGTGAGTTGCACTGAAAAACTTAGAATTTACTGAAAAACCCACATTATACGAAATGCACAGTGTAGTACATAGTATATGAGTAAGTTGCACTGAAAAACTTAGAATATAAGAAACGCACAGTGTAGTACATAGTATATGAGTGAGTTGCACTGAAAAACTTAGAATATAAGAAACGCACAGTGTAGTACATAGTATATGAGTGAGTTGCACTGAAAAACTTAGAATATAAGTAACGCACAGTGTAGTACATAGTATATGAGTGAGTTGCACTGAAAAACTTAGAATATAAGAAACGCACAGTGTAGTACATAGTATATGAGTGAGTTGCACTGAAAAACTTAGAATATAAGAAACGCACAGTGTAGTACATAGTATATGAGTGAGTTGCACTGAAAAACTTAGAATTTAAGAAACGCACAGTGTAGTACATAGTATATGAGTGAGTTGCACTGAAAAACTTAGAATATAAGAAACGCACAGTGTAGTACATAGTATATGAGTGAGTTGCACTGAAAAACTTAGAATATACGAAACGCACAGTGTAGTACATAGTATATGAGTGAGTTGCACTGAAAAACTTAGAATAAAAGAAACGCACAGTGTAGTACATAGTATATGAGTGAGTTGCCCTGAAAAACTTAGAATATAAGAAACGCACAGTGTAGTACATAGTATATGAGTGAGTTGCACTGAAAAACTTAGAATTTACTGAAAAACCCGCATTACACGAAATGCACAGTGTAGTACATAGTATATGAGTGAGTTGCACTGAAAAACTTAGAATATATGAAACGCACAGTGTAGTACATAGTATATGAGTGAGTTGCACTGAAAAACTTAGAATATAAGAAACGCACAGTGTAGTACATAGTATATGAGTGAGTTGCACTGAAAAACTTAGAATATAAGAAACGCACAGTGTAGTACATAGTATATGAGTGAGTTGCACTGAAAAACTTAGAATATAAGAAACGCACACTGTAGTACATAGTATATGAGTGAGTTGCACTGAAAAACTTAGAATTTAAGAAACGCACAGTATAGTACATAGTATATGAGTGAGTTGCACTGAAAAACTTTGAATATAAGAAACGCACAGTGTAGTACATAGTATATGAGTGAATTGCACTGAAAAACTTAGAATTTACTGAAAAACCCGCATTAGACGAAATGCACAGTGCAGTACATTGTATATGAGTGAGTTGCACTGAAAAACTTAGTATTTACTGAAAAACCCGCATTAGACGAAATGCACAGTGTAGTACATTGTATATGAGTGAGTTGCACTGAAAAACTTAGAATTTACTGAAAAACCCGCATTAGACGAAATGCACAGTGTAGTACATTGTATATGAGTGAGTTGCACTGAAAAACTTAGAATTTACTGAAAAACCCGCATTAGACGAAATGCACAGTGTAGTACATAGTATATGAGTGAGTTGCATGAAAAACTTAGAATTTAAGAAACGCACAGTGTAGTACATAGTATATGAGTGAGTTGCACTGAAAAACTTAGAATATAAGAAACGCACAGTGTAGTACATAGTATATGAGTGAGTTGCACTGAAAAACTTAGAATATAAGAAACGCACAGTGTAGTACATAGTATATGAGTGAGTTGCACTCAAAAACTTAGAATATAAGAAACGCACAGTGTAGTACATAGTATATGAGTGAGTTGCACTGAAAAACTTAGAATTTAAGAAACGCACAGTGTAGTACATAGTATATGAGTGAGTTGCACTGAAAAACTTAGAATATACGAAACGCACAGTGTAGTACATAGTATATGAGTGAGTTGCACTGAAAAACTTAGAATACAAGAAACGCACAGTGTAGTACATAGTATATGAGTGAGTTGCCCTGAAAAACTTAGAATATAAGAAACGCACAGTGTAGTACATAGTATATGAGTGAGTTGCACTGAAAAACTTAGAATTTACTGAAAAACCCGCATTACACGAAATGCACAGTGTAGTACATAGTATATGAGTGAGTTGCACTGAAAAACTTAGAATATATGAAACGCACAGTGTAGTACATAGTATATGAGTGAGTTGCACTGAAAAACTTAGAATATAAGAAACGCACAGTGTAGTACATAGTATATGAGTGAGTTGCACTGAAAAACTTAGAATATAAGAAACGCACAGTGTAGTACATAGTATATGAGTGAGTTGCACTGAAAAACTTAGAATATAAGAAACGCACACTGTAGTACATAGTATATGAGTGAGTTGCACTGAAAAACTTAGAATTTAAGAAACGCACAGTATAGTACATAGTATATGAGTGAGTTGCACTGAAAAACTTTGAATATAAGAAACGCACAGTGTAGTACATAGTATATGAGTGAATTGCACTGAAAAACTTAGAATTTACTGAAAAACCCGCATTAGACGAAATGCACAGTGCAGTACATTGTATATGAGTGAGTTGCACTGAAAAACTTAGTATTTACTGAAAAACCCGCATTAGACGAAATGCACAGTGTAGTACATTGTATATGAGTGAGTTGCACTGAAAAACTTAGAATTTACTGAAAAACCCGCATTAGACGAAATGCACAGTGTAGTACATTGTATATGAGTGAGTTGCACTGAAAAACTTAGAATTTACTGAAAAACCCGCATTAGACGAAATGCACAGTGTAGTACATAGTATATGAGTGAGTTGCATGAAAAACTTAGAATTTAAGAAACGCACAGTGTAGTACATAGTATATGAGTGAGTTGCACTGAAAAACTTAGAATATAAGAAACGCACAGTGTAGTACATAGTATATGAGTGAGTTGCACTGAAAAACTTAGAATATAAGAAACGCACAGTGTAGTACATAGTATATGAGTGAGTTGCACTCAAAAACTTAGAATATAAGAAACGCACAGTGTAGTACATAGTATATGAGTGAGTTGCACTGAAAAACTTAGAATTTAAGAAACGCACAGTGTAGTACATAGTATATGAGTGAGTTGCACTGAAAAACCTAGAACATAAGAAACGCACAGTGTAGTACATAGTATATGAGTGAGTTGCACTGAAAAACTTAGAATATAAGAAACGCACAGTGTAGTACATAGTATATGAGTGAGTTGCACTGAAAAACTTAGAATATAAGAAACGCACAGTGTAGTACATAGTATATGAGTGAGTTGCACTGAAAAACTTAGAATATAAGTTACGCACAGTGTAGTACATAGTATATGAGTGAGTTGCACTGAAAATCTTAGAATATAAGAAACGCACAGTGTAGTACATAGTATATGAGTGAGTTGCACTGAAAAACTTAGAATATAAGAAACGCACAGTGTAGTACATAGTATATGAGTGAGTTGCACTGAAAAACTTAGAATATAAGAAACGCACAGTGTAGTACATAGTATATGAGTGAGTTGCACTGAAAAACTTAGAATATAAGAAACGCACAGTGTAGTACATAGTATATGAGTGAGTTGCACTGAAAAACTTAGAATATAAGAAATGCACAGTGTAGTATATAGTATATGAGTGAGTTGCACTGAAAAACTTAGAATTTACTGAAAAACCCGCATTATACGAAATGCACAGTGTAGTACATAGTATATGAGTGAGTTGCACTGAAAAACTTAGAATATAAGAAACGCACAGTGTAGTACATAGTATATGAGTGAGTTGCACTGAAAAACTTAGAATATAAGAAACGCACAGTGTAGTACATAGTATATGAGTGAGTTGCACTGAAAAACTTAGAATATAAGAAACGCACAGTGTAGTACATAGTATATGAGTGAGTTGCACTGAAAAACTTAGAATATAAGAAACGCACAGTGTAGTACATAGTATATGAGTGAGTTGCACTGAAAAACTTAGAATATAAGAAACGCACAGTGTAGTACATAGTATATGAGTGAGTTGCACTGAAAAACTTAGAATATAAGAAACGCACAGTGTAGTACATAGTATATGAGTGAGTTGCACTGAAAAACTTAGAATATACGAAACGCACAGTGTAGTACATAGTATATGAGTGAGTTGCACTGAAAAACTTAGAATACAAGAAACGCACAGTGTAGTACATAGTATATGAGTGAGTTGCCCTGAAAAACTTAGAATATAAGAAACGCACAGTGTAGTACATAGTATATGAGTGAGTTGCACTGAAAAACTTAGAATTTACTGAAAAACCCGCATTACACGAAATGCACAGTGTAGTACATAGTATATGAGTAAGTTGCACTGAAAAACTTAGAATATAAGAAACGCACAGTGTAGTACATAGTATATGAGTGAGTTGCACTGAAAAACTTAGAATATAAGAAACGCACAGTGTAGTACATAGTATATGAGTGAGTTGCACTGAAAAACTTAGAATATAAGAAACGCACAGTGTAGTACATAGTATATGAGTGAGTTGCACTGAAAAACTTAGAATATAAGAAACGCACAGTGTAGTACATAGTATATGAGTGAGTTGCACTGAAAAACTTAGAATTTAAGAAACGCACAGTGTAGTACATAGTATATGAGTGAGTTGCACTGAAAAACTTAGAATATAAGAAACGCACAGTGTAGTACATAGTATATGAGTGAGTTGCACTGAAAAACTTAGAATATACGAAACGCACAGTGTAGTACATAGTATATGAGTGAGTTGCACTGAAAAACTTAGAATACAAGAAACGCACAGTGTAGTACATAGTATATGAGTGAGTTGCCCTGAAAAACTTAGAATATAAGAAACGCACAGTGTAGTACATAGTATATGAGTGAGTTGCACTGAAAAACTTAGAATTTACTGAAAAACCCGCATTACACGAAATGCACAGTGTAGTACATAGTATATGAGTGAGTTGCACTGAAAAACTTAGAATATATGAAACGCACAGTGTAGTACATAGTATATGAGTGAGTTGCACTGAAAAACTTAGAATATAAGAAACGCACAGTGTAGTACATAGTATATGAGTGAGTTGCACTGAAAAACTTAGAATATAAGAAACGCACAGTGTAGTACATAGTATATGAGTGAGTTGCACTGAAAAACTTAGAATATAAGAAACGCACACTGTAGTACATAGTATATGAGTGAGTTGCACTGAAAAACTTAGAATTTAAGAAACGCACAGTATAGTACATAGTATATGAGTGAGTTGCACTGAAAAACTTTGAATATAAGAAACGCACAGTGTAGTACATAGTATATGAGTGAATTGCACTGAAAAACTTAGAATTTACTGAAAAACCCGCATTAGACGAAATACACAGTGCAGTACATTGTATATGAGTGAGTTGCACTGAAAAACTTAGTATTTACTGAAAAACCCGCATTAGACGAAATGCACAGTGTAGTACATTGTATATGAGTGAGTTGCACTGAAAAACTTAGAATTTACTGAAAAACCCGCATTAGACGAAATGCACAGTGTAGTACATTGTATATGAGTGAGTTGCACTGAAAAACTTAGAATTTACTGAAAAACCCGCATTAGACGAAATGCACAGTGTAGTACATAGTATATGAGTGAGTTGCATGAAAAACTTAGAATTTAAGAAACGCACAGTGTAGTACATAGTATATGAGTGAGTTGCACTGAAAAACTTAGAATATAAGAAACGCACAGTGTAGTACATAGTATATGAGTGAGTTGCACTGAAAAACTTAGAATATAAGAAACGCACAGTGTAGTACATAGTATATGAGTGAGTTGCACTCAAAAACTTAGAATATAAGAAACGCACAGTGTAGTACATAGTATATGAGTGAGTTGCACTGAAAAACTTAGAATTTAAGAAACACACAGTGTAGTACATAGTATATGAGTGAGTTGCACTGAAAAACCTAGAACATAAGAAACGCACAGTGTAGTACATAGTATATGAGTGAGTTGCACTGAAAAACTTAGAATATAAGAAACGCACAGTGTAGTACATAGTATATGAGTGAGTTGCACTGAAAAACTTAGAATATAAGAAACGCACAGTGTAGTACATAGTATATGAGTGAGTTGCACTGAAAAACTTAGAATATAAGTTACGCACAGTGTAGTACATAGTATATGAGTGAGTTGCACTGAAAATCTTAGAATATAAGAAACGCACAGTGTAGTACATAGTATATGAGTGAGTTGCACTGAAAAACTTAGAATATAAGAAACGCACAGTGTAGTACATAGTATATGAGTGAGTTGCACTGAAAAACTTAGAATATAAGAAACGCACAGTGTAGTACATAGTATATGAGTGAGTTGCACTGAAAAACTTAGAATATAAGAAACGCACAGTGTAGTACATAGTATATGAGTGAGTTGCACTGAAAAACTTAGAATATAAGAAATGCACAGTGTAGTATATAGTATATGAGTGAGTTGCACTGAAAAACTTAGAATTTACTGAAAAACCCGCATTATACGAAATGCACAGTGTAGTACATAGTATATGAGTGAGTTGCACTGAAAAACTTAGAATATAAGAAACGCACAGTGTAGTACATAGTATATGAGTGAGTTGCACTGAAAAACTTAGAATATAAGAAACGCACAGTGTAGTACATAGTATATGAGTGAGTTGCACTGAAAAACTTAGAATATAAGAAACGCACAGTGTAGTACATAGTATATGAGTGAGTTGCACTGAAAAACTTAGAATATAAGAAACGCACAGTGTAGTACATAGTATATGAGTGAGTTGCACTGAAAAACTTAGAATATAAGAAACGCACAGTGTAGTACATAGTATATGAGTGAGTTGCACTGAAAAACTTAGAATATAAGAAACGCACAGTGTAGTACATAGTATATGAGTGAGTTGCACTGAAAAACTTAGAATATACGAAACGCACAGTGTAGTACATAGTATATGAGTGAGTTGCACTGAAAAACTTAGAATTTACTGAAAAACCCGCATTACACGAAATGCACAGTGTAGTACATAGTATATGAGTGAGTTGCACTGAAAAACTTAGAATATATGAAACGCACAGTGTAGTACATAGTATATGAGTGAGTTGCACTGAAAAACTTAGAATATAAGAAACGCACAGTGTAGTACATAGTATATGAGTGAGTTGCACTGAAAAACTTAGAATATAAGAAACGCACAGTGTAGTACATAGTATATGAGTGAGTTGCACTGAAAAACTTAGAATATAAGAAACGCACAGTGTAGTACATAGTATATGAGTGAGTTGCACTGAAAAACTTAGAATATAAGAAACGCACAGTGTAGTACATAGTATATGAGTTGCACTGAAAAACTTTGAATATAAGAAACGCACAGTGTAGTACATAGTATATGAGTGAGTTGCCCTGAAAAACTTAGAATATAAGAAACGCACAGTGTAGTACATAGTATATGAGTGAGTTGCCCTGAAAAACTTAGAATATAAGCAACGCACAGTGTAGTACATAGTATATGAGTGAGTTGCACTGAAAAACTTAGAATATAAGAAACGCACAGTGTAGTACATAGTATATGAGTGAGTTGCACTGAAAAACTTAGAATATAAGAAACGCACAGTGTAGTACATAGTATATGAGTGAGTTGCACTGAAAAACTTAGAATATAAGAAACGCACAGTGTAATACATAGTATATGAGTGAGTTGCACTGAAAAACTTAGAATTTAAGAAACGCACAGTGTAGTACATAGTATATGAGTGAGTTGCCCTGAAAAACTTAGAATATACGAAACGCACAGTGTAGTACATAGTATATGAGTGAGTTGCACTGAAAAACTTAGAATATAAGAAACGCACAGTGTAGTACATAGTATATGAGTGAGTTGCCCTGAAAAACTTAGAATATAAGAAACGCACAGTGTAGTACATAGTATATGAGTGAGTTGCACTGAAAAACTTAGAATTTACTGAAAAACCCGCATTACACGAAATGCACAGTGTAGTACATAGTATATGAGTGAGTTGCACTGAAAAACTTAGAATATAAGAAACACACAGTGTAGTACATAGTATATGAGTGAGTTGCACTGAAAAACTTAGAATATAAGAAACGCACAGTGTAGTACATAGTATATGAGTGAGTTGCACTCAAAAACTTAGAATATGAGAAACGCACAGTGTAGTACATAGTATATGAGTGAGTTGCACTGAAAAACTTAGAATTTACTGAAAAACCCGCATTACACGAAATGCACAGTGTAGTACATAGTATATGAGTGAGTTGCACTGAAAAACTTAGAATATAAGAAACGCACAGTGTAGTACATAGTATATGAGTGAGTTGCACTGAAAAACTTAGAATATAAGAAACGCACAGTGTAGTACATAGTATATGAGTGAGTTGCACTGAAAAACTTAGAATATAAGAAACGCACACTGTAGTACATAGTATATGAGTGAGTTGCACTGAAAAACTTAGAATTTAAGAAACGCACAGTGTAGTACATAGTATATGAGTGAGTTGCACTGAAAAACTTAGAATATAAGAAACGCACAGTGTAGTACATAGTATATGAGTGAATTGCACTGAAAAACTTAGAATTTACTGAAAAACCCGCATTAGACGAAATGCACAGTGTAGTACATTGTATATGAGTGAGTTGCACTGAAAAACTTAGTATTTACTGAAATACCCGCATTAGACGAAATGCACAGTGTAGTACATTGTATATGAGTGAGTTGCACTGAAAAACTTAGAATTTACTGAAAAACCCGCATTAGACGAAATGCACAGTGTAGTACATTGTATATGAGTGAGTTGCACTGAAAAACTTAGAATTTACTGAAAAACCCGCATTAGACGAAATGCACAGTGTAGTACATAGTATATGAGTGAGTTGCATGAAAAACTTAGAATTTAAGAAACGCACAGTGTAGTACATAGTATATGAGTGAGTTGCACTGAAAAACTTAGAATATAAGAAACGCACAGTGTAGTACATAGTATATGAGTGAGTTGCACTGAAAAACTTAGAATATAAGAAACGCACAGTGTAGTACATAGTATATGAGTGAGTTGCACTGAAAAACTTAGAATATAAGAAACGCACAGTGTAGTACATAGTATATGAGTGAGTTGCACTGAAAAACTTAGAATTTAAGAAACGCACAGTGTAGTACATAGTATATGAGTGAGTTGCACTGAAAAACTTAGAATATAAGAAACGCACAGTGTAGTACATAGTATATAAGTGAGTTGCACTGAAAAACTTAGAATATACGAAACGCACAGTGTAGTACATAGTATATGAGTGAGTTGCACTGAAAAACTTAGAATACAAGAAACGCACAGTGTAGTACATAGTATATGAGTGAGTTGCCCTGAAAAACTTAGAATATAAGAAACGCACAGTGTAGTACATAGTATATGAGTGAGTTGCACTGAAAAACTTAGAATTTACTGAAAAACCCGCATTACACGAAATGCACAGTGTAGTACATAGTATATGAGTGAGTTGCACTGAAAAACTTAGAATATATGAAACGCACAGTGTAGTACATAGTATATGAGTGAGTTGCACTGAAAAACTTAGAATATAAGAAACGCACAGTGTAGTACATAGTATATGAGTGAGTTGCACTGAAAAACTTAGAATATAAGAAACGCACAGTGTAGTACATAGTATATGAGTGAGTTGCACTGAAAAACTTAGAATATAAGAAACGCACACTGTAGTACATAGTATATGAGTGAGTTGCACTGAAAAACTTAGAATTTAAGAAACGCACAGTATAGTACATAGTATATGAGTGAGTTGCACTGAAAAACTTTGAATATAAGAAACGCACAGTGGAGTACATAGTATATGAGTGAATTGCACTGAAAAACTTAGAATTTACTGAAAAACCCGCATTAGACGAAATACACAGTGCAGTACATTGTATATGAGTGAGTTGCACTGAAAAACTTAGTATTTACTGAAAAACCCGCATTAGACGAAATGCACAGTGTAGTACATTGTATATGAGTGAGTTGCACTGAAAAACTTAGAATTTACTGAAAAACCCGCATTAGACGAAATGCACAGTGTAGTACATTGTATATGAGTGAGTTGCACTGAAAAACTTAGAATTTACTGAAAAACCCGCATTAGACGAAATGCACAGTGTAGTACATAGTATATGAGTGAGTTGCATGAAAAACTTAGAATTTAAGAAACGCACAGTGTAGTACATAGTATATGAGTGAGTTGCACTGAAAAACTTAGAATATAAGAAACGCACAGTGTAGTACATAGTATATGAGTGAGTTGCACTGAAAAACTTAGAATATAAGAAACGCACAGTGTAGTACATAGTATATGAGTGAGTTGCACTCAAAAACTTAGAATATAAGAAACGCACAGTGTAGTACATAGTATATGAGTGAGTTGCACTGAAAAACTTAGAATTTAAGAAACACACAGTGTAGTACATAGTATATGAGTGAGTTGCACTGAAAAACCTAGAACATAAGAAACGCACAGTGTAGTACATAGTATATGAGTGAGTTGCACTGAAAAACTTAGAATATAAGAAACGCACAGTGTAGTACATAGTATATGAGTGAGTTGCACTGAAAAACTTAGAATATAAGAAACGCACAGTGTAGTACATAGTATATGAGTGAGTTGCACTGAAAAACTTAGAATATAAGTTACGCACAGTGTAGTACATAGTATATGAGTGAGTTGCACTGAAAATCTTAGAATATAAGAAACGCACAGTGTAGTACATAGTATATGAGTGAGTTGCACTGAAAAACTTAGAATATAAGAAACGCACAGTGTAGTACATAGTATATGAGTGAGTTGCACTGAAAAACTTAGAATATAAGAAACGCACAGTGTAGTACATAGTATATGAGTGAGTTGCACTGAAAAACTTAGAATATAAGAAACGCACAGTGTAGTACATAGTATATGAGTGAGTTGCACTGAAAAACTTAGAATATAAGAAATGCACAGTGTAGTATATAGTATATGAGTGAGTTGCACTGAAAAACTTAGAATTTACTGAAAAACCCGCATTATACGAAATGCACAGTGTAGTACATAGTATATGAGTGAGTTGCACTGAAAAACTTAGAATATAAGAAACGCACAGTGTAGTACATAGTATATGAGTGAGTTGCACTGAAAAACTTAGAATATAAGAAACGCACAGTGTAGTACATAGTATATGAGTGAGTTGCACTGAAAAACTTAGAATATAAGAAACGCACAGTGTAGTACATAGTATATGAGTGAGTTGCACTGAAAAACTTAGAATATAAGAAACGCACAGTGTAGTACATAGTATATGAGTGAGTTGCACTGAAAAACTTAGAATATAAGAAACGCACAGTGTAGTACATAGTATATGAGTGAGTTGCACTGAAAAACTTAGAATATAAGAAACGCACAGTGTAGTACATAGTATATGAGTGAGTTGCACTGAAAAACTTAGAATATACGAAACGCACAGTGTAGTACATAGTATATGAGTGAGTTGCACTGAAAAACTTAGAATTTACTGAAAAACCCGCATTACACGAAATGCACAGTGTAGTACATAGTATATGAGTGAGTTGCACTGAAAAACTTAGAATATATGAAACGCACAGTGTAGTACATAGTATATGAGTGAGTTGCACTGAAAAACTTAGAATATAAGAAACGCACAGTGTAGTACATAGTATATGAGTGAGTTGCACTGAAAAACTTAGAATATAAGAAACGCACAGTGTAGTACATAGTATATGAGTGAGTTGCACTGAAAAACTTAGAATATAAGAAACGCACAGTGTAGTACATAGTATATGAGTGAGTTGCACTGAAAAACTTAGAATATAAGAAACGCACAGTGTAGTACATAGTATATGAGTTGCACTGAAAAACTTTGAATATAAGAAACGCACAGTGTAGTACATAGTATATGAGTGAGTTGCCCTGAAAAACTTAGAATATAAGAAACGCACAGTGTAGTACATAGTATATGAGTGAGTTGCCCTGAAAAACTTAGAATATAAGCAACGCACAGTGTAGTACATAGTATATGAGTGAGTTGCACTGAAAAACTTAGAATATAAGAAACGCACAGTGTAGTACATAGTATATGAGTGAGTTGCACTGAAAAACTTAGAATATAAGAAACGCACAGTGTAGTACATAGTATATGAGTGAGTTGCACTGAAAAACTTAGAATATAAGAAACGCACAGTGTAATACATAGTATATGAGTGAGTTGCACTGAAAAACTTAGAATTTAAGAAACGCACAGTGTAGTACATAGTATATGAGTGAGTTGCCCTGAAAAACTTAGAATATACGAAACGCACAGTGTAGTACATAGTATATGAGTGAGTTGCACTGAAAAACTTAGAATATAAGAAACGCACAGTGTAGTACATAGTATATGAGTGAGTTGCCCTGAAAAACTTAGAATATAAGAAACGCACAGTGTAGTACATAGTATATGAGTGAGTTGCACTGAAAAACTTAGAATTTACTGAAAAACCCGCATTACACGAAATGCACAGTGTAGTACATAGTATATGAGTGAGTTGCACTGAAAAACTTAGAATATAAGAAACACACAGTGTAGTACATAGTATATGAGTGAGTTGCACTGAAAAACTTAGAATATAAGAAACGCACAGTGTAGTACATAGTATATGAGTGAGTTGCACTCAAAAACTTAGAATATGAGAAACGCACAGTGTAGTACATAGTATATGAGTGAGTTGCACTGAAAAACTTAGAATTTACTGAAAAACCCGCATTACACGAAATGCACAGTGTAGTACATAGTATATGAGTGAGTTGCACTGAAAAACTTAGAATATAAGAAACGCACAGTGTAGTACATAGTATATGAGTGAGTTGCACTGAAAAACTTAGAATATAAGAAACGCACAGTGTAGTACATAGTATATGAGTGAGTTGCACTGAAAAACTTAGAATATAAGAAACGCACACTGTAGTACATAGTATATGAGTGAGTTGCACTGAAAAACTTAGAATTTAAGAAACGCACAGTGTAGTACATAGTATATGAGTGAGTTGCACTGAAAAACTTAGAATATAAGAAACGCACAGTGTAGTACATAGTATATGAGTGAATTGCACTGAAAAACTTAGAATTTACTGAAAAACCCGCATTAGACGAAATGCACAGTGTAGTACATTGTATATGAGTGAGTTGCACTGAAAAACTTAGTATTTACTGAAATACCCGCATTAGACGAAATGCACAGTGTAGTACATTGTATATGAGTGAGTTGCACTGAAAAACTTAGAATTTACTGAAAAACCCGCATTAGACGAAATGCACAGTGTAGTACATTGTATATGAGTGAGTTGCACTGAAAAACTTAGAATTTACTGAAAAACCCGCATTAGACGAAATGCACAGTGTAGTACATAGTATATGAGTGAGTTGCATGAAAAACTTAGAATTTAAGAAACGCACAGTGTAGTACATAGTATATGAGTGAGTTGCACTGAAAAACTTAGAATATAAGAAACGCACAGTGTAGTACATAGTATATGAGTGAGTTGCACTGAAAAACTTAGAATATAAGAAACGCACAGTGTAGTACATAGTATATGAGTGAGTTGCACTCAAAAACTTAGAATATAAGAAACGCACAGTGTAGTACATAGTATATGAGTGAGTTGCACTGAAAAACTTAGAATTTAAGAAACGCACAGTGTAGTACATAGTATATGAGTGAGTTGCACTGAAAAACCTAGAACATAAGAAACGCACAGTGTAGTACATAGTATATGAGTGAGTTGCACTGAAAAACTTAGAATATAAGAAACGCACAGTGTAGTACATAGTATATGAGTGAGTTGCACTGAAAAACTTAGAATATAAGAAACGCACAGTGTAGTACATAGTATATGAGTGAGTTGCACTGAAAAACTTAGAATATAAGTTACGCACAGTGTAGTACATAGTATATGAGTGAGTTGCACTGAAAATCTTAGAATATAAGAAACGCACAGTGTAGTACATAGTATATGAGTGAGTTGCACTGAAAAACTTAGAATATAAGAAACGCACAGTGTAGTACATAGTATATGAGTGAGTTGCACTGAAAAACTTAGAATATAAGAAACGCACAGTGTAGTACATAGTATATGAGTGAGTTGCACTGAAAAACTTAGAATATAAGAAACGCACAGTGTAGTACATAGTATATGAGTGAGTTGCACTGAAAAACTTAGAATATAAGAAATGCACAGTGTAGTATATAGTATATGAGTGAGTTGCACTGAAAAACTTAGAATTTACTGAAAAACCCGCATTATACGAAATGCACAGTGTAGTACATAGTATATGAGTGAGTTGCACTGAAAAACTTAGAATATAAGAAACGCACAGTGTAGTACATAGTATATGAGTGAGTTGCACTGA
Organism: Mus caroli; assembly: GCF_978045245.1. Lineage (NCBI taxonomy): Eukaryota > Metazoa > Chordata > Mammalia > Rodentia > Muridae > Mus > Mus caroli. The sequence goes on from NW_028227280.1 coordinate 3,921,764, forward strand.
AAAACTTAGAATATAAGAAACGCACAGTGTAGTACATAGTATATGAGTGAGTTGCACTGAAAAACTTAGAATATAAGAAACGCACAGTGTAGTACATAGTATATGAGTGAGTTGCACTGAAAAACTTAGAATATAAGAAACGCACAGTGTAGTACATAGTATATGAGTGAGTTGCACTGAAAAACTTAGAATATAAGAAACGCACAGTGTAGTACATAGTATATGAGTGAGTTGCACTGAAAAACTTAGAATATAAGAAACGCACAGTGTAGTACATAGTATATGAGTGAGTTGCACTGAAAAACTTAGAATATACGAAACGCACAGTGTAGTACATAGTATATGAGTGAGTTGCACTGAAAAACTTAGAATACAAGAAACGCACAGTGTAGTACATAGTATATGAGTGAGTTGCCCTGAAAAACTTAGAATATAAGAAACGCACAGTGTAGTACATAGTATATGAGTGAGTTGCACTGAAAAACTTAGAATTTACTGAAAAACCCGCATTACACGAAATGCACAGTGTAGTACATAGTATATGAGTGAGTTGCACTGAAAAACTTAGAATATATGAAACGCACAGTGTAGTACATAGTATATGAGTGAGTTGCACTGAAAAACTTAGAATATAAGAAACGCACAGTGTAGTACATAGTATATGAGTGAGTTGCACTGAAAAACTTAGAATATAAGAAACGCACAGTGTAGTACATAGTATATGAGTGAGTTGCACTGAAAAACTTAGAATATAAGAAACGCACAGTGTAGTACATAGTATATGAGTGAGTTGCACTGAAAAACTTAGAATATAAGAAACGCACAGTGTAGTACATAGTATATGAGTGAGTTGCCCTGAAAAACTTAGAATATAAGAAACGCACAGTGTAGTACATAGTATATGAGTGAGTTGCCCTGAAAAACTTAGAATATAAGCAACGCACAGTGTAGTACATAGTATATGAGTGAGTTGCACTGAAAAACTTAGAATATAAGAAACGCACAGTGTAGTACATAGTATATGAGTGAGTTGCACTGAAAAACTTAGAATATAAGAAACGCACAGTGTAGTACATAGTATATGAGTGAGTTGCACTGAAAAACTTAGAATATAAGAAACGCACAGTGTAATACATAGTATAAGAGTGAGTTGCACTGAAAAACTTAGAATTTAAGAAACGCACAGTGTAGTACATAGTATATGAGTGAGTTGCCCTGAAAAACTTAGAATATACGAAACGCACAGTGTAGTACATAGTATATGAGTGAGTTGCACTGAAAAACTTAGAATATAAGAAACGCACAGTGTAGTACATAGTATATGAGTGAGTTGCCCTGAAAAACTTAGAATATAAGAAACGCACAGTGTAGTACATAGTATATGAGTGAGTTGCACTGAAAAACTTAGAATTTACTGAAAAACCCGCATTACACGAAATGCACAGTGTAGTACATAGTATATGAGTGAGTTGCACTGAAAAACTTAGAATATAAGAAACACACAGTGTAGTACATAGTATATGAGTGAGTTGCACTGAAAAACTTAGAATATAAGAAACGCACAGTGTAGTACATAGTATATGAGTGAGTTGCACTCAAAAACTTAGAATATGAGAAACGCACAGTGTAGTACATAGTATATGAGTGAGTTGCACTGAAAAACTTAGAATTTACTGAAAAACCCGCATTACACGAAATGCACAGTGTAGTACATAGTATATGAGTGAGTTGCACTGAAAAACTTAGAATATAAGAAACGCACAGTGTAGTACATAGTATATGAGTGAGTTGCACTGAAAAACTTAGAATATAAGAAACGCACAGTGTAGTACATAGTATATGAGTGAGTTGCACTGAAAAACTTAGAATATAAGAAACGCACACTGTAGTACATAGTATATGAGTGAGTTGCACTGAAAAACTTAGAATTTAAGAAACGCACAGTGTAGTACATAGTATATGAGTGAGTTGCACTGAAAAACTTAGAATATAAGAAACGCACAGTGTAGTACATAGTATATGAGTGAATTGCACTGAAAAACTTAGAATTTACTGAAAAACCCGCATTAGACGAAATGCACAGTGTAGTACATTGTATATGAGTGAGTTGCACTGAAAAACTTAGAATTTACTGAAAAACCCGCATTAGACGAAATGCACAGTGTAGTACATTGTATATGAGTGAGTTGCACTGAAAAACTTAGAATTTACTGAACAACTCGCATTAGACGAAATGCACAGTGTAGTACATAGTATATGAGTGAGTTGCATGAAAAACTTAGAATTTAAGAAACGCACAGTGTAGTACATAGTATATGAGTGAGTTGCACTGAAAAACTTAGAATATAAGAAACGCACAGTGTAGTACATAGTATATGAGTGAGTTGCACTGAAAAACTTAGAATATAAGAAACGCACAGTGTAGTACATAGTATATGAGTGAGTTGCACTCAAAAACTTAGAATATAAGAAACGCACAGTGTAGTACATAGTATATGAGTGAGTTGCACTGAAAAACTTAGAATTTAAGAAACGCACAGTGTAGTACATAGTATATGAGTGAGTTGCACTGAAAAACTTAGAATATAAGAAACGCACAGTGTAGTACATAGTATATGAGTGAGTTGCACTGAAAAACTTAGAATATAAGAAACGCACAGTGTAGTACATAGTATATGAGTGAGTTGCACTGAAAAACTTAGAATATAAGAAATGCACATATAGTACATAGTATATGAATGAGTTGCACTGAAAAACTTAGAATTTACTGAAAAACCCGCATTAGACGAAATGCACAGTGTAGTACATAGTATATGAGTGAGTTGCACTGAAAAACTTAGAATATAAGAAACGCACAGTGTAGTACATAGTATATGAGTGAGTTGCACTGAAAAACTTAGAATTTAAGAAACGCACAGTGTAGTACATAGTATATGAGTGAGTTGCACTGAAAAACTTAGAATATAAGAAACGCACAGTGTAGTACATAGTATATGAGCGAGTTGCACTGAAAAACTTAGAATATAAGAAACGCACAGTGTAGTACATAGTATATGCGTGAGTTGCAATGAAAAACTTAGAATATAAGAAACGCACAGTGTAGTACATAGTATATGAGTGAGTTGCACTGAAAAACTTAGAATATAAGAAACGCACATATAGTACATAGTATATGAATGAGTTGCACTGAAAAACTTAGAATATAAGAAACGCACAGTGTAGTACATAGTATAAAAGTGAGTTGCACTGAAAAACTTAGAATTTACTGAAAAACCCGCATTACACGAAATGCACAGTGTAGTACATAGTATATGAGTGAGTTGCACTGAAAAACTTAGAATATAAGAAACGCACAGTGTAGTACATAGTATATGAGTGAGTTGCACTGAAAAACTTAGAATATAAGAAACGCACAGTGTAGTACATAGTATATGAGTGAGTTGCACTGAAAAACTTAGAATTTAAGAAACGCACAGTGTAGTACATAGTATATGAGTGAGTTGCACTGAAAAACTTAGAATATAAGAAACGCACAGTTTAGTACATTGTATATGAGTGAGTTGCACTGAAAAACTTAGAATATACGAAACGCACAGTGTAGTACATAGTATATGAGTGAGTTGCACTGAAAAACTTAGAATATAAGAAACGCACAGTGTAGTACATAGTATATGAGTGAGTTGCCCTGAAAAACTTAGAATATAAGAAACGCACAGTGTAGTACATAGTATATGAGTGAGTTGCACTGAAAAACTTAGAATTTACTGAAAAACCCGCATTACACGAAATGCACAGTGTAGTACATAGTATATGAGTGAGTTGCACTGAAAAACTTAGAATATAAGAAACGCACAGTGTAGTACATAGTATATGAGTGAGTTGCACTGAAAAACTTAGAATATAAGAAACGCACAGTGTAGTACATAGTATATGAGTGAGTTGCACTGAAAAACTTAGAATATAAGAAACGCACAGTGTAGTACATAGTATATGAGTGAGTTGCACTGAAAAACTTAGAATATAAGAAACGCACAGTGTAGTACATAGTATATGAGTGAGTTGCACTCAAAAACTTAGAATATGAGAAACGCACAGTGTAGTACATAGTATATGAGTGAGTTGCACTGAAAAACTTAGAATTTACTGAAAAACCCGCATTACACGAAATGCACAGTGTAGTACATAGTATATGAGTGAGTTGCACTGAAAAACTTAGAATATAAGAAACGCACAGTGTAGTACATAGTATATGAGTGAGTTGCACTGAAAAACTTAGAATATAAGAAACGCACAGTGTAGTACATAGTATATGAGTGAATTGCACTGAAAAACTTAGAATTTACTGAAAAACCCGCATTAGACGAAATGCACAGTGTAGTACATTGTATATGAGTGAGTTGCACTGAAAAACTTAGAATTTACTGAAAAACCCGCATTAGACGAAATGCACAGTGTAGTACATTGTATATGAGTGAGTTGCACTGAAAAACTTAGAATATAAGAAACGCACAGTGTAGTACATAGTATATGAGTGAGTTGCACTGAAAAACTTAGAATATAAGAAACGCACAGTGTAGTACATAGTATATGAGTGAGTTGCACTGAAAAACTTAGAATATAAGAAACGCACAGTGTAGTACATAGTATATGAGTGAGTTGCACTCAAAAACTTAGAATATGAGAAACGCACAGTGTAGTACATAGTATATGAGTGAGTTGCACTGAAAAACTTAGAATTTACTGAAAAACCCGCATTACACGAAATGCACAGTGTAGTACATAGTATATGAGTGAGTTGCACTGAAAAACTTAGAATATAAGAAACGCACAGTGTAGTACATAGTATATGAGTGAGTTGCACTGAAAAACTTAGAATATAAGAAACGCACAGTGTAGTACATAGTATATGAGTGAATTGCACTGAAAAACTTAGAATTTACTGAAAAACCCGCATTAGACGAAATGCACAGTGTAGTACATTGTATATGAGTGAGTTGCACTGAAAAACTTAGAATTTACTGAAAAACCCGCATTAGACGAAATGCACAGTGTAGTACATTGTATATGAGTGAGTTGCACTGAAAAACTTAGAATTTACTGAAAAACCCGCATTAGACGAAATGCACAGTGTAGTACATTGTATATGAGTGAGTTGCACTGAAAAACTTAGAATATAAGAAACGCACAGTGTAGTACATAGTATATGAGCGAGTTGCACTGAAAAACTTAGAATATAAGAAACGCACAGTGTAGTACATAGTGTATGCGTGAGTTGCAATGAAAAACTTAGAATATAAGAAACGCACAGTGTAGTACATAGTATATGAGTGAGTTGCACTGAAAAACTTAGAATATAAGAAACGCACATATAGTACATAGTATATGAATGAGTTGCACTGAAAAACTTAGAATATAAGAAACGCACAGTGTAGTACATAGTATATGAGTGAGTTGCACTGAAAAACTTAGAATATAAGAAATGCACAGTGTAGTATATAGTATATGAATGAGTTGCACTGAAAAACTTAGAATATAAGAAACGCACAGTGTAGTACATAGTATATGAGTGAGTTGTACTGAAAAACTTAGAATTTAAGAAACGCACAGTGTAGTACATAGTATATGAGCGAGTTGCACTGAAAAACTTAGAATATAAGAAACGCACAGTTTAGTACATTGTATATGAGTGAGTTGCACTGAAAAACTTAGAATATACGAAACGCACAGTGTAGTACATAGTATATGAGTGAGTTGCACTGAAAAACTTAGAATATAAGAAACGCACAGTGTAGTACATAGTATATGAGTGAGTTGCCCTGAAAAACTTAGAATATAAGAAACGCACAGTGTAGTACATAGTATATGAGTGAGTTGCACTGAAAAACTTAGAATTTACTGAAAAACCCGCATTACACGAAATGCACAGTGTAGTACATAGTATATGAGTGAGTTGCACTGAAAAACTTAGAATATAAGAAACGCACAGTTTAGTACATAGTATATGAGTGAGTTGCACTGAAAAACTTAGAATATAAGAAACGCACAGTGTAGTACATAGTATATGAGTGAGTTGCACTCAAAAACTTAGAATATAAGAAACGCACAGTGTAGTACATAGTATATGAGTGAGTTGCACTGAAAAACTTAGAATTTAAGAAACGCACAGTGTAGTACATAGTATATGAGTGAGTTGCACTGAAAAACTTAGAATATAAGAAACGCACAGTGTAGTACATAGTATATGAGTGAGTTGCACTGAAAAACTTAGAATATAAGAAACGCACAGTGTAGTACATAGTATATGAGTGAGTTGCACTGAAAAACTTAGAATATAAGAAACGCACATATAGTACATAATATATGAATGAGTTGCACTGAAAAACTTAGAATTTACTGAAAAACCCGCATTAGACGAAATGCACAGTGTAGTACATAGTATATGAGTGAGTTGCACTGAAAAACTTAGAATATAAGAAACGCACAGTGTAGTACATAGTATATGAGTGAGTTGCACTGAAAAACTTAGAATTTAAGAAACGCACAGTGTAGTACATAGTATATGAGTGAGTTGCACTGAAAAACTTAGAATATAAGAAACGCACAGTGTAGTACATAGTATATGAGCGAGTTGCACTGAAAAACTTAGAATATAAGAAACGCACAGTGTAGTACATAGTATATGCGTGAGCTGCAATGAAAAACTTAGAATATAAGAAACGCACAGTGTAGTACATAGTATATGAGTGAGTTGCACTGAAAAACTTAGAATATAAGAAACGCACATATAGTACATAGTATATGAATGAGTTGCACTGAAAAACTTAGAATATAAGAAACGCACAGTGTAGTACATAGTATAAAAGTGAGTTGCACTGAAAAACTTAGAATTTACTGAAAAACCCGCATTACACGAAATGCACAGTGTAGTACATAGTATATGAGTGAGTTGCACTGAAAAACTTAGAATATAAGAAACACACAGTGTAGTACATAGTATATGAGTGAGTTGCACTGAAAAACTTAGAATATAAGAAACGCACAGTGTAGTACATAGTATATGAGTGAGTTGCACTCAAAAACTTAGAATATGAGAAACGCACAGTGTAGTACATAGTATATGAGTGAGTTGCACTGAAAAACTTAGAATTTACTGAAAAACCCGCATTACACGAAATGCACAGTGTAGTACATAGTATATGAGTGAGTTGCACTGAAAAACTTAGAATATAAGAAACGCACAGTGTAGTACATAGTATATGAGTGAGTTGCACTGAAAAACTTAGAATATAAGAAACGCACAGTGTAGTACATAGTATATGAGTGAGTTGCACTGAAAAACTTAGAATATAAGAAACGCACACTGTAGTACATAGTATATGAGTGAGTTGCACTGAAAAACTTAGAATTTAAGAAACGCACAGTGTAGTACATAGTATATGAGTGAGTTGCACTGAAAAACTTAGAATATAAGAAACGCACAGTGTAGTACATAGTATATGAGTGAATTGCACTGAAAAACTTAGAATTTACTGAAAAACCCGCATTAGACGAAATGCACAGTGTAGTACATTGTATATGAGTGAGTTGCACTGAAAAACTTAGTATTTACTGAAATACCCGCATTAGACGAAATGCACAGTGTAGTACATTGTATATGAGTGAGTTGCACTGAAAAACTTAGAATTTACTGAAAAACCCGCATTAGACGAAATGCACAGTGTAGTACATTGTATATGAGTGAGTTGCACTGAAAAACTTAGAATTTACTGAAAAACCCGCATTAGACGAAATGCACAGTGTAGTACATAGTATATGAGTGAGTTGCATGAAAAACTTAGAATTTAAGAAACGCACAGTGTAGTACATAGTATATGAGTGAGTTGCACTGAAAAACTTAGAATATAAGAAACGCACAGTGTAGTACATAGTATATGAGTGAGTTGCACTGAAAAACTTAGAATATAAGAAACGCACAGTGTAGTACATAGTATATGAGTGAGTTGCACTCAAAAACTTAGAATATAAGAAACGCACAGTGTAGTACATAGTATATGAGTGAGTTGCACTGAAAAACTTAGAATTTAAGAAACGCACAGTGTAGTACATAGTATATGAGTGAGTTGCACTGAAAAACCTAGAACATAAGAAACGCACAGTGTAGTACATAGTATATGAGTGAGTTGCACTGAAAAACTTAGAATATAAGAAACGCACAGTGTAGTACATAGTATATGAGTGAGTTGCACTGAAAAACTTAGAATATAAGAAACGCACAGTGTAGTACATAGTATATGAGTGAGTTGCACTGAAAAACTTAGAATATAAGTTACGCACAGTGTAGTACATAGTATATGAGTGAGTTGCACTGAAAATCTTAGAATATAAGAAACGCACAGTGTAGTACATAGTATATGAGTGAGTTGCACTGAAAAACTTAGAATATAAGAAACGCACAGTGTAGTACATAGTATATGAGTGAGTTGCACTGAAAAACTTAGAATATAAGAAACGCACAGTGTAGTACATAGTATATGAGTGAGTTGCACTGAAAAACTTAGAATATAAGAAACGCACAGTGTAGTACATAGTATATGAGTGAGTTGCACTGAAAAACTTAGAATATAAGAAATGCACAGTGTAGTATATAGTATATGAGTGAGTTGCACTGAAAAACTTAGAATTTACTGAAAAACCCGCATTATACGAAATGCACAGTGTAGTACATAGTATATGAGTGAGTTGCACTGAAAAACTTAGAATATAAGAAACGCACAGTGTAGTACATAGTATATGAGTGAGTTGCACTGAAAAACTTAGAATATAAGAAACGCACAGTGTAGTACATAGTATATGAGTGAGTTGCACTGAAAAACTTAGAATATAAGAAACGCACAGTGTAGTACATAGTATATGAGTGAGTTGCACTGAAAAACTTAGAATATAAGAAACGCACAGTGTAGTACATAGTATATGAGTGAGTTGCACTGAAAAACTTAGAATATAAGAAACGCACAGTGTAGTACATAGTATATGAGTGAGTTGCACTGAAAAACTTAGAATATAAGAAACGCACAGTGTAGTACATAGTATATGAGTGAGTTGCACTGAAAAACTTAGAATATAAGAAACGCACAGTGTAGTACATAGTATATGAGTGAGTTGCACTGAAAAACTTAGAATATAAGAAACGCACAGTGTAGTACATAGTATATGAGTGAGTTGCACTCAAAAACTTAGAATATGAGAAACGCACAGTGTAGTACATAGTATATGAGTGAGTTGCACTGAAAAACTTAGAATTTACTGAAAAACCCGCATTACACGAAATGCACAGTGTAGTACATAGTATATGAGTGAGTTGCACTGAAAAACTTAGAATATAAGAAACGCACAGTGTAGTACATAGTATATGAGTGAGTTGCACTGAAAAACTTAGAATACAAGAAACGCACAGTGTAGTACATAGTATATGAGTGAGTTGCCCTGAAAAACTTAGAATATAAGAAACGCACAGTGTAGTACATAGTATATGAGTGAGTTGCACTGAAAAACTTAGAATTTACTGAAAAACCCGCATTACACGAAATGCACAGTGTAGTACATAGTATATGAGTGAGTTGCACTGAAAAACTTAGAATATATGAAACGCACAGTGTAGTACATAGTATATGAGTGAGTTGCACTGAAAAACTTAGAATATAAGAAACGCACAGTGTAGTACATAGTATATGAGTGAGTTGCACTGAAAAACTTAGAATATAAGAAACGCACAGTGTAGTACATAGTATATGAGTGAGTTGCACTGAAAAACTTAGAATATAAGAAACGCACAGTGTAGTACATAGTATATGAGTGAGTTGCACTGAAAAACTTAGAATATAAGAAACGCACAGTGTAGTACATAGTATATGAGTTGCACTGAAAAACTTTGAATATAAGAAACGCACAGTGTAGTACATAGTATATGAGTGAGTTGCCCTGAAAAACTTAGAATATAAGAAACGCACAGTGTAGTACATAGTATATGAGTGAGTTGCACTGAAAAACTTAGAATATAAGAAACGCACAGTGTAGTACATAGTATATGAGTGAATTGCACTGAAAAACTTAGAATTTACTGAAAAACCCGCATTAGACGAAATGCACAGTGTAGTACATTGTATATGAGTGAGTTGCACTGAAAAACTTAGAATTTACTGAAAAACCCGCATTAGACGAAATGCACAGTGTAGTACATTGTATATGAGTGAGTTGCACTGAAAAACTTAGAATTTACTGAACAACTCGCATTAGACGAAATGCACAGTGTAGTACATAGTATATGAGTGAGTTGCATGAAAAACTTAGAATTTAAGAAACGCACAGTGTAGTACATAGTATATGAGTGAGTTGCACTGAAAAACTTAGAATATAAGAAACGCACAGTGTAGTACATAGTATATGAGTGAGTTGCACTGAAAAACTTAGAATATAAGAAACGCACAGTGTAGTACATAGTATATGAGTGAGTTGCACTCAAAAACTTAGAATATAAGAAACGCACAGTGTAGTACATAGTATATGAGTGAGTTGCACTGAAAAACTTAGAATTTAAGAAACGCACAGTGTAGTACATAGTATATGAGTGAGTTGCACTGAAAAACTTAGAATATAAGAAACGCACAGTGTAGTACATAGTATATGAGTGAGTTGCACTGAAAAACTTAGAATATAAGAAACGCACAGTGTAGTACATAGTATATGAGTGAGTTGCACTGAAAAACTTAGAATATAAGAAACGCACATATAGTACATAGTATATGAATGAGTTGCACTGAAAAACTTAGAATTTACTGAAAAACCCGCATTAGACGAAATGCACAGTGTAGTACATAGTATATGAGTGAGTTGCCCTGAAAAACTTAGAATATAAGCAACGCACAGTGTAGTACATAGTATATGAGTGAGTTGCACTGAAAAACTTAGAATATAAGAAACGCACAGTGTAGTACATAGTATATGAGTGAGTTGCACTGAAAAACTTAGAATATAAGAAATGCACAGTGTAGTATATAGTATATGAGTGAGTTGCACTGAAAAACTTAGAATTTACTGAAAAACCCGCATTATACGAAATGCACAGTGTAGTACATAGTATATGAGTGAGTTGCACTGAAAAACTTAGAATATAAGAAACGCACAGTGTAGTACATAGTATATGAGTGAGTTGCACTGAAAAACTTAGAATATAAGAAACGCACAGTGTAGTACATAGTATATGAGTGAGTTGCACTGAAAAACTTAGAATATAAGAAACGCACAGTGTAGTACATAGTATATGAGTGAGTTGCACTGAAAAACTTAGAATATAAGAAACGCACAGTGTAGTACATAGTATATGAGTGAGTTGCACTGAAAAACTTAGAATATAAGAAACGCACAGTGTAGTACATAGTATATGAGTGAGTTGCACTGAAAAACTTAGAATATAAGAAACGCACAGTGTAGTACATAGTATATGAGTGAGTTGCACTGAAAAACTTAGAATATACGAAACGCACAGTGTAGTACATAGTATATGAGTGAGTTGCACTGAAAAACTTAGAATACAAGAAACGCACAGTGTAGTACATAGTATATGAGTGAGTTGCCCTGAAAAACTTAGAATATAAGAAACGCACAGTGTAGTACATAGTATATGAGTGAGTTGCACTGAAAAACTTAGAATTTACTGAAAAACCCGCATTACACGAAATGCACAGTGTAGTACATAGTATATGAGTGAGTTGCACTGAAAAACTTAGAATATATGAAACGCACAGTGTAGTACATAGTATATGAGTGAGTTGCACTGAAAAACTTAGAATATAAGAAACGCACAGTGTAGTACATAGTATATGAGTGAGTTGCACTGAAAAACTTAGAATATAAGAAACGCACAGTGTAGTACATAGTATATGAGTGAGTTGCACTGAAAAACTTAGAATATAAGAAACGCACAGTGTAGTACATAGTATATGAGTGAGTTGCACTGAAAAACTTAGAATATAAGAAACGCACAGTGTAGTACATAGTATATGAGTTGCACTGAAAAACTTTGAATATAAGAAACGCACAGTGTAGTACATAGTATATGAGTGAGTTGCACTGAAAAACTTAGAATATAAGAAACGCACATATAGTACATAGTATATGAATGAGTTGCACTGAAAAACTTAGAATTTACTGAAAAACCCGCATTAGACGAAATGCACAGTGTAGTACATAGTATATGAGTGAGTTGCCCTGAAAAACTTAGAATATAAGCAACGCACAGTGTAGTACATAGTATATGAGTGAGTTGCACTGAAAAACTTAGAATATAAGAAACGCACAGTGTAGTACATAGTATATGAGTGAGTTGCACTGAAAAACTTAGAATATAAGAAATGCACAGTGTAGTATATAGTATATGAGTGAGTTGCACTGAAAAACTTAGAATTTACTGAAAAACCCGCATTATACGAAATGCACAGTGTAGTACATAGTATATGAGTGAGTTGCACTGAAAAACTTAGAATATAAGAAACGCACAGTGTAGTACATAGTATATGAGTGAGTTGCACTGAAAAACTTAGAATATAAGAAACGCACAGTGTAGTACATAGTATATGAGTGAGTTGCACTGAAAAACTTAGAATATAAGAAACGCACAGTGTAGTACATAGTATATGAGTGAGTTGCACTGAAAAACTTAGAATATAAGAAACGCACAGTGTAGTACATAGTATATGAGTGAGTTGCACTGAAAAACTTAGAATATAAGAAACGCACAGTGTAGTACATAGTATATGAGTGAGTTGCACTGAAAAACTTAGAATATAAGAAACGCACAGTGTAGTACATAGTATATGAGTGAGTTGCACTGAAAAACTTAGAATATACGAAACGCACAGTGTAGTACATAGTATATGAGTGAGTTGCACTGAAAAACTTAGAATACAAGAAACGCACAGTGTAGTACATAGTATATGAGTGAGTTGCCCTGAAAAACTTAGAATATAAGAAACGCACAGTGTAGTACATAGTATATGAGTGAGTTGCACTGAAAAACTTAGAATTTACTGAAAAACCCGCATTACACGAAATGCACAGTGTAGTACATAGTATATGAGTGAGTTGCACTGAAAAACTTAGAATATATGAAACGCACAGTGTAGTACATAGTATATGAGTGAGTTGCACTGAAAAACTTAGAATATAAGAAACGCACAGTGTAGTACATAGTATATGAGTGAGTTGCACTGAAAAACTTAGAATATAAGAAACGCACAGTGTAGTACATAGTATATGAGTGAGTTGCACTGAAAAACTTAGAATATAAGAAACGCACAGTGTAGTACATAGTATATGAGTGAGTTGCACTGAAAAACTTAGAATATAAGAAACGCACAGTGTAGTACATAGTATATGAGTTGCACTGAAAAACTTTGAATATAAGAAACGCACAGTGTAGTACATAGTATATGAGTGAGTTGCCCTGAAAAACTTAGAATATAAGAAACGCACAGTGTAGTACATAGTATATGAGTGAGTTGCCCTGAAAAACTTAGAATATAAGCAACGCACAGTGTAGTACATAGTATATGAGTGAGTTGCACTGAAAAACTTAGAATATAAGAAACGCACAGTGTAGTACATAGTATATGAGTGAGTTGCACTGAAAAACTTAGAATATAAGAAACGCACAGTGTAGTACATAGTATATGAGTGAGTTGCACTGAAAAACTTAGAATATAAGAAACGCACAGTGTAATACATAGTATATGAGTGAGTTGCACTGAAAAACTTAGAATTTAAGAAACGCACAGTGTAGTACATAGTATATGAGTGAGTTGCCCTGAAAAACTTAGAATATACGAAACGCACAGTGTAGTACATAGTATATGAGTGAGTTGCACTGAAAAACTTAGAATATAAGAAACGCACAGTGTAGTACATAGTATATGAGTGAGTTGCCCTGAAAAACTTAGAATATAAGAAACGCACAGTGTAGTACATAGTATATGAGTGAGTTGCACTGAAAAACTTAGAATTTACTGAAAAACCCGCATTACACGAAATGCACAGTGTAGTACATAGTATATGAGTGAGTTGCACTGAAAAACTTAGAATATAAGAAACACACAGTGTAGTACATAGTATATGAGTGAGTTGCACTGAAAAACTTAGAATATAAGAAACGCACAGTGTAGTACATAGTATATGAGTGAGTTGCACTCAAAAACTTAGAATATGAGAAACGCACAGTGTAGTACATAGTATATGAGTGAGTTGCACTGAAAAACTTAGAATTTACTGAAAAACCCGCATTACACGAAATGCACAGTGTAGTACATAGTATATGAGTGAGTTGCACTGAAAAACTTAGAATATAAGAAACGCACAGTGTAGTACATAGTATATGAGTGAGTTGCACTGAAAAACTTAGAATATAAGAAACGCACAGTGTAGTACATAGTATATGAGTGAGTTGCACTGAAAAACTTAGAATATAAGAAACGCACACTGTAGTACATAGTATATGAGTGAGTTGCACTGAAAAACTTAGAATTTAAGAAACGCACAGTGTAGTACATAGTATATGAGTGAGTTGCACTGAAAAACTTAGAATATAAGAAACGCACAGTGTAGTACATAGTATATGAGTGAATTGCACTGAAAAACTTAGAATTTACTGAAAAACCCGCATTAGACGAAATGCACAGTGTAGTACATTGTATATGAGTGAGTTGCACTGAAAAACTTAGAATTTACTGAAAAACCCGCATTAGACGAAATGCACAGTGTAGTACATTGTATATGAGTGAGTTGCACTGAAAAACTTAGAATTTACTGAACAACTCGCATTAGACGAAATGCACAGTGTAGTACATAGTATATGAGTGAGTTGCATGAAAAACTTAGAATTTAAGAAACGCACAGTGTAGTACATAGTATATGAGTGAGTTGCACTGAAAAACTTAGAATATAAGAAACGCACAGTGTAGTACATAGTATATGAGTGAGTTGCACTGAAAAACTTAGAATATAAGAAACGCACAGTGTAGTACATAGTATATGAGTGAGTTGCACTCAAAAACTTAGAATATAAGAAACGCACAGTGTAGTACATAGTATATGAGTGAGTTGCACTGAAAAACTTAGAATTTAAGAAACGCACAGTGTAGTACATAGTATATGAGTGAGTTGCACTGAAAAACTTAGAATATAAGAAACGCACAGTGTAGTACATAGTATATGAGTGAGTTGCACTGAAAAACTTAGAATATAAGAAACGCACAGTGTAGTACATAGTATATGAGTGAGTTGCACTGAAAAACTTAGAATATAAGAAACGCACAGTGTAGTACATAGTATATGAGTGAGTTGCACTGAAAAACTTAGAATATAAGAAATGCACAGTGTAGTATATAGTATATGAGTGAGTTGCACTGAAAAACTTAGAATTTACTGAAAAACCCGCATTATACGAAATGCACAGTGTAGTACATAGTATATGAGTGAGTTGCACTGAAAAACTTAGAATATAAGAAACGCACAGTGTAGTACATAGTATATGAGTGAGTTGCACTGAAAAACTTAGAATATAAGAAACGCACAGTGTAGTACATAGTATATGAGTGAGTTGCACTGAAAAACTTAGAATATAAGAAACGCACAGTGTAGTACATAGTATATGAGTGAGTTGCACTGAAAAACTTAGAATATAAGAAACGCACAGTGTAGTACATAGTATATGAGTGAGTTGCACTGAAAAACTTAGAATATAAGAAACGCACAGTGTAGTACATAGTATATGAGTGAGTTGCACTGAAAAACTTAGAATATAAGAAACGCACAGTGTAGTACATAGTATATGAGTGAGTTGCACTGAAAAACTTAGAATATACGAAACGCACAGTGTAGTACATAGTATATGAGTGAGTTGCACTGAAAAACTTAGAATACAAGAAACGCACAGTGTAGTACATAGTATATGAGTGAGTTGCCCTGAAAAACTTAGAATATAAGAAACGCACAGTGTAGTACATAGTATATGAGTGAGTTGCACTGAAAAACTTAGAATTTACTGAAAAACCCGCATTACACGAAATGCACAGTGTAGTACATAGTATATGAGTGAGTTGCACTGAAAAACTTAGAATATATGAAACGCACAGTGTAGTACATAGTATATGAGTGAGTTGCACTGAAAAACTTAGAATATAAGAAACGCACAGTGTAGTACATAGTATATGAGTGAGTTGCACTGAAAAACTTAGAATATAAGAAACGCACAGTGTAGTACATAGTATATGAGTGAGTTGCACTGAAAAACTTAGAATATAAGAAACGCACAGTGTAGTACATAGTATATGAGTGAGTTGCACTGAAAAACTTAGAATATAAGAAACGCACAGTGTAGTACATAGTATATGAGTTGCACTGAAAAACTTTGAATATAAGAAACGCACAGTGTAGTACATAGTATATGAGTGAGTTGCCCTGAAAAACTTAGAATATAAGAAACGCACAGTGTAGTACATAGTATATGAGTGAGTTGCCCTGAAAAACTTAGAATATAAGCAACGCACAGTGTAGTACATAGTATATGAGTGAGTTGCACTGAAAAACTTAGAATATAAGAAACGCACAGTGTAGTACATAGTATATGAGTGAGTTGCACTGAAAAACTTAGAATATAAGAAACGCACAGTGTAGTACATAGTATATGAGTGAGTTGCACTGAAAAACTTAGAATATAAGAAACGCACAGTGTAATACATAGTATATGAGTGAGTTGCACTGAAAAACTTAGAATTTAAGAAACGCACAGTGTAGTACATAGTATATGAGTGAGTTGCCCTGAAAAACTTAGAATATACGAAACGCACAGTGTAGTACATAGTATATGAGTGAGTTGCACTGAAAAACTTAGAATATAAGAAACGCACAGTGTAGTACATAGTATATGAGTGAGTTGCCCTGAAAAACTTAGAATTTAAGAAACGCACAGTTTAGTACATTGTATATGAGTGAGTTGCACTGAAAAACTTAGAATATACGAAACGCACAGTGTAGTACATAGTATATGAGTGAGTTGCACTGAAAAACTTAGAATATAAGAAACGCACAGTGTAGTACATAGTATATGAGTGAGTTGCCCTGAAAAACTTAGAATATAAGAAACGCACAGTGTAGTACATAGTATATGAGTGAGTTGCACTGAAAAACTTAGAATTTACTGAAAAACCCGCATTACACGAAATGCACAGTGTAGTACATAGTATATGAGTGAGTTGCACTGAAAAACTTAGAATATAAGAAACGCACAGTTTAGTACATAGTATATGAGTGAGTTGCACTGAAAAACTTAGAATATAAGAAACGCACAGTGTAGTACATAGTATATGAGTGAGTTGCACTCAAAAACTTAGAATATAAGAAACGCACAGTGTAGTACATAGTATATGAGTGAGTTGCACTGAAAAACTTAGAATTTAAGAAACGCACAGTGTAGTACATAGTATATGAGTGAGTTGCACTGAAAAACTTAGAATATAAGAAACGCACAGTGTAGTACATAGTATATGAGTGAGTTGCACTGAAAAACTTAGAATATAAGAAACGCACAGTGTAGTACATAGTATATGAGTGAGTTGCACTGAAAAACTTAGAATATAAGAAACGCACATATAGTACATAGTATATGAATGAGTTGCACTGAAAAACTTAGAATTTACTGAAAAACCCGCATTAGACGAAATGCACAGTGTAGTACATAGTATATGAGTGAGTTGCACTGAAAAACTTAGAATATAAGAAACGCACAGTGTAGTACATAGTATATGAGTGAGTTGCACTGAAAAACTTAGAATTTAAGAAACGCACAGTGTAGTACATAGTATATGAGTGAGTTGCACTGAAAAACTTAGAATATAAGAAACGCACAGTGTAGTACATAGTATATGAGCGAGTTGCACTGAAAAACTTAGAATATAAGAAACGCACAGTGTAGTACATAGTATATGCGTGAGCTGCAATGAAAAACTTAGAATATAAGAAACGCACAGTGTAGTACATAGTATATGAGTGAGTTGCACTGAAAAACTTAGAATATAAGAAACGCACATATAGTACATAGTATATGAATGAGTTGCACTGAAAAACTTAGAATATAAGAAACGCACAGTGTAGTACATAGTATAAAAGTGAGTTGCACTGAAAAACTTAGAATTTACTGAAAAACCCGCATTACACGAAATGCACAGTGTAGTACATAGTATATGAGTGAGTTGCACTGAAAAACTTAGAATATAAGAAACGCACAGTGTAGTACATAGTATATGAGTGAGTTGCACTGAAAAACTTAGAATTTAAGAAACGCACAGTGTAGTACATAGTATATGAGTGAGTTGCACTGAAAAACTTAGAATATAAGAAACGCACAGTTTAGTACATTGTATATGAGTGAGTTGCACTGAAAAACTTAGAATATACGAAACGCACAGTGTAGTACATAGTATATGAGTGAGTTGCCCTGAAAAACTTAGAATATAAGAAACGCACAGTGTAGTACATAGTATATGAGTGAGTTGCACTGAAAAACTTAGAATTTACTGAAAAACCCGCATTACACGAAATGCACAGTGTAGTACATAGTATATGAGTGAGTTGCACTGAAAAACTTAGAATATAAGAAACACACAGTGTAGTACATAGTATATGAGTGAGTTGCACTGAAAAACTTAGAATATAAGAAACGCACAGTGTAGTACATAGTATATGAGTGAGTTGCACTCAAAAACTTAGAATATGAGAAACGCACAGTGTAGTACATAGTATATGAGTGAGTTGCACTGAAAAACTTAGAATTTACTGAAAAACCCGCATTACACGAAATGCACAGTGTAGTACATAGTATATGAGTGAGTTGCACTGAAAAACTTAGAATATAAGAAACGCACAGTGTAGTACATAGTATATGAGTGAGTTGCACTGAAAAACTTAGAATATAAGAAACGCACAGTGTAGTACATAGTATATGAGTGAGTTGCACTGAAAAACTTAGAATATAAGAAACGCACACTGTAGTACATAGTATATGAGTGAGTTGCACTGAAAAACTTAGAATTTAAGAAACGCACAGTGTAGTACATAGTATATGAGTGAGTTGCAATGAAAAACTTAGAATATAAGAAACGCACAGTGTAGTACATAGTATATGAGTGAATTGCACTGAAAAACTTAGAATTTACTGAAAAACCCGCATTAGACGAAATGCACAGTGTAGTACATTGTATATGAGTGAGTTGCACTGAAAAACTTAGAATTTACTGAAAAACCCGCATTAGACGAAATGCACAGTGTAGTACATTGTATATGAGTGAGTTGCACTGAAAAACTTAGAATTTACTGAACAACTCGCATTAGACGAAATGCACAGTGTAGTACATAGTATATGAGTGAGTTGCATGAAAAACTTAGAATTTAAGAAACGCACAGTGTAGTACATAGTATATGAGTGAGTTGCACTGAAAAACTTAGAATATAAGAAACGCACAGTGTAGTACATAGTATATGAGTGAGTTGCACTGAAAAACTTAGAATATAAGAAACGCACAGTGTAGTACATAGTATATGAGTGAGTTGCACTCAAAAACTTAGAATATAAGAAACGCACAGTGTAGTACATAGTATATGAGTGAGTTGCACTGAAAAACTTAGAATTTAAGAAACGCACAGTGTAGTACATAGTATATGAGTGAGTTGCACTGAAAAACTTAGAATATAAGAAACGCACAGTGTAGTACATAGTATATGAGTGAGTTGCACTGAAAAACTTAGAATATAAGAAACGCACAGTGTAGTACATAGTATATGAGTGAGTTGCACTGAAAAACTTAGAATATAAGAAACGCACATATAGTACATAGTATATGAATGAGTTGCACTGAAAAACTTAGAATTTACTGAAAAACCCGCATTAGACGAAATGCACAGTGTAGTACATAGTATATGAGTGAGTTGCACTGAAAAACTTAGAATATAAGAAACGCACAGTGTAGTACATAGTATATGAGTGAGTTGCACTGAAAAACTTAGAATTTAAGAAACGCACAGTGTAGTACATAGTATATGAGTGAGTTGCACTGAAAAACTTAGAATATAAGAAACGCACAGTGTAGTACATAGTATATGAGCGAGTTGCACTGAAAAACTTAGAATATAAGAAACGCACAGTGTAGTACATAGTATATGCGTGAGTTGCAATGAAAAACTTAGAATATAAGAAACGCACAGTGTAGTACATAGTATATGAGTGAGTTGCACTGAAAAACTTAGAATATAAGAAACGCACATATAGTACATAGTATATGAATGAGTTGCACTGAAAAACTTAGAATATAAGAAACGCACAGTGTAGTACATAGTATAAAAGTGAGTTGCACTGAAAAACTTAGAATTTACTGAAAAACCCGCATTACACGAAATGCACAGTGTAGTACATAGTATATGAGTGAGTTGCACTGAAAAACTTAGAATATAAGAAACGCACAGTGTAGTACATAGTATATGAGTGAGTTGCACTGAAAAACTTAGAATATAAGAAACGCACAGTGTAGTACATAGTATATGAGTGAGTTGCACTGAAAAACTTAGAATTTAAGAAACGCACAGTGTAGTACATAGTATATGAGTGAGTTGCACTGAAAAACTTAGAATATAAGAAACGCACAGTTTAGTACATTGTATATGAGTGAGTTGCACTGAAAAACTTAGAATATACGAAACGCACAGTGTAGTACATAGTATATGAGTGAGTTGCACTGAAAAACTTAGAATATAAGAAACGCACAGTGTAGTACATAGTATATGAGTGAGTTGCCCTGAAAAACTTAGAATATAAGAAACGCACAGTTTAGTACATAGTATATGAGTGAGTTGCACTGAAAAACTTAGAATTTACTGAAAAACCCGCATTACACGAAATGCACAGTGTAGTACATAGTATATGAGTGAGTTGCACTGAAAAACTTAGAATATAAGAAACGCACAGTGTAGTACATAGTATATGAGTGAGTTGCACTGAAAAACTTAGAATATAAGAAACGCACAGTGTAGTACATAGTATATGAGTGAGTTGCACTGAAAAACTTAGAATATAAGAAACGCACAGTGTAGTACATAGTATATGAGTGAGTTGCACTGAAAAACTTAGAATATAAGAAACGCACAGTGTAGTACATAGTATATGAGTGAGTTGCACTCAAAAACTTAGAATATGAGAAACGCACAGTGTAGTACATAGTATATGAGTGAGTTGCACTGAAAAACTTAGAATTTACTGAAAAACCCGCATTACACGAAATGCACAGTGTAGTACATAGTATATGAGTGAGTTGCACTGAAAAACTTAGAATATAAGAAACGCACAGTGTAGTACATAGTATATGAGTGAGTTGCACTGAAAAACTTAGAATATAAGAAACGCACAGTGTAGTACATAGTATATGAGTGAATTGCACTGAAAAACTTAGAATTTACTGAAAAACCCGCATTAGACGAAATGCACAGTGTAGTACATTGTATATGAGTGAGTTGCACTGAAAAACTTAGAATTTACTGAAAAACCCGCATTAGACGAAATGCACAGTGTAGTACATTGTATATGAGTGAGTTGCACTGAAAAACTTAGAATATAAGAAACGCACAGTGTAGTACATAGTATATGAGTGAGTTGCACTGAAAAACTTAGAATATAAGAAACGCACAGTGTAGTACATAGTATATGAGTGAGTTGCACTGAAAAACTTAGAATATAAGAAACGCACAGTGTAGTACATAGTATATGAGTGAGTTGCACTCAAAAACTTAGAATATGAGAAACGCACAGTGTAGTACATAGTATATGAGTGAGTTGCACTGAAAAACTTAGAATTTACTGAAAAACCCGCATTACACGAAATGCACAGTGTAGTACATAGGATATGAGTGAGTTGCACTGAAAAACTTAGAATATAAGAAACGCACAGTGTAGTACATAGTATATGAGTGAGTTGCACTGAAAAACTTAGAATATAAGAAACGCACAGTGTAGTACATAGTATATGAGTGAATTGCACTGAAAAACTTAGAATTTACTGAAAAACCCGCATTAGACGAAATGCACAGTGTAGTACATTGTATATGAGTGAGTTGCACTGAAAAACTTAGAATTTACTGAAAAACCCGCATTAGACGAAATGCACAGTGTAGTACATTGTATATGAGTGAGTTGCACTGAAAAACTTAGAATTTACTGAAAAACCCGCATTAGACGAAATGCACAGTGTAGTACATTGTATATGAGTGAGTTGCACTGAAAAACTTAGAATATAAGAAACGCACAGTGTAGTACATAGTATATGAGCGAGTTGCACTGAAAAACTTAGAATATAAGAAACGCACAGTGTAGTACATAGTGTATGCGTGAGTTGCAATGAAAAACTTAGAATATAAGAAACGCACAGTGTAGTACATAGTATATGAGTGAGTTGCACTGAAAAACTTAGAATATAAGAAACGCACATATAGTACATAGTATATGAATGAGTTGCACTGAAAAACTTAGAATATAAGAAACGCACAGTGTAGTACATAGTATATGAGTGAGTTGCACTGAAAAACTTAGAATATAAGAAATGCACAGTGTAGTATATAGTATAT
Source organism: Mus caroli (assembly GCF_978045245.1). NCBI lineage: Eukaryota > Metazoa > Chordata > Mammalia > Rodentia > Muridae > Mus > Mus caroli. Next base: position 3,944,474 of record NW_028227280.1, read on the forward strand.
GAATGAGTTGCACTGAAAAACTTAGAATATAAGAAACGCACAGTGTAGTACATAGTATATGAGTGAGTTGTACTGAAAAACTTAGAATTTAAGAAACGCACAGTGTAGTACATAGTATATGAGCGAGTTGCACTGAAAAACTTAGAATATAAGAAACGCACAGTGTAGTACATAGTATATGAGCGAGTTGCACTGAAAAACTTAGAATATAAGAAACGCACAGTGTAGTACATAGTATATGCGTGAGCTGCAATGAAAAACTTAGAATATAAGAAACGCACAGTGTAGTACATAGTATATGAGTGAGTTGCACTGAAAAACTTAGAATATAAGAAACGCACATATAGTACATAGTATATGAATGAGTTGCACTGAAAAACTTAGAATATAAGAAACGCACAGTGTAGTACATAGTATAAAAGTGAGTTGCACTGAAAAACTTAGAATTTACTGAAAAACCCGCATTACACGAAATGCACAGTGTAGTACATAGTATATGAGTGAGTTGCACTGAAAAACTTAGAATATAAGAAACGCACAGTGTAGTACATAGTATATGAGTGAGTTGCACTGAAAAACTTAGAATATAAGAAACGCACAGTGTAGTACATAGTATATGAGTGAGTTGCACTGAAAAACTTAGAATTTAAGAAACGCACAGTGTAGTACATAGTATATGAGTGAGTTGCACTGAAAAACTTAGAATATAAGAAACGCACAGTTTAGTACATTGTATATGAGTGAGTTGCACTGAAAAACTTAGAATATACGAAACGCACAGTGTAGTACATAGTATATGAGTGAGTTGCCCTGAAAAACTTAGAATATAAGAAACGCACAGTGTAGTACATAGTATATGAGTGAGTTGCACTGAAAAACTTAGAATTTACTGAAAAACCCGCATTACACGAAATGCACAGTGTAGTACATAGTATATGAGTGAGTTGCACTGAAAAACTTAGAATATAAGAAACACACAGTGTAGTACATAGTATATGAGTGAGTTGCACTGAAAAACTTAGAATATAAGAAACGCACAGTGTAGTACATAGTATATGAGTGAGTTGCACTCAAAAACTTAGAATATGAGAAACGCACAGTGTAGTACATAGTATATGAGTGAGTTGCACTGAAAAACTTAGAATTTACTGAAAAACCCGCATTACACGAAATGCACAGTGTAGTACATAGTATATGAGTGAGTTGCACTGAAAAACTTAGAATATAAGAAACGCACAGTGTAGTACATAGTATATGAGTGAGTTGCACTGAAAAACTTAGAATATAAGAAACGCACAGTGTAGTACATAGTATATGAGTGAGTTGCACTGAAAAACTTAGAATATAAGAAACGCACACTGTAGTACATAGTATATGAGTGAGTTGCACTGAAAAACTTAGAATTTAAGAAACGCACAGTGTAGTACATAGTATATGAGTGAGTTGCACTGAAAAACTTAGAATATAAGAAACGCACAGTGTAGTACATAGTATATGAGTGAATTGCACTGAAAAACTTAGAATTTACTGAAAAACCCGCATTAGACGAAATGCACAGTGTAGTACATTGTATATGAGTGAGTTGCACTGAAAAACTTAGAATTTACTGAAAAACCCGCATTAGACGAAATGCACAGTGTAGTACATTGTATATGAGTGAGTTGCACTGAAAAACTTAGAATTTACTGAACAACTCGCATTAGACGAAATGCACAGTGTAGTACATAGTATATGAGTGAGTTGCATGAAAAACTTAGAATTTAAGAAACGCACAGTGTAGTACATAGTATATGAGTGAGTTGCACTGAAAAACTTAGAATATAAGAAACGCACAGTGTAGTACATAGTATATGAGTGAGTTGCACTGAAAAACTTAGAATATAAGAAACGCACAGTGTAGTACATAGTATATGAGTGAGTTGCACTCAAAAACTTAGAATATAAGAAACGCACAGTGTAGTACATAGTATATGAGTGAGTTGCACTGAAAAACTTAGAATTTAAGAAACGCACAGTGTAGTACATAGTATATGAGTGAGTTGCACTGAAAAACTTAGAATATAAGAAACGCACAGTGTAGTACATAGTATATGAGTGAGTTGCACTGAAAAACTTAGAATATAAGAAACGCACAGTGTAGTACATAGTATATGAGTGAGTTGCACTGAAAAACTTAGAATATAAGAAACGCACATATAGTACATAGTATATGAATGAGTTGCACTGAAAAACTTAGAATTTACTGAAAAACCCGCATTAGACGAAATGCACAGTGTAGTACATAGTATATGAGTGAGTTGCACTGAAAAACTTAGAATATAAGAAACGCACAGTGTAGTACATAGTATATGAGTGAGTTGCACTGAAAAACTTAGAATTTAAGAAACGCACAGTGTAGTACATAGTATATGAGTGAGTTGCACTGAAAAACTTAGAATATAAGAAACGCACAGTGTAGTACATAGTATATGAGCGAGTTGCACTGAAAAACTTAGAATATAAGAAACGCACAGTGTAGTACATAGTATATGCGTGAGTTGCAATGAAAAACTTAGAATATAAGAAACGCACAGTGTAGTACATAGTATATGAGTGAGTTGCACTGAAAAACTTAGAATATAAGAAACGCACATATAGTACATAGTATATGAATGAGTTGCACTGAAAAACTTAGAATATAAGAAACGCACAGTGTAGTACATAGTATAAAAGTGAGTTGCACTGAAAAACTTAGAATTTACTGAAAAACCCGCATTACACGAAATGCACAGTGTAGTACATAGTATATGAGTGAGTTGCACTGAAAAACTTAGAATATAAGAAACGCACAGTGTAGTACATAGTATATGAGTGAGTTGCACTGAAAAACTTAGAATATAAGAAACGCACAGTGTAGTACATAGTATATGAGTGAGTTGCACTGAAAAACTTAGAATTTAAGAAACGCACAGTGTAGTACATAGTATATGAGTGAGTTGCACTGAAAAACTTAGAATATAAGAAACGCACAGTTTAGTACATTGTATATGAGTGAGTTGCACTGAAAAACTTAGAATATACGAAACGCACAGTGTAGTACATAGTATATGAGTGAGTTGCACTGAAAAACTTAGAATATAAGAAACGCACAGTGTAGTACATAGTATATGAGTGAGTTGCCCTGAAAAACTTAGAATATAAGAAACGCACAGTGTAGTACATAGTATATGAGTGAGTTGCACTGAAAAACTTAGAATTTACTGAAAAACCCGCATTACACGAAATGCACAGTGTAGTACATAGTATATGAGTGAGTTGCACTGAAAAACTTAGAATATAAGAAACGCACAGTGTAGTACATAGTATATGAGTGAGTTGCACTGAAAAACTTAGAATATAAGAAACGCACAGTGTAGTACATAGTATATGAGTGAGTTGCACTGAAAAACTTAGAATATAAGAAACGCACAGTGTAGTACATAGTATATGAGTGAGTTGCACTGAAAAACTTAGAATATAAGAAACGCACAGTGTAGTACATAGTATATGAGTGAGTTGCACTCAAAAACTTAGAATATGAGAAACGCACAGTGTAGTACATAGTATATGAGTGAGTTGCACTGAAAAACTTAGAATTTACTGAAAAACCCGCATTACACGAAATGCACAGTGTAGTACATAGTATATGAGTGAGTTGCACTGAAAAACTTAGAATATAAGAAACGCACAGTGTAGTACATAGTATATGAGTGAGTTGCACTGAAAAACTTAGAATATAAGAAACGCACAGTGTAGTACATAGTATATGAGTGAATTGCACTGAAAAACTTAGAATTTACTGAAAAACCCGCATTAGACGAAATGCACAGTGTAGTACATTGTATATGAGTGAGTTGCACTGAAAAACTTAGAATTTACTGAAAAACCCGCATTAGACGAAATGCACAGTGTAGTACATTGTATATGAGTGAGTTGCACTGAAAAACTTAGAATATAAGAAACGCACAGTGTAGTACATAGTATATGAGTGAGTTGCACTGAAAAACTTAGAATATAAGAAACGCACAGTGTAGTACATAGTATATGAGTGAGTTGCACTGAAAAACTTAGAATATAAGAAACGCACAGTGTAGTACATAGTATATGAGTGAGTTGCACTCAAAAACTTAGAATATGAGAAACGCACAGTGTAGTACATAGTATATGAGTGAGTTGCACTGAAAAACTTAGAATTTACTGAAAAACCCGCATTACACGAAATGCACAGTGTAGTACATAGGATATGAGTGAGTTGCACTGAAAAACTTAGAATATAAGAAACGCACAGTGTAGTACATAGTATATGAGTGAGTTGCACTGAAAAACTTAGAATATAAGAAACGCACAGTGTAGTACATAGTATATGAGTGAATTGCACTGAAAAACTTAGAATTTACTGAAAAACCCGCATTAGACGAAATGCACAGTGTAGTACATTGTATATGAGTGAGTTGCACTGAAAAACTTAGAATTTACTGAAAAACCCGCATTAGACGAAATGCACAGTGTAGTACATTGTATATGAGTGAGTTGCACTGAAAAACTTAGAATTTACTGAAAAACCCGCATTAGACGAAATGCACAGTGTAGTACATTGTATATGAGTGAGTTGCACTGAAAAACTTAGAATATAAGAAACGCACAGTGTAGTACATAGTATATGAGCTAGTTGCACTGAAAAACTTAGAATATAAGAAACGCACAGTGTAGTACATAGTGTATGCGTGAGTTGCAATGAAAAACTTAGAATATAAGAAACGCACAGTGTAGTACATAGTATATGAGTGAGTTGCACTGAAAAACTTAGAATATAAGAAACGCACATATAGTACATAGTATATGAATGAGTTGCACTGAAAAACTTAGAATATAAGAAACGCACAGTGTAGTACATAGTATATGAGTGAGTTGCACTGAAAAACTTAGAATATAAGAAATGCACAGTGTAGTATATAGTATATGAATGAGTTGCACTGAAAAACTTAGATTATAAGAAACGCACAGTGTAGTACATAGTATATGAGTGAGTTGTACTGAAAAACTTAGAATTTAAGAAACGCACAGTGTAGTACATAGTATATGAGCGAGTTGCACTGAAAAACTTAGAATATAAGAAACGCACAGTTTAGTACATTGTATATGAGTGAGTTGCACTGAAAAACTTAGAATATACGAAACGCACAGTGTAGTACATAGTATATGAGTGAGTTGCACTGAAAAACTTAGAATATAAGAAACGCACAGTGTAGTACATAGTATATGAGTGAGTTGCCCTGAAAAACTTAGAATATAAGAAACGCACAGTGTAGTACATAGTATATGAGTGAGTTGCACTGAAAAACTTAGAATTTACTGAAAAACCCGCATTACACGAAATGCACAGTGTAGTACATAGTATATGAGTGAGTTGCACTGAAAAACTTAGAATATAAGAAACGCACAGTTTAGTACATAGTATATGAGTGAGTTGCACTGAAAAACTTAGAATATAAGAAACGCACAGTGTAGTACATAGTATATGAGTGAGTTGCACTCAAAAACTTAGAATATAAGAAACGCACAGTGTAGTACATAGTATATGAGTGAGTTGCACTGAAAAACTTAGAATTTAAGAAACGCACAGTGTAGTACATAGTATATGAGTGAGTTGCACTGAAAAACTTAGAATATAAGAAACGCACAGTGTAGTACATAGTATATGAGTGAGTTGCACTGAAAAACTTAGAATATAAGAAACGCACAGTGTAGTACATAGTATATGAGTGAGTTGCACTGAAAAACTTAGAATATAAGAAACGCACATATAGTACATAGTATATGAATGAGTTGCACTGAAAAACTTAGAATTTACTGAAAAACCCGCATTAGACGAAATGCACAGTGTAGTACATAGTATATGAGTGAGTTGCACTGAAAAACTTAGAATATAAGAAACGCACATTGTAGTACATAGTATATGAGTGAGTTGCACTGAAAAACTTAGAATTTAAGAAACGCACAGTGTAGTACATAGTATATGAGTGAGTTGCACTGAAAAACTTAGAATATAAGAAACGCACAGTGTAGTACATAGTATATGAGCGAGTTGCACTGAAAAACTTAGAATATAAGAAACGCACAGTGTAGTACATAGTATATGCGTGAGCTGCAATGAAAAACTTAGAATATAAGAAACGCACAGTGTAGTACATAGTATATGAGTGAGTTGCACTGAAAAACTTAGAATATAAGAAACGCACATATAGTACATAGTATATGAATGAGTTGCACTGAAAAACTTAGAATATAAGAAACGCACAGTGTAGTACATAGTATAAAAGTGAGTTGCACTGAAAAACTTAGAATTTACTGAAAAACCCGCATTACACGAAATGCACAGTGTAGTACATAGTATATGAGTGAGTTGCACTGAAAAACTTAGAATATAAGAAACGCACAGTGTAGTACATAGTATATGAGTGAGTTGCACTGAAAAACTTAGAATATAAGAAACGCACAGTGTAGTACATAGTATATGAGTGAGTTGCACTGAAAAACTTAGAATTTAAGAAACGCACAGTGTAGTACATAGTATATGAGTGAGTTGCACTGAAAAACTTAGAATATAAGAAACGCACAGTTTAGTACATTGTATATGAGTGAGTTGCACTGAAAAACTTAGAATATACGAAACGCACAGTGTAGTACATAGTATATGAGTGAGTTGCACTGAAAAACTTAGAATATAAGAAACGCACAGTGTAGTACATAGTATATGAGTGAGTTGCCCTGAAAAACTTAGAATATAAGAAACGCACAGTGTAGTACATAGTATATGAGTGAGTTGCACTGAAAAACTTAGAATTTACTGAAAAACCCGCATTACACGAAATGCACAGTGTAGTACATAGTATATGAGTGAGTTGCACTGAAAAACTTAGAATATAAGAAACGCACAGTGTAGTACATAGTATATGAGTGAGTTGCACTGAAAAACTTAGAATATAAGAAACGCACAGTGTAGTACATAGTATATGAGTGAGTTGCACTGAAAAACTTAGAATATAAGAAACGCACAGTGTAGTACATAGTATATGAGTGAGTTGCACTGAAAAACTTAGAATATAAGAAACGCACAGTGTAGTACATAGTATATGAGTGAGTTGCACTCAAAAACTTAGAATATGAGAAACGCACAGTGTAGTACATAGTATATGAGTGAGTTGCACTGAAAAACTTAGAATTTACTGAAAAACCCGCATTACACGAAATGCACAGTGTAGTACATAGTATATGAGTGAGTTGCACTGAAAAACTTAGAATATAAGAAACGCACAGTGTAGTACATAGTATATGAGTGAGTTGCACTGAAAAACTTAGAATATAAGAAACGCACAGTGTAGTACATAGTATATGAGTGAATTGCACTGAAAAACTTAGAATTTACTGAAAAACCCGCATTAGACGAAATGCACAGTGTAGTACATTGTATATGAGTGAGTTGCACTGAAAAACTTAGAATTTACTGAAAAACCCGCATTAGACGAAATGCACAGTGTAGTACATTGTATATGAGTGAGTTGCACTGAAAAACTTAGAATTTACTGAAAAACCCGCATTAGACGAAATGCACAGTGTAGTACATTGTATATGAGTGAGTTGCACTGAAAAACTTAGAATATAAGAAACGCACAGTGTAGTACATAGTATATGAGCGAGTTGCACTGAAAAACTTAGAATATAAGAAATGCACAGTGTAGTATATAGTATATGAGTGAGTTGCACTGAAAAACTTAGAATATAAGAAACGCACAGTGTAGTACATAGTATATGAGTGAGTTGCACTGAAAAACTTAGAATTTAAGAAACGCACAGTGTAGTACATAGTATATGAGTGAGTTGCACTGAAAAACTTAGAATATAAGAAACGCACAGTTTAGTACATTGTATATGAGTGAGTTGCACTGAAAAAATTAGAATATACGAAACGCACAGTGTAGTACATAGTATATGAGTGAGTTGCACTGAAAAACTTAGAATATAAGAAACGCACAGTGTAGTACATAGTATATGAGTGAGTTGCCCTGAAAAACTTAGAATATAAGAAACGCACAGTGTAGTACATAGTATATGAGTGAGTTGCACTGAAAAACTTAGAATTTACTGAAAAACCCGCATTACACGAAATGCACAGTGTAGTACATAGTATATGAGTGAGTTGCACTGAAAAACTTAGAATATAAGAAACGCACAGTTTAGTACATAGTATATGAGTGAGTTGCACTGAAAAACTTAGAATATAAGAAACGCACAGTGTAGTACATAGTATATGAGTGAGTTGCACTCAAAAACTTAGAATATAAGAAACGCACAGTGTAGTACATAGTATATGAGTGAGTTGCACTGAAAAACTTAGAATTTAAGAAACGCACAGTGTAGTACATAGTATATGAGTGAGTTGCACTGAAAAACTTAGAATATAAGAAACGCACAGTGTAGTACATAGTATATGAGTGAGTTGCACTGAAAAACTTAGAATATAAGAAACGCACAGTGTAGTACATAGTATATGAGTGAGTTGCACTGAAAAACTTAGAATATAAGAAACGCACATATAGTACATAGTATATGAATGAGTTGCACTGAAAAACTTAGAATTTACTGAAAAACCCGCATTACACGAAACGCACAGTGTAGTACATAGTATATGTGTGAGTTTCACTGAAAAACTTAGAATATAAGAAACGCACAGTGTAGTACATAGTATATGAGCGAGTTGCACTGAAAAACTTAGAATATAAGAAACGCACAGTGTAGTACATAGTATATGCGTGAGTTGCAATGAAAAACTTAGAATATAAGAAACGCACAGTGTAGTACATAGTATATGAGTGAGTTGCACTGAAAAACTTAGAATATAAGAAACGCACATATAGTACATAGTATATGAATGAGTTGCACTGAAAAACTTAGAATATAAGAAACGCACAGTGTAGTACATAGTATATGAGTGAGTTGCACTGAAAAACTTAGAATTTACTGAAAAACCCGCATTACACGAAATGCACAGTGTAGTACATAGTATATGAGTGAGTTGCACTGAAAAACTTAGAATATAAGAAACGCACAGTGTAGTACATAGTATATGAGTGAGTTGCACTGAAAAACTTAGAATATAAGTAACGCACAGTGTAGTACATAGTATATGAGTGAGTTGCACTGAAAAACTTAGAATTTAAGAAACGCACAGTGTAGTACATAGTATATGAGTGAGTTGCACTGAAAAACTTAGAATATAAGAAACGCACAGTTTAGTACATTGTATATGAGTGAGTTGCACTGAAAAACTTAGAATATACGAAACGCACAGTGTAGTACATAGTATATGAGTGAGTTGCACTGAAAAACTTAGAATATAAGAAACGCACACTGTAGTACATAGTATATGAGTGAGTTGCCCTGAAAAACTTAGAATATAAGAAACGCACAGTGTAGTACATAGTATATGAGTGAGTTGCACTGAAAAACTTAGAATTTACTGAAAAACCCGCATTACACGAAATGCACAGTGTATTACATAGTATATGAGTGAGTTGCACTGAAAAACTTAGAATATAAGAAACGCACAGTGTAGTACATTGTATATGAGTGAGTTGCACTGAAAAACTTAGAATATAAGAAACGCACAGTGTAGTACATAGTATATGAGTGAGTTGCACTGAAAAACTTAGAATATAAGAAACGCACAGTGTAGTACATAGTATATGAGTGAGTTGCACTGAAAAACTTAGAATATAAGAAACGCACAGTGTAGTACATAGTATATGAGTGAGTTGCACTCAAAAACTTAGAATATGAGAAACACACAGTGTAGTACATAGTATATGAGTGAGTTGCACTGAAAAACTTAGAATATAAGAAACGCACAGTGTAGTACATAGTATATGAGTGAGTTGCACTGAAAAACTTTGAATATAAGAAACGCACAGTGTAGTACATAGTATATGAGTGAATTGCACTGAAAAACTTAGAATTTACTGAAAAACCCGCATTAGACGAAATGCACAGTGTAGTACATTGTATATGAGTGAGTTGCACTGAAAAACTTAGAATTTACTGAAAAACCCGCATTAGACGAAATGCACAGTGTAGTACATTGTATATGAGTGAGTTGCACTGAAAAACTTAGAATTTACTGAAAAACCCGCATTAGACGAAATGCACAGTGTAGTACATAGTATATGAGTGAGTTGCATGAAAAACTTAGAATTTAAGAAACGCACAGTGTAGTACATAGTATATGAGTGAGTTGCACTGAAAAACTTAGAATATAAGAAACGCACAGTGTAGTACATAGTATATGAGTGAGTTGCACTGAAAAACTTAGAATATAAGAAACGCACAGTGTAGTACATAGTATATGAGTGAGTTGCACTCAAAAACATAGAATATAAGAAACGCACAGTGTAGTACATAGTATATGAGTGAGTTGCACTGAAAAACTTAGAATTTAAGAAACACACAGTGTAGTACATAGTATATGAGTGAGTTGCACTGAAAAACTTAGAATATAAGAAACGCACAGTGTAGTACATAGTATATGAGCGAGTTGCACTGAAAAACTTAGAATATAAGAAACGCACAGTGTAGTACATAGTATATGAGTGAGTTGCACTGAAAAACTTAGAATATAAGAAACGCACAGTGTAGTACATAGTATATGAGCGAGTTGCACTGAAAAACTTAGAATATAAGAAACGTACAGTGTAGTACATAGTGTATGCGTGAGTTGCAATGAAAAACTTAGAATATAAGAAACGCACAGTGTAGTACATAGTATATGAGTGAGTTGCACTGAAAAACTTAGAATATAAGAAACGCACATATAGTACATAGTATATGAATGAGTTGCACTGAAAAACTTAGAATATAAGAAACGCACAGTGTAGTACATAGTATATGAGTGAGTTGCACTGAAAAACTTAGAATATAAGAAACGCACAGTGTAGTATATAGTATATGAGTGAGTTGCACTGAAAAACTTAGAATATAAGAAACGCACAGTGTAGTACATAGTATATGAGTGAGTTGCACTGAAAAACTTAGAATTTACTGAAAAACCCGCATTACACGAAATGCACAGTGTAGTACATAGTATATGAGTGAGTTGCACTGAAAAACTTAGAATTTAAGAAACGCACAGTGTAGTACATAGTATATGAGTGAGTTGCACTGAAAAACTTAGAATATAAGAAACGCACAGTGTAGTACAGAGTATATGAGTGAGTTGCACTGAAAAACTTAGAATTTAAGAAACGCACAGTGTAGTACATAGTATATGAGTGAGTTGCACTGAAAAACTTAGAATATAAGAAACGCACAGTTTAGTACATTGTATATGAGTGAGTTGCACTGAAAAACTTAGAATATACGAAACGCACAGTGTAGTACATAGTATATGAGTGAGTTGCACTGAAAAACTTAGAATATAAGAAACGCACAGTGTAGTACATAGTATATGAGTGAATTGCACTGAAAAACTTAGAATTTACTGAAAAACCCGCATTAGACGAAATGCACAGTGTAGTACATAGTATATGAGTGAGTTGCACTGAAAAACTTAGAATATAAGAAACGCACAGTGTAGTACATAGTATATGAGTGAGTTGCCCTGAAAAACTTAGAATATAAGAAACGCACAGTGTAGTACATAGTATATGAGTGAGTTGCACTGAAAAACTTAGAATTTACTGAAAAACCCGCATTACACGAAATGCACAGTGTATTACATAGTATATGAGTGAGTTGCACTGAAAAACTTAGAATATAAGAAACGCACAGTGTAGTACATTGTATATGAGTGAGTTGCACTGAAAAACTTAGAATATAAGAAACGCACAGTGTAGTACATAGTATATGAGTGAGTTGCACTGAAAAACTTAGAATATAAGAAACGCACAGTGTAGTACATAGTATATGAGTGAGTTGCACTGAAAAACTTAGAATATAAGAAACGCACAGTGTAGTACATAGTATATGAGTGAGTTGCACTCAAAAACTTAGAATATGAGAAACACACAGTGTAGTACATAGTATATGAGTGAGTTGCACTGAAAAACTTAGAATATAAGAAACGCACAGTGTAGTACATAGTATATGAGTGAGTTGCACTGAAAAACTTTGAATATAAGAAACGCACAGTGTAGTACATAGTATATGAGTGAATTGCACTGAAAAACTTAGAATTTACTGAAAAACCCGCATTAGACGAAATGCACAGTGTAGTACATTGTATATGAGTGAGTTGCACTGAAAAACTTAGAATTTACTGAAAAACCCGCATTAGACGAAATGCACAGTGTAGTACATTGTATATGAGTGAGTTGCACTGAAAAACTTAGAATTTACTGAAAAACCCGCATTAGACGAAATGCACAGTGTAGTACATTGTATATGAGTGAGTTGCACTGAAAAACTTAGAATTTACTGAAAAACCCGCATTAGACGAAATGCACAGTGTAGTACATAGTATATGAGTGAGTTGCATGAAAAACTTAGAATTTAAGAAACGCACAGTGTAGTACATAGTATATGAGTGAGTTGCACTGAAAAACTTAGAATATAAGAAACGCACAGTGTAGTACATAGTATATGAGTGAGTTGCACTGAAAAACTTAGAATATAAGAAACGCACAGTGTAGTACATAGTATATGAGTGAGTTGCACTCAAAAACATAGAATATAAGAAACGCACAGTGTAGTACATAGTATATGAGTGAGTTGCACTGAAAAACTTAGAATTTAAGAAACACACAGTGTAGTACATAGTATATGAGTGAGTTGCACTGAAAAACTTAGAATATAAGAAACGCACAGTGTAGTACATAGTATATGAGCGAGTTGCACTGAAAAACTTAGAATATAAGAAACGCACAGTGTAGTACATAGTATATGAGTGAGTTGCACTGAAAAACTTAGAATATAAGAAACGCACAGTGTAGTACATAGTATATGAGCGAGTTGCACTGAAAAACTTAGAATATAAGAAACGTACAGTGTAGTACATAGTGTATGCGTGAGTTGCAATGAAAAACTTAGAATATAAGAAACGCACAGTGTAGTACATAGTATATGAGTGAGTTGCACTGAAAAACTTAGAATATAAGAAACGCACATATAGTACATAGTATATGAATGAGTTGCACTGAAAAACTTAGAATATAAGAAACGCACAGTGTAGTACATAGTATATGAGTGAGTTGCACTGAAAAACTTAGAATATAAGAAACGCACAGTGTAGTATATAGTATATGAGTGAGTTGCACTGAAAAACTTAGAATATAAGAAACGCACAGTGTAGTACATAGTATATGAGTGAGTTGCACTGAAAAACTTAGAATTTACTGAAAAACCCGCATTACACGAAATGCACAGTGTAGTACATAGTATATGAGTGAGTTGCACTGAAAAACTTAGAATATAAGAAACGCACAGTGTAGTACATAGTATATGAGTGAGTTGCACTGAAAAACTTAGAATATAAGAAACGCACAGTGTAGTACATAGTATATGAGTGAGTTGCACTGAAAAACTTAGAATTTAAGAAACGCACAGTGTAGTACATAGTATATGAGTGAGTTGCACTGAAAAACTTAGAATATAAGAAACGCACAGTTTAGTACATTGTATATGAGTGAGTTGCACTGAAAAACTTAGAATATACGAAACGCACAGTGTAGTACATAGTATATGAGTGAGTTGCACTGAAAAACTTAGAATATAAGAAACGCACAGTGTAGTACATAGTATATGAGTGAGTTGCCCTGAAAAACTTAGAATATAAGAAACGCACAGTGTAGTACATAGTATATGAGTGAGTTGCACTGAAAAACTTAGAATTTACTGAAAAACCCGCATTACACGAAATGCACAGTGTAGTACATAGTATATGAGTGAGTTGCACTGAAAAACTTAGAATATAAGAAACGCACAGTGTAGTACATAGTATATGAGTGAGTTGCACTGAAAAACTTAGAATATAAGAAACGCACAGTGTAGTACATAGTATATGAGTGAGTTGCACTGAAAAACTTAGAATTTAAGAAACGCACAGTGTAGTACATAGTATATGAGTGAGTTGCACTGAAAAACTTAGAATATAAGAAACGCACAGTTTAGTACATTGTATATGAGTGAGTTGCACTGAAAAACTTAGAATATACGAAACGCACAGTGTAGTACATAGTATATGAGTGAGTTGCACTGAAAAACTTAGAATATAAGAAACGCACAGTGTAGTACATAGTATATGAGTGAGTTGCCCTGAAAAACTTAGAATATAAGAAACGCACAGTGTAGTACATAGTATATGAGTGAGTTGCACTGAAAAACTTAGAATTTACTGAAAAACCCGCATTACACGAAATGCACAGTGTAGTACATAGTATATGAGTGAGTTGCACTGAAAAACTTAGAATATAAGAAACGCACAGTGTAGTACATAGTATATGAGTGAGTTGCACTGAAAAACTTAGAATATAAGAAACGCACAGTGTAGTACATAGTATATGAGTGAGTTGCACTGAAAAACTTAGAATATAAGAAACGCACAGTGTAGTACATAGTATATGAGTGAGTTGCACTGAAAAACTTAGAATATAAGAAACGCACAGTGTAGTACATAGTATATGAGTGAGTTGCACTCAAAAACTTAGAATATGAGAAACGCACAGTGTAGTACATAGTATATGAGTGAGTTGCACTGAAAAACTTAGAATTTACTGAAAAACCCGCATTACACGAAATGCACAGTGTAGTACATAGTATATGAGTGAGTTGCACTGAAAAACTTAGAATGTAAGAAACGCACAGTGTAGTACATAGTATATGAGTGAGTTGCACTGAAAAACTTAGAATATAAGAAACGCACAGTGTAGTACATAGTATATGAGTGAATTGCACTGAAAAACTTAGAATTTACTGAAAAACCCGCATTAGACGAAATGCACAGTGTATTACATTGTATATGAGTGAATTGCACTGAAAAACTTAGAATTTACTGAAAAACCCGCATTAGACGAAATGCACAGTGTAGTACATTGTATATGAGTGAGTTGCACTGAAAAACTTAGAATTTACTGAAAAACCCGCATTAGACGAAATGCACAGTGTAGTACATTGTATATGAGTGAGTTGCACTGAAAAACTTAGAATTTACTGAAAAACCCGCATTAGACGAAATGCACAGTGTAGTACATAGTATATGAGTGAGTTGCATGAAAAACTTAGAATTTAAGAAACGCACAGTGTAGTACATAGTATATGAGTGAGTTGCACTGAAAAACTTAGAATATAAGAAACGCACAGTGTAGTACATAGTATATGAGTGAGTTGCACTGAAAAACTTAGAATATAAGAAACGCACAGTGTAGTACATAGTATATGAGTGAGTTGCACTCAAAAACTTAGAATATAAGAAACGCACAGTGTAGTACATAGTATATGAGTGAGTTGCACTGAAAAACTTAGAATTTAAGAAACACACAGTGTAGTACATAGTATATGAGTGAGTTGCACTGAAAAACTTAGAATATAAGAAACGCACAGTGTAGTACATAGTATATGAGCGAGTTGCACTGAAAAACTTAGAATATAAGAAACGCACAGTGTAGTACATAGTATATGAGTGAGTTGCACTGAAAAACTTAGAATATAAGAAACGCACAGTGCAGTACATAGTATATGAGCGAGTTGCACTGAAAAACTTAGAATATAAGAAACGCACAGTGTAGTACATAGTGTATGCGTGAGTTGCAATGAAAAACTTAGAATATAAGAAACGCACAGTGTAGTACATAGTATATGAGTGAGTTGCACTGAAAAACTTAGAATATAAGAAACGCACATATAGTACATAGTATATGAATGAGTTGCACTGAAAAACTTAGAATATAAGAAACGCACAGTGTAGTACATAGTATATGAGTGAGTTGCACTGAAAAACTTAGAATATAAGAAACGCACAGTGTAGTACATAGTATATGAGTGAGTTGCACTGAAAAACTTAGAATTTAAGAAACGCACAGTGTAGTACATAGTATATGAGTGAGTTGCACTGAAAAACTTAGAATATAAGAAACGCACAGTTTAGTACATTGTATATGAGTGAGTTGCACTGAAAAACTTAGAATATACGAAACGCACAGTGTAGTACATAGTATATGAGTTAGTTGCACTGAGAAACTTAGAATATAAGAAACGCACAGTGTAGTACATAGTATATGAGTGAGTTGCCCTGAAAAACTTAGAATATAAGAAACGCACAGTGTAGTACATAGTATATGAGTGAGTTGCACTGAAAAACTTAGAATTTACTGAAAAACCCGCATTACACGAAATGCACAGTGTAGTACATAGTATATGAGTGAGTTGCACTGAAAAACTTAGAATATAAGAAACGCACAGTGTAGTACATAGTATATGAGTGAGTTGCACTGAAAAACTTAGAATATAAGAAACGCACAGTGTAGTACATAGTATATGAGTGAATTGCACTGAAAAACTTAGAATTTACTGAAAAACCCGCATTAGACGAAATGCACAGTGTATTACATTGTATATGAGTGAGTTGCACTGAAAAACTTAGAATTTACTGAAAAACCCGCATTAGACGAAATGCACAGTGTAGTACATTGTATATGAGTGAGTTGCACTGAAAAACTTAGAATTTACTGAAAAACCCGCATTAGACGAAATGCACAGTGTAGTACATTGTATATGAGTGAGTTGCACTGAAAAACTTAGAATTTACTGAAAAACCCGCATTAGACGAAATGCACAGTGTAGTACATAGTATATGAGTGAGTTGCATGAAAAACTTAGAATTTAAGAAACGCACAGTGTAGTACATAGTATATGAGTGAGTTGCACTGAAAAACTTAGAATATAAGAAACGCACAGTGTAGTACATAGTATATGAGTGAGTTGCACTGAAAAACTTAGAATATAAGAAACGCACAGTGTAGTACATAGTATATGAGCGAGTTGCACTGAAAAACTTAGAATATAAGAAACGCACAGTGTAGTACATAGTGTATGCGTGAGTTGCAATGAAAAACTTAGAATATAAGAAACGCACAGTGTAGTACATAGTATATGAGTGAGTTGCACTGAAAAACTTAGAATATAAGAAACGCACATATAGTACATAGTATATCAATGAGTTGCACTGAAAAACTTAGAATATAAGAAACGCACAGTGTAGTACATAGTATATGAGTGAGTTGCACTGAAAAACTTAGAATATAAGAAACGCACAGTGTAGTACATAGTATATGAGCGAGTTGCACTGAAAAACTTAGAATATAAGAAACGCACAGTGTAGTACATAGTGTATGCGTGAGTTGCAATGAAAAACTTAGAATATAAGAAACGCACAGTGTAGTACATAGTATATGAGTGAGTTGCACTGAAAAACTTAGAATATAAGAAACGCACATATAGTACATAGTATATCAATGAGTTGCACTGAAAAACTTAGAATATAAGAAACGCACAGTGTAGTACATAGTATATGAGTGAGTTGCACTGAAAAACTTAGAATATAAGAAACGCACAGTGTAGTACATAGTATATGAGTGAGTTGCACTGAAAAACTTAGAATTTAAGAAACGCACAGTGTAGTACATAGTATATGAGTGAGTTGCACTGAAAAACTTAGAATATAAGAAACGCACAGTTTAGTACATTGTATATGAGTGAGTTGCACTGAAAAACTTAGAATATACGAAACGCACAGTGTAGTACATAGTATATGAGTGAGTTGCACTGAAAAACTTAGAATATAAGAAACGCACAGTGTAGTACATAGTATATGAGTGAGTTGCACTGAAAAACCTAGAATATAAGAAACGCACAGTGTAGTACATAGTATATGAGCGAGTTGCACTGAAAAACTTAGAATATAAGAAACGCACAGTGTAGTACATAGTATATGAGCGAGTTGCACTGAAAAACTTAGAATATAAGAAACGCACAGTGTAGTACATAGTATATGAGCGAGTTGCACTGAAAAACTTAGAATATAAGAAACGCACATATAGTACATAGTATATGAATGAGTTGCACTGAAAAACTTAGAATATAAGAAACGCACAGTGTAGTACATAGTATATGAGTGAGTTGCACTGAAAAACTTAGAATATAAGAAACGCACAGTGTAGTATATAGTATATGAGTGAGTTGCACTGAAAAACTTAGAATATAAGAAACGCACAGTGTAGTACATAGTATATGAGTGAGTTGCACTGAAAAACTTAGAATTTAAGAAACGCACAGTGTAGTACATAGTATATGAGTGAGTTGCACTGAAAAACTTAGAATATAAGAAACGCACAGTTTAGTACATTGTATATGAGTGAGTTGCACTGAAAAACTTAGAATATACGAAACGCACAGTGTAGTACATAGTATATGAGTGAGTTGCACTGAAAAACTTAGAATATAAGAAACGCACAGTGTAGTACATAGTATATGAGTGAGTTGCCCTGAAAAACTTAGAATATAAGAAACGCACAGTGTAGTACATAGTATATGAGTGAGTTGCACTGAAAAACTTAGAATTTACTGAAAAACCCGCATTACACGAAATGCACAGTGTAGTACATAGTATATGAGTGAGTTGCACTGAAAAACTTAGAATATAAGAAACGCACAGTGTAGTACATAGTATATGAGTGAGTTGCACTGAAAAACTTAGAATATAAGAAACGCACAGTGTAGTACATAGTATATGAGTGAGTTGCACTGAAAAACTTAGAATATAAGAAACGCACAGTGTAGTACATAGTATATGAGTGAGTTGCACTGAAAAACTTAGAATATAAGAAACGCACAGTGTAGTACATAGTATATGAGTGAGTTGCACTCAAAAACTTAGAATATGAGAAACGCACAGTGTAGTACATAGTATATGAGTGAGTTGCACTGAAAAACTTAGAATTTACTGAAAAACCCGCATTACACGAAATGCACAGTGTAGTACATAGTATATGAGTGAGTTGCACTGAAAAACATAGAATATAAGAAACGCACAGTGTAGTACATAGTATATGAGTGAGTTGCCCTGAAAAACTTAGAATATAAGAAACGCACAGTGTAGTACATAGTATATGAGTGAGTTGCACTGAAAAACTTAGAATATAAGAAACGCACAGTGTAGTACATAGTATATGAGTGAGTTGCACTGAAAAACTTAGAATATAAGAAACGCACAGTGTAGTACATAGTATATGAGTGAGTTGCACTGAAAAACTTAGAATTTAAGAAACGCACAGTGTAGTACATAGTATATGAGTGAGTTGCACTGAAAAACTTAGAATATAAGAAACGCACAGTGTAGTACATAGTATATGAGTGAATTGCACTGAAAAACTTAGAATTTACTGAAAAACCCGCATTAGACGAAATGCACAGTGTAGTACATTGTATATGAGTGAGTTGCACTGAAAAACTTAGAATTTACTGAAAAACCCGCATTAGACGAAATGCACAGTGTAGTACATTGTATATGAGTGAGTTGCACTGAAAAACTTAGAATTTACTGAAAAACCCGCATTAGACGAAATGCACAGTGTAGTACATAGTATATGAGTGAGTTGCACTGAAAAACTTAGAATTTAAGAAACACACAGTGTAGTACATAGTATATGAGTGAGTTGCACTGAAAAACTTAGAATATAAGAAACGCACAGTGTAGTACATAGTATATGAGTGAGTTGCACTGAAAAACTTAGAATATAAGAAACGCACAGTGTAGTACATAGTATATGAGTGAGTTGCACTGAAAAACTTAGAATATAAGAAACGCACATATAGTACATAGTATATGAATGAGTTGCACTGAAAAACTTAGAATTTACTGAAAAACCCGCATTACACGAAATGCACAGTGTAGTACATAGTATATGAGTGAGTTGCACTGAAAAACTTAGAATATAAGAAACGCACAGTGTAGTACATAGTATATGAGTGAGTTGCACTGAAAAACTTAGAATTTAAGAAACGCACAGTGTAGTACATAGTATATGAGTGAGTTGCACTGAAAAACTTAGAATATAAGAAACGCACAGTGTAGTACATAGTATATGAGCGAGTTGCACTGAAAAACTTAGAATATAAGAAACGCACAGTGTAGTACATAGTATATGAGTGAGTTGCACTGAAAAACTTAGAATATAAGAAACGCACATATAGTACATAGTATATGAATGAGTTGCACTGAAAAACTTAGAATATAAGAAACGCACAGTGTAGTACATAGTATATGAGTGAGTTGCACTAAAAAACTTAGAATATAAGAAACGCACAGTGTAGTACATAGTATATGAGTGAGTTGCACTGAAAAACTTAGAATATAAGAAACGCACAGTGTAGTACATAGTATATGAGTGAGTTGCACTGAAAAACTTAGAATATAAGAAACGCACAGTGTAGTACATAGTATATGAGTGAGTTGCACTGAAAAACTTAGAATATAAGAAACGCACAGTGTAGTACATAGTATATGAGTGAGTTGCACTGAAAAACTTAGAATATAAGAAACGCACACTGTAGTACATAGTATATGAGTGAGTTGCACTGAAAAACTTAGAATTTAAGAAACGCACAGTGTAGTACATAGTATATGAGTGAATTGCACTGAAAAACTTAGAATTTACTGAAAAACCCGCATTAGACGAAATGCACAGTGTAGTACATTGTATATGAGTGAGTTGCACTGAAAAACTTAGAATTTACTGAAAAACCCGCATTAGACGAAATGCACAGTGTAGTACATTGTATATGAGTGAGTTGCACTGAAAAACTTAGAATTTACTGAAAAACCCGCATTAGACGAAATGCACAGTGTAGTACATTGTATATGAGTGAGTTGCACTGAAAAACTTAGAATTTACTGAAAAACCCGCATTAGACGAAATGCACAGTGTAGTACATAGTATATGAGTGAGTTGCATGAAAAACTTAGAATTTAAAAAACGCACAGTGTAGTACATAGTATATGAGTGAGTTGCACTGAAACACTTAGAATATAAGAAACGCACAGTGTAGTACATAGTATATGAGTGAGTTGCACTGAAAAACTTAGAATATAAGAAACGCACAGTGTAGTACATAGTATATGAGTGAGTTGCACTCAAAAACTTAGAATATAAGAAACGCACAGTGTAGTACATAGTATATGAGTGAGTTGCACTGAAAAACTTAGAATTTAAGAAACACACAGTGTAGTACATAGTATATGAGTGAGTTGCACTGAAAAACTTAGAATATAAGAAACGCACAGTGTAGTACATAGTATATGAGTGAGTTGCACTGAAAAACTTAGAATATAAGAAACGCACAGTGTAGTACATAGTATATGAGTGAGTTGCACTGAAAAACTTAGAATATAAGAAACGCACATATAGTACATAGTATATGAATGAGTTGCACTGAAAAACTTAGAATTTACTGAAAAACCCGCATTACACGAAATGCACAGTGTAGTACATAGTATATGAGTGAGTTGCACTGAAAAACTTAGAATATAAGAAACGCACAGTGTAGTACATAGTATATGAGTGAGTTGCACTGAAAAACGTAGAATTTAAGAAACGCACAGTGTAGTACATAGTATATGAGTGAGTTGCACTGAAAAACTTAGAATATAAGAACGCACAGTGTAGTACATAGTATATGAGCGAGTTGCACTGAAAAACTTAGAATATAAGAAACGCACAGTGTAGTACATAGTATATGAGTGAGTTGCAATGAAAAACTTAGAATATAAGAAACGCACAGTGTAGTACATAGTATATGAGTGAGTTGCACTGAAAAACTTAGAATATAAGAAACGCACATATAGTACATAGTATATGAATGAGTTGCACTGAAAAACTTAGAATATAAGAAACGCACAGTGTAGTACATAGTATATGAGTGAGTTGCACTGAAAAACTTAGAATTTACTGAAAAACGCGCATTACACGAAATGCACAGTGTAGTACATAGTATATGAGTGAGTTGCACTGAAAAACTTAGAATATAAGAAACGCACAGTGTAGTACATAGTATATGAGTGAGTTGCACTGAAAAACGTAGAATTTAAGAAACGCACAGTGTAGTACATAGTATATGAATGAGTTGCACTGAAAAACTTAGAATATAAGAAACGCACAGTGTAGTACATAGTATATGAGTGAGTTGCACTAAAAAACTTAGAATATAAGAAACGCACAGTGTAGTACATAGTATATGAGTGAGTTGCACTGAAAAACTTAGAATATAAGAAACGCACAGTGTAGTACATAGTATATGAGTGAGTTGCACTGAAAAACTTAGAATATAAGAAACGCACAGTGTAGTACATAGTATATGAGTGAGTTGCACTGAAAAACTTAGAATATAAGAAACGCACAGTGTAGTACATAGTATATGAGTGAGTTGCACTGAAAAACTTAGAATATAAGAAACGCACACTGTAGTACATAGTATATGAGTGAGTTGCACTGAAAAACTTAGAATTTAAGAAACGCACAGTGTAGTACATAGTATATGAGTGAATTGCACTGAAAAACTTAGAATTTACTGAAAAACCCGCATTAGACGAAATGCACAGTGTAGTACATTGTATATGAGTGAGTTGCACTGAAAAACTTAGAATTTACTGAAAAACCCGCATTAGACGAAATGCACAGTGTAGTACATTGTATATGAGTGAGTTGCACTGAAAAACTTAGAATTTACTGAAAAACCCGCATTAGACGAAATGCACAGTGTAGTACATTGTATATGAGTGAGTTGCACTGAAAAACTTAGAATTTACTGAAAAACCCGCATTAGACGAAATGCACAGTGTAGTACATAGTATATGAGTGAGTTGCATGAAAAACTTAGAATTTAAAAAACGCACAGTGTAGTACATAGTATATGAGTGAGTTGCACTGAAACACTTAGAATATAAGAAACGCACAGTGTAGTACATAGTATATGAGTGAGTTGCACTGAAAAACTTAGAATATAAGAAACGCACAGTGTAGTACATAGTATATGAGTGAGTTGCACTCAAAAACTTAGAATATAAGAAACGCACAGTGTAGTACATAGTATATGAGTGAGTTGCACTGAAAAACTTAGAATTTAAGAAACACACAGTGTAGTACATAGTATATGAGTGAGTTGCACTGAAAAACTTAGAATATAAGAAACGCACAGTGTAGTACATAGTATATGAGTGAGTTGCACTGAAAAACTTAGAATATAAGAAACGCACAGTGTAGTACATAGTATATGAGTGAGTTGCACTGAAAAACTTAGAATATAAGAAACGCACATATAGTACATAGTATATGAATGAGTTGCACTGAAAAACTTAGAATTTACTGAAAAACCCGCATTACACGAAATGCACAGTGTAGTACATAGTATATGAGTGAGTTGCACTGAAAAACTTAGAATATAAGAAACGCACAGTGTAGTACATAGTATATGAGTGAGTTGCACTGAAAAACGTAGAATTTAAGAAACGCACAGTGTAGTACATAGTATATGAGTGAGTTGCACTGAAAAACTTAGAATATAAGAACGCACAGTGTAGTACATAGTATATGAGCGAGTTGCACTGAAAAACTTAGAATATAAGAAACGCACAGTGTAGTACATAGTATATGAGTGAGTTGCAATGAAAAACTTAGAATATAAGAAACGCACAGTGTAGTACATAGTATATGAGTGAGTTGCACTGAAAAACTTAGAATATAAGAAACGCACATATAGTACATAGTATATGAATGAGTTGCACTGAAAAACTTAGAATATAAGAAACGCACAGTGTAGTACATAGTATATGAGTGAGTTGCACTGAAAAACTTAGAATTTACTGAAAAACGCGCATTACACGAAATGCACAGTGTAGTACATAGTATATGAGTGAGTTGCACTGAAAAACTTAGAATATAAGAAACGCACAGTGTAGTACATAGTATATGAGTGAGTTGCACTGAAAAACTTAGAATATAAGAAACGCACAGTGTAGTACATAGTATTTGAGTGAGTTGCACTGAAAAACTTAGAATATAAGAAACGCACAGTGTAGTACATAGTATATGAGTGAGTTGCACTCAAAAACTTAGAATATGAGAAACGCACAGTGTAGTACATAGTATATGAGTGAGTTGCACTGAAAAACTTAGAATTTACTGAAAAGCCCGCATTACACGAAATGCACAGTGTAGTACATAGTATATGAGTGAGTTGCACTGAAAAACTTGGAATATAAGAAACGCACAGTGTAGTACATAGTATATGAGTGAGTTGCACTGAAAAACTTGGAATATAAGAAACGCACAGTGTAGTACATAGTATATGAGTGAGTTGCACTGAAAAACTTAGAATTTAAGAAACGCACAGTGTAGTACATAGTATATGAGTGAGTTGCACTGAAAATCATAGAATATAAGAAACGCACAGTGTAGTACATAGTATATGAGTGAGTTGCACTGAAAAACTTAGAATATACGAAACGCACAGTGTAGTACATAGTATATGAGTGAGTTGCACTGAAAAACTTAGAATATAAGAAACGCACAGTGTATTACATAGTATATGAGTGAGTTGCCCTGAAAAACTTAGAATATAAGAAACGCACAGTGTAGTACATAATATATGAGTGAGTTGCACTGAAAAACTTAGAATTTACTGAAACCCCCGCATTACACGAAATGCACAGTGTAGTACATAGTATATGAGTGAGTTGCACTGAAAAACTTAGAATATAAGAAACGCACAGTGTAGTACATAGTATATGAGTGAGTTGCACTGAAAAACTTAGAATATAAGAAACGCACAGTGTAGTACATAGTATATGAGTGAGTTGCACTGAAAAACTTAGAATATAAGAAACGCACAGTGTAGTACATAGTATATGAGTGAGTTGCACTGAAAAAATTAGAATATAAGAAACGCACAGTGTAGTACATAGTATATGAGTGAGTTGCACTGAAAAACTTAGAATATAAGAAACGCACAGTGTAGTACATAGTATATGAGTGAGTTGCACTGAAAAACTTAGAATATAAGAAACGCACAGTGTAGTACATAGTATATGAGTGAGTTGCACTGAAAAACTTAGAATTTAAGAAACGCACAGTGTAGTACACAGTATATGAGTGAGTTGCACTGAAAAACTTAGAATATAAGAAACGCACAGTGTAGTACATAGTATATGAGTGAGTTGCACTGAAAAACTTAGAATATACGAAACGCACAGTGTAGTACATAGTATATGAGTGAGTTGCACTGAAAAACTTAGAATATAAGAAACGCACAGTGTAGTACATAGTATATGAGTGAGTTGCCCTGAAAAACTGAGAATATAAGAAACGCACAGTGTAGTACATAGTATATGAGTGAGTTGCACTGAAAAACTTAGAATTTACTGAAAAACCCGCATTACACGAAATGCACAGTGTAGTACATAGTATATGAGTGAGTTGCACTGAAAAACTTAGAATATAAGAAACGCACAGTGTAGTACATAGTATATGAGTGAGTTGCACTGAAAAACTTAGAATATAAGAAACGCACAGTGTAGTATATAGTATATGAGTGAGTTGCACTGAAAAACTTAGAATATAAGAAACGCACAGTGTAGTACATAGTATATGAGTGAGTTGCACTGAAAAACTTAGAATATAAGAAACGCACATATAGTACATAGTATATGAATGAGTTGCACTGAAAAACTTAGAATTTAGAGAAAAACCCGCATGACACGAAATGCACAGTGTAGTACATAGTATATGAGTGAGTTGCACTGAAAAACTTAGAATATAAGAAACGCACAGTGTAGTACATAGTATATGAGTGAGTTGCACTGAAAAACTTAGAATTTAAGAAACGCACAGTGTAGTACATAGTATATGAGTGAGTTGCACTGAAAAACTTAGAATATAAGAAACGCACAGTGTAGTACATAGTATATGAGCGAGTTGCACTGAAAAACTTAGAATATAAGAAACGCACAGTGTAGTACATAGTATATGAGTGAGTTGCAATGAAAACTTAGAATATAAGAAACGCACAGTGTAGTACACAGTATATGAGTGAGTTGCACTGAAAAACTTAGAATATAAGAAACGCACATATAGTACATAGTATATGAATGAGTTGCACTGAAAAACTTAGAATTTAGAGAAAAACCCGCAATACACGAAATGCACAGTGTAGTACATAGTATATGAGTGAGTTGCACTGAAAAACTTAGAATATAAGAAACGCACAGTGTAGTACATAGTATATGAGTGAGTTGCACTGAAAAACTTAGAATATAAGAAACACACAGTGTAGTACATAGTATATGAGTGAGTTGCACTGAAAAACTTAGAATATAAGAAACGCACAGTGTAGTACATAGTATATGAGTGAGTTGCACTGAAAAACTTAGAATATAAGAAACGCACAGTGTAGTACATAGTATATGAGTGAGATGCACTGAAAAACTTAGAATATAAGAAACGCACAGTGTAGTACATAGTATATGAGTGAGTTGCACTGAAAAACTTAGAATATAAGAAACGCACAGTGTAGTACATAGTATATGAGTGAGTTGCACTAAAAAACTTGGAATATAAGAAACGCACAGTGTAGTACATAGTATATGAGTGAGTTGCACTGAAAAACTTAGAATTTAAGAAACGCACAGTGTAGTACATAGTATATGAGTGAGTTGCACTGAAAATCATAGAATATAAGAAACGCACAGTGTAGTACATAGTATATGAGTGAGTTGCACTGAAAAACTTAGAATATACGAAACGCACAGTGTAGTACATAGTATATGAGTGAGTTGCACTGAAAAACTTAGAATATAAGAAACGCACAGTGTATTACATAGTATATGAGTGAGTTGCCCTGAAAAACTTAGAATATAAGAAACGCACAGTGTAGTACATAGTATATGAGTGAGTTGCACTGAAAAACTTAGAATTTACTGAAACCCCCGCATTACACGAAATGCACAGTGTAGTACATAGTATATGAGTGAGGTGCACTGAAAAACTTAGAATATAAGAAACGCACAGTGTAGTACATAGTATATGAGTGAGTTGCACTGAAAAACTTAGAATATAAGAAACGCACAGTGTAGTACATAGTATATGAGTGAGTTGCACTGAAAAACTTAGAATATAAGAAACGCACAGTGTAGTACATAGTATATGAGTGAGTTGCACTGAAAAACTTAGAATATAAGAAACGCACAGTGTAGTACATAGTATATGAGTGAGTTGCACTGAAAAACTTAGAATATAAGAAACGCACAGTGTAGTACATAGTATATGAGTGAGTTGCACTGAAAAACTTAGAATATAAGAAACGCACAGTGTAGTACATAGTATATGAGTGAGTTGCACTGAAAAACTTAGAATTTAAGAAACGCACAGTGTAGTACACAGTATATGAGTGAGTTGCACTGAAAAACTTAGAATATAAGAAACGCACAGTGTAGTACATAGTATATGAGTGAGTTGCACTGAAAAACTTAGAATATACGAAACGCACAGTGTAGTACATAGTATATGAGTGAGTTGCACTGAAAAACTTAGAATATAAGAAACGCACAGTGTAGTACATAGTATATGAGTGAGTTGCCCTGAAAAACTTAGAATATAAGAAACGCACAGTGTAGTCCATAGTATATGAGTGAGTTGCACTGAAAAACTTAGAATTTACTGAAAAACCCGCATTACACGAAATGCACAGTGTAGTACATAGTATATGAGTGAGTTGCACTGAAAAACTTAGAATATAAGAAACGCACAGTGTAGTACATAGTATATGAGTGAGTTGCACTGAAAAACTTAGAATATAAGAAACGCACAGTGTAGTACATAGTATATGAGTGAGTTGCACTGAAAAACTTAGAATATAAGAAACGCACAGTGTAGTACATAGTATATGAGTGAGTTGCACTGAAAAACTTAGAATATAAGAAACGCACAGTGTAGTACAAAGTATATGAGTGAGTTGCACTGAAAAACTTAGAATATAAGAAACGCACAGTGTAGTACATAGTATATGAGTGAGTTGCACTGAAAAACTTAGAATATAAGAAACACACAGTGTAGTACATAGTATATGAGTGAGTTGCACTGAAAAACTTAGAATATAAGAAACGCACAGTGTAGTACATAGTATATGAGTGAGTTGCACTGAAAAACTTAGAATATAAGAAACGCACAGTGTAGTACATAGTATATGAGTGAGATGCACTGAAAAACTTAGAATATAAGAAACGCACAGTGTAGTACATAGTATATGAGTGAGTTGCACTGAAAAACTTAGAATATAAGAAACGCACAGTGTAGTACATAGTATATGAGTGAGTTGCACTGAAAAACTTAGAATTTACTGAAAAACCCGCATTACACGAAATGCACAGTGTAGTACATAGTATATGAGTGAGTTGCACTGAAAAACTTAGAATATAAGAAACGCACAGTGTAGTACATAGTATATGAGTGAGTTGCACTGAAAAACTTAGAATATAAGAAACGCACAGTGTAGTACATAGTATATGAGTGAGTTGCACTGAAAAACTTAGAATATAAGAAACGCACAGTGTAGTACATAGTATATGAGTGAGTTGCACTGAAAAACTTAGAATATAAGAAACGCACAGTGTAGTACATAGTATATGAGTGAGTTGCACTGAAAAACTTAGAATATAAGAAACGCACAGTGTAGTACATAGTATATGAGTGAGTTGCACTGAAAAACTTAGAATATAAGAAACGCACATATAGTACATAGTATATGAATGAGTTGCACTGAAAAACTTAGAATTTAGAGAAAAACCCGCATTACACGAAATGCACAGTGTAGTACATAGTATATGAGTGAGTTGCACTGAAATACTTAGAATATAAGAAACGCACAGTGTAGTACATAGTATATGAGTGAGTTGCACTGAAAAACTTAGAATTTAAGAAACGCACAGTGTAGTACCTAGTATATGAGTGAGTTGCACTGAAAAACTTAGAATATAAGAAACGCACAGTGTAGTACATAGTATATGAGCGAGTTGCACTGAAAAACTTAGAATATAAGAAACGCACAGTGTAGTACATAGTATATGAGTGAGTTGCAATGAAAACTTAGAATATAAGAAACGCACAGTGTAGTACACAGTATATGAGTGAGTTGCACTGAAAAACTTAGAATATAAGAAACGCACATATAGTACATAGTATATGAATGAGTTGCACTGAAAAACTTAGAATTTAGAGAAAAACCCGCAATACACGAAATGCACAGTGTAGTACATAGTATATGAGTGAGTTGCACTGAAAAACTTAGAATATAAGAAACGCACAGTGTAGTACATAGTATATGAGTGAGTTGCACTGAAAAACTTAGAATATAAGAAACACACAGTGTAGTACATAGTATATGAGTGAGTTGCACTGAAAAACTTAGAATATAAGAAACGCACAGTGTAGTACATAGTATATGAGTGAGTTGCACTGAAAAACTTAGAATATAAGAAAGGCACAGTGTAGTACATAGTATATGAGTGAGATGCACTGAAAAACTTAGAATATAAGAAACGCACAGTGTAGTACATAGTATATGAGTGAGTTGCACTGAAAAACTTAGAATATAAGAAACGCACAGTGTAGTACATAGTATATGAGTAAGTTGCACTGAAAAACTTAGAATTTACTGAAAAACCCGCATTACACGAAATGCACAGTGTAGTACATAGTATATGAGTGAGTTGCACTGAAAAACTTAGAATATAAGAAACGCACAGTGTAGTACATAGTATATGAGTGAGTTGCACTGAAAAACTTAGAATATAAGAAACGCACAGTGTAGTACATAGTATATGAGTGAGTTGCACTGAAAAACTTAGAATATAAGAAACGCACAGTGTAGTACATAGTATATGAGTGAGTTGCACTGAAAAACTTAGAATATAAGAAACGCACAGTGTAGTACATAGTATATGAGTGAGTTGCACTGAAAAACTTAGAATATAAGAAACGCACAGTGTAGTACATAGTATATGAGTGAGTTGCACTGAAAAACTTAGAATATAAGAAACGCACAGTGTAGTACATAGTATATGAGTGAGTTGCACTGAAAAACTTAGAATATAAGAAACGCACAGTGTAGTACATAGTATATGAGTGAGTTGCACTGAAAAACTTAGAATATAAGAAACGCACATATAGTACATAGTATATGAATGAGTTGCACTGAAAAACTTAGAATTTACTGAAAAAATCGCATTACACGAAATGCACAGTGTAGTACATCGTATATGAGTGAGTTGCACTGAAAAACTTAGAATATAAGAAACGCACAGTGTAGTACATAGTATATGAGTGAGTTGCACTGAAAAACTTAGAATATAAGAAACGCACAGTGTAGTACATAGTATATGAGTTAGTTGCACTGAAAAACTTAGAATATAAGAAACGCACAGTGTAGTACATAGTATATGAGTGAGTTGCACTGAAAAACTTAGAATATAAGAAACGCACAGTGTAGTACATAGTATATGAGTGAGTTGCACTGAAAAACTTAGAATATAAGAAACGCACAGTGTAGTACATAGTATATGAGTGAGTTGCACTGAAAAACTTAGAATATAAGAAACGCACAGTGTAGTACATAGTATATGAATGAGTTGCACTGAAAAACTTAGAATATAAGAAACGCACAGTGTAGTACATAGTATATGAGTGAGTTGCACTGAAAAACTTAGAATATGAGAAACGCACAGTGTAGTACATAGTATATGAGTGAGTTGCACTCAAAAACTTAGAATATGAGAAACGCACAGTGTAGTACATGGTATATGAGTGAGTTGCACTGAAAAACTTAGAATATAAGAAACGCACAGTGTAGTACATGGTATATGAGTGAGTTGCACTGAAAAACTTAGAATATAAGCAACGCACAGTGTAGTACATAGTATATGAGTGAGTTGCACTGAAAAACTTAGAATATAAGAAACGCACAGTGTAGTACATAGTATATGAGTGAGTTGCACTGAAAAACTTAGAATATAAGAAACGCACAGTGTAGTACATAGTATATGAGTGAGTTGCACTGAAAAACTTAGAATATAAGAAACGCACAGTGTAGTACATAGTATATGAGTGAGTTGCACTGAAAAACTTAGAATATAAGAAACGCACAGTGTAGTACATAGTATATGAGTGAGTTGCACTGAAAAACTTAGAATATAAGAAACGCACATATAGTACATAGTATATGAATGAGTTGCACTGAAAAACTTAGAATTTAGAGAAAAACCCGCATTACACGAAATGCACAGTGTAGTACATAGTATATGAGTGAGTTGCACTGAAAAACTTAGAATATAAGAAACGCACAGTGTAGTACATAGTATATGAGTGAGTTGCACTGAAAAACTTAGAATTTAAGAAACGCACAGTGTAGTACCTAGTATATGAGTGAGTTGCACTGAAAAACTTAGAATATAAGAAACGCACAGTGTAGTACATAGTATATGAGCGAGTTGCACTGAAAAACTTAGAATATAAGAAACGCACAGTGTAGTACATAGTATATGAGTGAGTTGCAATGAAAACTTAGAATATAAGAAACGCACAGTGTAGTACACAGTATATGAGTGAGTTGCACTGAAAAACTTAGAATATAAGAAACGCACATATAGTACATAGTTTATGAATGAGTTGCACTGAAAAACTTAGAATTTAGAGAAAAACCCGCAATACACGAAATGCACAGTGTAGTACATAGTATATGAGTGAGTTGCACTGAAAAACTTAGAATATAAGAAACGCACAGTGTAGTACATAGTATATGAGTGAGTTGCACTGAAAAACTTAGAATATAAGAAACACACAGTGTAGTACATAGTATATGAGTGAGTTGCACTGAAAAACTTAGAATATAAGAAACGCACAGTGTAGTACATAGTATATGAGTGAGTTGCACTGAAAAACTTAGAATATAAGAAAGGCACAGTGTAGTACATAGTATATGAGTGAGATGCACTGAAAAACTTAGAATATAAGAAACGCACAGTGTAGTACATAGTATATGAGTGAGTTGCACTGAAAAACTTAGAATATAAGAAACGCACAGTGTAGTACATAGTATATGAGTGAGTTGCACTGAAAAACTTAGAATTTACTGAAAAACCCGCATTACACGAAATGCACAGTGTAGTACATAGTATATGAGTGAGTTGCACTGAAAAACTTAGAATATAAGAAACGCACAGTGTAGTACATAGTATATGAGTGAGTTGCACTGAAAAACTTAGAATATAAGAAACGCACAGTGTAGTACATAGTATATGAGTGAGTTGCACTGAAAAACTTAGAATATAAGAAACGCACAGTGTAGTACATAGTATATGAGTGAGTTGCACTGAAAAACTTAGAATATAAGAAACGCACAGTGTAGTACATAGTATATGAGTGAGTTGCACTGAAAAACTTAGAATATAAGAAACGCACAGTGTAGTACATAGTATATGAGTGAGTTGCACTGAAAAACTTAGAATATAAGAAACGCACAGTGTAGTACATAGTATATGAGTGAGTTGCACTGAAAAACTTAGAATATAAGAAACGCACAGTGTAGTACATAGTATATGAGTGAGTTGCACTGAAAAACTTAGAATATAAGAAACGCACATATAGTACATAGTATATGAATGAGTTGCACTGAAAAACTTAGAATTTACTGAAAAAATCGCATTACACGAAATGCACAGTGTAGTACATCGTATATGAGTGAGTTGCACTGAAAAACTTAGAATATAAGAAACGCACAGTGTAGTACATAGTATATGAGTGAGTTGCACTGAAAAACTTAGAATATAAGAAACGCACAGTGTAGTACATAGTATATGAGTTAGTTGCACTGAAAAACTTAGAATATAAGAAACGCACAGTGTAGTACATAGTATATGAGTGAGTTGCACTGAAAAACTTAGAATATAAGAAACGCACAGTGTAGTACATAGTATATGAGTGAGTTGCACTGAAAAACTTAGAATATAAGAAACGCACAGTGTAGTACATAGTATATGAGTGAGTTGCACTGAAAAACTTAGAATATAAGAAACGCACAGTGTAGTACATAGTATATGAATGAGTTGCACTGAAAAACTTAGAATATAAGAAACGCACAGTGTAGTACATAGTATATGAGTGAGTTGCACTGAAAAACTTAGAATATGAGAAACGCACAGTGTAGTACATAGTATATGAGTGAGTTGCACTCAAAAACTTAGAATATGAGAAACGCACAGTGTAGTACATGGTATATGAGTGAGTTGCACTGAAAAACTTAGAATATAAGAAACGCACAGTGTAGTACATGGTATATGAGTGAGTTGCACTGAAAAACTTAGAATATAAGCAACGCACAGTGTAGTACATAGTATATGAGTGAGTTGCACTGAAAAACTTAGAATATAAGAAACGCACAGTGTAGTACATAGTATATGAGTGAGTTGCACTGAAAAACTTAGAATATAAGAAACGCACAGTGTAGTACATAGTATATGAGTGAGTTGCACTGAAAAACTTAGAATATAAGAAACGCACAGTGTAGTACATAGTATATGAGTGAGTTGCACTGAAAAACTTAGAATATAAGAAACGCACAGTGTAGTACATAGTATATGAGTGAGTTGCACTGAAAAACTTAGAATTTACTGAAAAAGCCGCATTACACGAAATGCACAGTGTAGTACATAGTATATGAGTGAGTTGCACTGAAAAACTTAGAATATAAGAAACAAACAGTGTAGTACATAGTATATGATGAGTTGCACTGAAAAACTTAGAATTTACTGAAAAACCCGCATTACACGAAATGCACAGTGTAGTACATAGTATATGAGTGAGTTGCACTGAAAAACTTAGAATATAAGAAACGCACAGTGTAGTACATAGTATATGAGTGAGTTGCACTGAAAAACTTAGAATTTAAGAAACGCACAGTGTAGTACATAGTATATGAGTGAGTTGCACTGAAAAACTTAGAATATAAGAAACGCACAGTGTAGTACATAGTATATGAATGAGTTGCACTGAAAAACTTAGAATATAAGAAACGCACAGTGTAGTACATAGTATATGAGTGAGTTGCACTGAAAAACTTAGAATATGAGAAACGCACAGTGTAGTACATAGTATATGAGTGAGTTGCACTCAAAAACTTAGAATATGAGAAACGCACAGTGTAGTACATGGTATATGAGTGAGTTGCACTGAAAAACTTAGAATATAAGAAACGCACAGTGTAGTACATGGTATATGAGTGAGTTGCACTGAAAAACTTAGAATATAAGCAACGCACAGTGTAGTACATAGTATATGAGTGAGTTGCACTGAAAAACTTAGAATATAAGAAACGCACAGTGTAGTACATAGTATATGAGTGAGTTGCACTGAAAAACTTAGAATATAAGAAACGCACAGTGTAGTACATAGTATATGAGTGAGTTGCACTGAAAAACTTAGAATATAAGAAACGCACAGTGTAGTACATAGTATATGAGTGAGTTGCACTGAAAAACTTAGAATATAAGAAACGCACAGTGTAGTACATAGTATATGAGTGAGTTGCACTGAAAAACTTAGAATTTACTGAAAAAGCCGCATTACACGAAATGCACAGTGTAGTACATAGTATATGAGTGAGTTGCACTGAAAAACTTAGAATATAAGAAACAAACAGTGTAGTACATAGTATATGAGTGAGTTGCACTGAAAAACTTAGAATTTACTGAAAAACCCGCATTACACGAAATGCACAGTGTAGTACATAGTATATGAGTGAGTTGCACTGAAAAACTTAGAATATAAGAAACGCACAGTGTAGTACATAGTATATGAGTGAGTTGCACTGAAAAACTTAGAATTTAAGAAACGCACAGTGTAGTACATAGTATATGAGTGAGTTGCACAGAAAAACTTACAATATAAGAAACGCACAGTGTAGTACATAGTATATGAGTGAGTTGCACTGAAAAACTTAGAATATAAGAAACGCACAGTGTAGTACATAGTATATGAGTGAGTTGCACTGAAAAACTTAGAATATAAGAAACGCACAGTGTAGTACATAGTATATGAGTGAGTTGCACTGAAAAACTTAGAATATAAGAAACGCACATATAGTACATAGTATATGAATGAGTTGCACTGAAAAATTTAGAATTTACTGAAAAAATCGCATTACACGAAATGCACAGTGTAGTACATCGTATATGAGTGAGTTGCACTGAAAAACTTAGAATATAAGAAACGCACAGTGTAGTACATAGTATATGAGTGAGTTGCACTGAAAAACTTAGAATATAAGAAACGCACAGTGTAGTACATAGTATATGAGTTAGTTGCACTGAAAAACTTAGAATATAAGAAACGCACAGTGTAGTACATAGTATATGAGTGAGTTGCACTGAAAAACTTAGAATATAAGAAACGCACAGTGTAGTACATAGTATATGAGTGAGTTGCACTGAAAAACTTAGAATATAAGAAATGCACAGTGTAGTACATAGTATATTAGTGAGTTGCACTGAAAAACTTAGAATATAAGAAACGCACAGTGTAGTACATAGTATATGAGTGAGTTGCACTGAAAAACTTAGAATATAAGAAATGCACAGTGTAGTACATAGTATATGAGTGAGTTGCACTGAAAAACTTAGAATATGAGAAACGCACAGTGTAGTACATAGTATATGAGTGAGTTGCACTCAAAAACTTAGAATATGAGAAACGCACAGTGTAGTACATGGTATATGAGTGAGTTGCACTGAAAAACTTAGAATATAAGAAACGCACAGTGTAGTACATGGTATATGAGTGAGTTGCACTGAAAAACTTAGAATATAAGAAACGCACAGTGTAGTACATAGTATATGAGTGAGTTGCACTGAAAAACTTAGAATATAAGAAACGCACAGTGTAGTACATAGTATATGAGTGAGTTGCACTGAAAAACTTAGAATATAAGCAACGCACAGTGTAGTACATAGTATATGAGTGAGTTGCACTGAAAAACTTAGAATATAAGAAACGCACAGTGTAGTACATAGTATATGAGTGAGTTGCACTGAAAAACTTAGAATATAAGAAACGCACAGGGTAGTACATAGTATATGAGTGAGTTGCACTGAAAAACTTAGAATATAAGAAACGCACAGTGTAGTACATAGTATATGAGTGAGTTGCACTGAAAAACTTAGAATATAAGAAACGCACAGTGTAGTACATAGTATATGAGTGAGTTGCACTGAAAAACTTAGAATTTACTGAAAAAGCCGCATTACACGAAATGCACAGTGTAGTACATAGTATATGAGTGAGTTGCACTGAAAAACTTAGAATATAAGAAACGCACA
The DNA here is from genome assembly GCF_978045245.1 of Mus caroli. NCBI lineage: Eukaryota > Metazoa > Chordata > Mammalia > Rodentia > Muridae > Mus > Mus caroli. Next base: position 3,980,943 of record NW_028227280.1, read on the forward strand.
GTGTAGTACATAGTATATGAGTGAGTTGCACTGAAAAACTTAGAATTTAAGAAACGCACAGTGTAGTACATAGTATATGAGTGAGTTGCACTGAAAAACTTAGAATATAAGAAACGCACAGTGTAGTACATAGTATATGAGTGAGTTGCACTCAAAAACTTAGAATATAAGAAACGCCCAGTGTAGTACATAGTATATGAGTGAGTTGCACAGAAAAACTTAGAATTTAAGAAACGCACAGTGTAGTACATAGTATATGAGTGAGTTGCACTCAAAAACTTAGAATATAAAAAACGCCCAGTGTAGTACATAGTATATGAGTGAGTTGCACTGAAAAACTTAGAATTTAAGAAACGCACAGTGTAGTACATAGTATATGAATGAGTTGCACTGAAAAACTTAGAATTTACTGAAAAAATCGCATTACACGAAATGCACAGTGTAGTACATCGTATATGAGTGAGTTGCACTGAAAAACTTAGAATATAAGAAACGCACAGTGTAGTACATAGTATATGAGTGAGTTGCACTGAAAAACTTAGAATATAAGAAACGCACAGTGTAGTATATAGTATATGAGTGAGTTGCACTCAAAAACTTAGAATATAAGAAACGCACAGTGTAGTACATAGTATATGAGTGAGTTGCACTGAAAAACTTAGAATTTAAGAAACGCACAGTGTAGTACATAGTATATGAGTGAGTTGCACTGAAAAACTTAGAATATAAGAAACGCACAGTGTAGTATATAGTATATGAGTGAGTTGCACTGAAAAACTTAGAATATAAGAAACGCACAGTGTAGTACATAGTATATGAGTGAGTTGCACTCAAAAAAATTAGAATATAAGAAACGCACATATAGTACATAGTATATGAATGAGTTGCACTGAAAAACTTAGAATTTACTGAAAAAATCGCATTACACGAAATGCACAGTGTAGTACATCGTATATGAGTGAGTTGCACTGAAAAACTTAGAATTTAAGAAACGCACAGTGTAGTACATAGTATATGAGTGAGTTGCACTGAAAAACTTAGAATATGAGAAACGCACAGTGTAGTACATAGTATATGAGTGAGTTGCACTCAAAAACTTAGAATATGAGAAACGCACAGTGTAGTACATGGTATATGAGTGAGTTGCACTGAAAAACTTAGAATATAAGAAACGCACAGTGTAGTACATAGTATATGAGTGAGTTGCACTGAAAAACTTAGAATATAAGCAACGCACAGTGTAGTACATAGTATATGAGTGAGTTGCACTGAAAAACTTAGAATATAAGAAACGCACAGTGTAGTACATAGTATATGAGTGAGTTGCACTCAAAAACTTAGAATATGAGAAACGCACAGTGTAGTACATGGTATATGAGTGAGTTGCACTGAAAAACTTAGAATATAAGAAACGCACAGTGTAGTTCTTAGTATATGAGTGAGTTGCACTGAAAAACTTAGAATATAAGCAATGCACAGTGTAGTACATAGTATATGAGTGAGTTGCACTGAAAAACTTAGAATATAAGAAACGCACAGTGTAGTACATAGTATATGAGTGAGTTGCACTGAAAAACTTAGAATTTACTGAAAAAGCCGCATTACACGAAATGCACAGTGTAGTACATAGTATATGAGTGAGTTGCACTGAAAAACTTAGAATATAAGAAACGCACAGTGTAGTACATAGTATATGAGTGAGTTGCACTGAAAAACTTAGAATTTACTGAAAAAGCCGCATTACACGAAATGCACAGTGTAGTACATAGTATATGAGTGAGTTGCACTGAAAAACTTAGAATATAAGAAACGCACAGTGTAGTACATAGTATATGAGTGAGTTGCACTGAAAAACTTAGAATTTAAGAAACGCACAGTGTAGTACATAGTATATGAGTGAGTTGCACTGAAAAACTTAGAATATAAGAAACGCACAGTGTAGTACATAGTATATGAGTGAGTTGCACTCAAAAACTTAGAATATAAGAAACGCACAGTGTAGTACATAGTATATGAGTGAGTTGCACTGAAAAACTTAGAATTTAAGAAACGCACAGTGTAGTACATAGTATATGAGTGAGTTGCACTGAAAAACTTAGAATATAAGAAACGCACAGTGTAGTATATAGTATATGAGTGAGTTGCACTGAAAAACTTAGAATATAAGAAACGCACAGTGTAGTACATAGTATATGAGTGAGTTGCACTCAAAAAATTAGAATATAAGAAACGCACATATAGTACATAGTATATGAATGAGTTGCACTGAAAAACTTAGAATTTACTGAAAAAATCGCATTACACGAAATGCACAGTGTAGTACATCGTATATGAGTGAGTTGCACTGAAAAACTTAGAATATAAGAAACGCACAGTGTAGTACATAGTATATGAGTGAGTTGCACTGAAAAACTTAGAATATAAGAAACGCACAGTGTAGTACATAGTATATGAGTGAGTTGCACTCAAAAACTTAGAATATAAGAAACGCACAGTGTAGTACATAGTATATGAGTGAGTTGCACTGAAAAACTTAGAATTTAAGAAACGCACAGTGTAGTACATAGTATATGAGTGAGTTGCACTGAAAAACTTAGAATATAAGAAACGCACAGTGTAGTATATAGTATATGAGTGAGTTGCACTGAAAAACTTAGAATATAAGAAACGCACAGTGTAGTACATAGTATATGAGTGAGTTGCACTCAAAAAATTAGAATATAAGAAACGCACATATAGTACATAGTATATGAATGAGTTGCACTGAAAAACTTAGAATTTACTGAAAAAATCGCATTACACGAAATGCACAGTGTAGTACATCGTATATGAGTGAGTTGCACTGAAAAACTTAGAATATAAGAAACGCACAGTGTAGTACATAGTATATGAGTGAGTTGCACTGAAAAACTTAGAATATAAGAAACGCACAGTGTAGTACATAGTATATGAGTGAGTTGCACTGAAAAAATTAGAATATGAGAAACGCACAGTGTAGTACATAGTATATGAGTGAGTTGCACTCAAAAACTTAGAATATGAGAAACGCACAGTGTAGTACATGGTATATGAGTGAGTTGCACTGAAAAACTTAGAATATAAGAAACGCACAGTGTAGTACATAGTATATGAGTGAGTTGCACTGAAAAACTTAGAATATAAGCAACGCACAGTGTAGTACATAGTATATGAGTGAGTTGCACTGAAAAACTTAGAATATAAGAAACGCACAGTGTAGTACATAGTATATGAGTGAGTTGCACTGAAAAACTTAGAATATAAGAAACGCACAGTATAGTACATAGTATATGAGTGAGTTGCACTGAAAAACTTAGAATATAAGAAATGCACAGTGTAGTACATAGTATATGAGTGAGTTGCACTGAAAAACTTAGAATATAAGAAACGCACAGTGTAGTACATAGTATATGAGTGAGTTGCACTGAAAAAGTTAGAATTTACTGAAAAAGCCGCATTACACGAAATGCACAGTGTAGTACATAGTATATGAGTGAGTTGCACTGAAAAACTTAGAATATAAGAAACGCACAGTGTAGTACATTATATATGAGTGAGTTGCACTGAAAAACTTAGAATTTACTGAAAAACCCGCATTACACGAAATGCACAGTGTAGTACATAGTATATGAGTGAGTTGCACTGAAAAACTTAGAATATAAGAAACGCACAGTGTAGTACATAGTATATGAGTGAGTTGCACTGAAAAATTTAGAATTTAAGAAACGCACAGTGTAGTACATAGTATATGAGTGAGTTGCACTGAAAAACTTAGAATATAAGAAACGCACAGTGTAGTACATAGTATATGAGTGAGTTGCACTCAAAAACTTAGAATATAAGAAACGCACAGTGTAGTACATAGTATATGAGTGAGTTGCACTGAAAAACTTAGAATTTAAGAAACGCACAGTGTAGTACATAGTATATGAGTGAGTTGCACTGAAAAACTTAGAATATAAGAAACGCACAGTGTAGTATATAGTATATGAGTGAGTTGCACTGAAAAACTTAGAATATAAGAAACGCACAGTGTAGTACATAGTATATGAGTGAGTTGCACTCAAAAAATTAGAATATAAGAAACGCACATATAGTACATAGTATATGAATGAGTTGCACTGAAAAACTTAGAATTTACTGAAAAAATCGCATTACACGAAATGCACAGTGTAGTACATCGTATATGAGTGAGTTGCACTGAAAAACTTAGAATATAAGAAACGCACAGTGTAGTACATAGTATATGAGTGAGTTGCACTGAAAAACTTAGAATATAAGAAACGCACAGTGTAGTACATAGTATATGAGTGAGTTGCACTCAAAAACTTAGAATATAAGAAACGCACAGTGTAGTACATAGTATATGAGTGAGTTGCACTGAAAAACTTAGAATATAAGAAACGCACAGTGTAGTATATAGTATATGAGTGAGTTGCACTGAAAAACTTAGAATATAAGAAACGCACAGTGTAGTACATAGTATATGAGTGAGTTGCACTCAAAAAATTAGAATATAAGAAACGCACATATAGTACATAGTATATGAATGAGTTGCACTGAAAAACTTAGAATTTACTGAAAAAATCGCATTACACGAAATGCACAGTGTAGTACATCGTATATGAGTGAGTTGCACTGAAAAACTTAGAATATAAGAAACGCACAGTGTAGTACATAGTATATGAGTGAGTTGCACTGAAAAACTTAGAATATAAGAAACGCACAGTGTAGTACATAGTATATGAGTGAGTTGCACTGAAAAAATTAGAATATAAGAAACGCACAGTGTAGTACATAGTATATGAGTGAGTTGCACTCAAAAACTTAGAATATGAGAAACGCACAGTGTAGTACATGGTATATGAGTGAGTTGCACTGAAAAACTTAGAATATAAGAAACGCACAGTGTAGTACATGGTATATGAGTGAGTTGCACTGAAAAACTTAGAATATAAGAAACGCACAGTGTAGTACATAGTATATGAGTGAGTTGCACTGAAAAACTTAGAATATAAGAAACGCACAGTGTAGTACATAGTATATGAGTGAGTTGCACTGAAAAACTTAGAATTTAAGAAACGCACAGTGTAGTACATAGTATATGAGTGAGTTGCACTGAAAAACTTAGAATATAAGAAACGCACAGTGTAGTACATAGTATATGAGCGAGTTGCACTGAAAAACTTAGAATATAAGAAACGCACAGTGTAGTACATAGTATATGCGTGAGTTGCAATGAAAAACTTAGAATATAAGAAACGCACAGTGTAGTACATAGTATATGAGTGAGTTGCACTGAAAAACTTAGAATATAAGAAACGCACATATAGTACATAGTATATGAATGAGTTGCACTGAAAAACTTAGAATATAAGAAACGCACAGTGTAGTACATAGTATATGAGTGAGTTGCACTGAAAAACTTAGAATTTACTGAAAAACCCGCATTACACGAAATGCACAGTGTAGTACATAGTATATGAGTGAGTTGCACTGAAAAACTTAGAATATAAGAAACGCACAGTGTAGTACATAGTATATGAGTGAGTTGCACTGAAAAACTTAGAATATAAGAAACGCACAGTGTAGTACATAGTATATGAGTGAGTTGCACTGAAAAACTTAGAATTTAAGAAACGCACAGTGTAGTACATAGTATATGAGTGAGTTGCACTGAAAAACTTAGAATATAAGAAACGCACAGTTTAGTACATTGTATATGAGTGAGTTGCACTGAAAAACTTAGAATATAAGAAACGCACAGTGTAGTACATAGTATATGAGTGAGTTGCCCTGAAAAACTTAGAATATAAGAAACGCACTGTGTAGTACATAGTATATTAGTGAGTTGCACTGAAAAACTTAGAATTTACTGAAAAACCCGCATTACACGAAATGCACAGTGTAGTACATAGTATATGAGTGAGTTGCACTGAAAAACTTAGAATATAAGAAACGCACAGTGTAGTACATAGTATATGAGTGAGTTGCACTGAAAAACTTAGAATATAAGAAACGCACAGTGTAGTACATAGTATATGAGTGAGTTGCACTGAATAACTTAGAATATAAGAAACGCACAGTGTAGTACATAGTATATGCGTGAGTTGCAATGAAAAACTTAGAATATAAGAAACGCACAGTGTAGTACATAGTATATGAGTGAGTTGCACTGAAAAACTTAGAATATAAGAAACGCACATATAGTACATAGTATATGAATGAGTTGCACTGAAAAACTTAGAATATAAGAAACGCACAGTGTAGTACATAGTATATGAGTGAGTTGCACTGAAAAACTTAGAATATAAGAAACGCACAGTGTAGTACATAGTATATGAGTGAGTTGCACTGAAAAACTTAGAATATAAGAAACGCACAGTGTAGTACATAGTATATGAGTGAGTTGCACTGAAAAACTTAGAATATAAGAAACGCACAGTGTAGTACATAGTATATGAGTGAGTTGCACTGAAAAACTTAGAATATAAGAAACGCACAGTGTAGTACATAGTATATGAGTGAGTTGCACTCAAAAACTTAGAATATGAGAAACGCACAGTGTAGTACATAGTATATGAGTGAGTTGCACTGAAAAACTTAGAATTTACTGAAAAACCCGCATTACACGAAATGCACAGTGTAGTACATAGTATATGAGTGAGTTGCACTGAAAAACTTAGAATATAAGAAACGCACAGTGTAGTACATAGTATATGAGTGAGTTGCACTGAAAAACTTAGAATATAAGAAAGGCACAGTGTAGTACATAGTATATGAGTGAGTTGCACTGAAAAACTTAGAATATAAGAAACGCACAGTGTAGTACATAGTATATGAGTGAGTTGCACTGAAAAACTTAGAATATAAGAAACGCACAGTGTAGTACATAGTATATGAGCGAGTTGCACTGAAAAACTTAGAATATAAGAAACGCACAGTGTAGTACATAGTATATGCGTGAGTTGCAATGAAAAACTTAGAATATAAGAAACGCACAGTGTAGTACATAGTATATGAGTGAGTTGCACTGAAAAACTTAGAATATAAGAAACGCACATATAGTACATATTATATGAATGAGTTGCACTGAAAAACTTAGAATATAAGAAACGCACAGTGTAGTACATAGTATATGAGTGAGTTGCACTGAAAAACTTAGAATTTACTGAAAAACCCGCATTACACGAAATGCACAGTGTAGTACATAGTATATGAGTGAGTTGCACTGAAAAACTTAGAATATAAGAAACGCACAGTGTAGTACATAGTATATGAGTGAGTTGCACTGAAAAACTTAGAATATAAGAAACGCACAGTGTAGTACATAGTATATGAGTGAGTTGCACTGAAAAACTTGGAATATAAGAAACGCACAGTGTAGTACATAGTATATGAGTGAGTTGCACTCAAAAACTTAGAATATGAGAAACGCACAGTGTAGTACATAGTATATGAGTGAGTTGCACTGAAAAACTTAGAATTTACTGAAAAACCCGCATTACACGAAATGCACAGTGTAGTACATAGTATATGAGTGAGTTGCACTGAAAAACTTAGAATATAAGAAACGCACAGTGTAGTACATAGTATATGAGTGAGTTGCACTGAAAAACTTAGAATATAAGAAACGCACAGTGTAGTACATAGTATATGAGTGAGTTGCACTGAAAAACTTAGAATATAAGAAACGCACAGTGTAGTACATAGTATATGAGTGAGTTGCACTGAAAAACTTAGAATATAAGAAACGCACAGTGTAGTACATAGTATATGAGTGAGTTGCACTGAAAAACTTAGAATATAAGAAACGCACAGTGTAGTACATAGTATATGAGTGAGTTGCACTGAAAAACTTAGAATATAAGAAACGCACAGTGTAGTACATAGTATATGAGTGAATTGCACTGAAAAACTTAGAATTTACTGAAAAACCCGCATTAGACGAAATGCACAGTGTAGTACATTGTATATGAGTGAGTTGCACTGAAAAACTTAGAATTTACTGAAAAACCCGCATTAGACGAAATGCACAGTGTAGTACATTGTATATGAGTGAGTTGCACTGAAAAACTTAGAATTTACTGAAAAACCCGCATTAGACGAAATGCACAGTGTAGTACATTGTATATGAGTGAGTTGCACTGAAAAACTTAGAATTTACTGAAAAACCCGCATTAGACGAAATGCACAGTGTAGTACATAGTATATGAGTGAGTTGCATGAAAAACTTAGAATTTAAGAAACGCACAGTGTAGTACATAGTATATGAGTGAGTTGCACTGAAAAACTTAGAATATAAGAAACGCACAGTGTAGTACATAGTATATGAGTGAGTTGCACTGAAAAACTTAGAATATAAGAAACGCACAGTGTAGTACATAATATATGAGTGAGTTGCACTCAAAAACTTAGAATATAAGAAACGCACAGTGTAGTACATAGTATATGAGTGAGTTGCACTGAAAAACTTAGAATTTAAGAAACGCACAGTGTAGTACATAGTATATGAGTGAGTTGCACTGAAAAACTTAGAATATAAGAAACGCACAGTGTAGTACATAGTATATGAGTGAGTTGCACTGAAAAACTTAGAATATAAGAAACGCACAGTGTAGTACATAGTATATGAGTGAGTTGCACTGAAAAACTTAGAATATAAGAAACGCACATATAGTACATAGTATATGAATGAGTTGCACTGAAAAACTTAGAATTTACTGAAAAACCCGCATTACACGAAATGCACAGTGTAGTACATAGTAAATGAGTGAGTTGCACTGAAAAACTTAGAATATAAGAAACGCACAGTGTAGTACATAGTATATGAGTGAGTTGCACTGAAAAACTTAGAATATAAGAAACGCACAGTGTAGTACATAGTATATGAGTGAGTTGCACTGAAAAACTTAGAATATAAGAAACGCACATATAGTACATAGTATATGAATGAGTTGCACTGAAAAACTTAGAATTTACTGAAAAACCCGCATTACACGAAATGCACAGTGTAGTACATAGTAAATGAGTGAGTTGCACTGAAAAACTTAGAATATAAGAAACGCACAGTGTAGTACATAGTATATGAGTGAGTTGCACTGAAAAACTTAGAATTTAAGAAACGCACAGTGTAGTACATAGTATATGAGTGAGTTGCACTGAAAAACTTAGAATATAAGAAACGCACAGTGTAGTACATAGTATATGAGCGAGTTGCACTGAAAAACTTAGAATATAAGAAACGCACAGTGTAGTACATAGTATATGAGTGAGTTGCAATGAAAAACTTAGAATATAAGAAACGCACAGTGTAGTACATAGTATATGAGTGAGTTGCACTGAAAAACTTAGAATATAAGAAACGCACAGTGTAGTACATAGTATATGAGTGAGTTGCACTCAAAAAATTAGAATATAAGAAACGCACATATAGTACATAGTATATGAATGAGTTGCACTGAAAAACTTAGAATTTACTGAAAAAATCGCATTACACGAAATGCACAGTGTAGTACATCGTATATGAGTGAGTTGCACTGAAAAACTTAGAATATAAGAAACGCACAGTGTAGTACATAGTATATGAGTGAGTTGCACTGAAAAACTTAGAATATAAGAAACGCACAGTGTAGTACATAGTATATGAGTGAGTTGCACTGAAAAACTTAGAATTTAAGAAACGCACAGTGTAGTACATAGTATATGAGTGAGTTGCACTGAAAAACTTAGAATATAAGAAACGCACAGTGTAGTACATAGTATATGAGTGAGTTGCACTCAAAAAATTAGAATATAAGAAACGCACATATAGTACATAGTATATGAATGAGTTGCACTGAAAAACTTAGAATTTACTGAAAAAATCGCAGTACACGAAATGCACAGTGTAGTACATCGTATATGAGTGAGTTGCACTGAAAAACTTAGAATATAAGAATCGCACAGTGTAGTACATAGTATATGAGTTAGTTGCACTGAAAAACTTAGAATATAAGAAACGCACAGTGTAGTACATAGTATATGAGTGAGTTGCACTGAAAAAATTAGAATATAAGAAATGCACAGTGTAGTACATGGTATATGAGTGAGTTGCACTGAAAAACTTAGAATATAAGAAACGCACAGTGTAGTACATGGTATATGAGTGAGTTGCACTGAAAAACGTAGAATATTAGAAACGCACAGTGTAGTACATAGTATATGAGTGAGTTGCACTGAAAAACTTAGAATATAAGAAACGCACAGTGTAGTACATAGTATATGAGTGAGTTGCACTGAAAAACTTAGAATTTAAGAAACGCACAGTGTAGTACATAGTATATGAGTGAGTTGCACTGAAAAACTTAGAATATAAGAAACGCACAGTGTAGTACATAGTATATGAGCGAGTTGCACTGAAAAACTTAGAATATAAGAAACGCACAGTGTAGTACATAGTATATGCGTGAGTTGCAATGAAAAACTTAGAATATAAGAAACGCACAGTGTAGTACATAGTATATGAGTGAGTTGCACTGAAAAACTTAGAATATAAGAAACGCACATATAGTACATAGTATATGAATGAGTTGCACTGAAAAACTTAGAATATAAGAAACGCACAGTGTAGTACATAGTATATGAGTGAGTTGCACTGAAAAACTTAGAATTTACTGAAAAACCCGCATTACACGAAATGCACAGTGTAGTACATAGTATATGAGTGAGTTGCACTGAAAAACTTAGAATATAAGAAACGCACAGTGTAGTACATAGTATATGAGTGAGTTGCACTGAAAAACTTAGAATATAAGAAACGCACAGTGTAGTACATAGTATATGAGTGAGTTGCACTGAAAAACTTAGAATTTAAGAAACGCACAGTGTAGTACATAGTATATGAGTGAGTTGCACTGAAAAACTTAGATTATAAGAAACGCACAGTTTAGTACATTGTATATGAGTGAGTTGCACTGAAAAACTTAGAATTTAAGAAACGCACAGTGTAGTACATTGTATATGAGTGAGTTGCACTGAAAAACTTAGAATATAAGAAACGCACAGTGTAGTACATAGTATATGAGTGAGTTGCCCTGAAAAACTTAGAATATAAGAAACGCACAGTGTAGTACATAGTATATGAATGAGTTGCACTGAAAAACTTAGAATTTACTGAAAAACCCGCATTACACGAAATGCACAGTGTAGTACATAGTAAATGAGTGAGTTGCACTGAAAAACTTAGAATATAAGAAACGCACAGTGTAGTACATAGTATATGAGTGAGTTGCACTGAAAAACTTAGAATTTAAGAAACGCACAGTGTAGTACATAGTATATGAGTGAGTTGCACTGAAAAACTTAGAATATAAGAAACGCACAGTGTAGTACATAGTATATGAGTGAGTTGCACTGAAAAACTTAGAATATAAGAAACGCACAGTGTAGTACATAGTATATGAGTGAGTTGCAATGAAAAACTTAGAATATAAGAAACGCACAGTGTAGTACATAGTATATGAGTGAGTTGCACTGAAAAACTTAGAATATAAGAAACGCACATATAGTACATAGTATATGAATGAGTTGCACTGAAAAACTTAGAATATAAGAAACGCACAGTGTAGTACATAGTATATGAGTGAGTTGCACTGAAAAACTTAGAATTTACTGAAAAACCCGCATTACACGAAATGCACAGTGTAGTACATAGTATATGAGTGAGTTGCACTGAAAAACTTAGAATATAAGAAACGCACAGTGTAGTACATAGTATATGAGTGAGTTGCACTGAAAAACTTAGAATATAAGAAACACACAGTGTAGTACATAGTATATGAGTGAGTTGCACTGAAAAACTTAGAATATAAGAAACGCACAGTGTAGTACATAGTATATGAGTGAGTTGCACTGAAAAACTTAGAATATAAGAAACGCACAGTGTAGTACATAGTATATGAGTGAGTTGCACTGAAAAACGTAGAATATAAGAAACGCACAGTGTAGTACATAGTATATGAGTGAGTTGCACTGAAAAACTTAGAATATAAGAAACGCACAGTGTAGTACATAGTATATGAGTGAGTTGCACTGAAAAACTTAGAATATAAGAAACGCACAGTGTAGTACATAGTATATGAGTGAGTTGCACTGAAAAACTTAGAATATAAGAAACGCACAGTGTAGTACATAGTATATGAGTGAGTTGCACTGAAAAACTTAGAATATAAGAAACGCACAGTGTAGTACATAGTATATGAGTGAGTTGCACTGAAAAACTTAGAATTTAAGAAACGCACAGTGTAGTACATAGTATATGAGTGAGTTGCACTGAAAAACTTAGAATATAAGAAACGCACAGTGTAGTACATAGTATATGAGTGAGTTGCACTGAAAAACTTAGAATATACGAAACGCACAGTGTAGTACATAGTATATGAGTGAGTTGCACTGAAAAACTTAGAATATAAGAAACGCACAGTGTATTACATAGTATATGAGTGAGTTGCCCTGAAAAACTTAGAATATAAGAAACGCACAGTGTAGTACATAGTATATGAGTGAGTTGCACTGAAAAACTTAGAATTTACTGAAAAACCCGCATTACACGAAATGCACAGTGTAGTACATAGTATATGAGTGAGTTGCACTGAAAAACTTAGAATATAAGAAACGCACAGTGTAGTACATAGTATATGAGTGAGTTGCACTGAAAAACTTAGAATATAAGAAACGCACAGTGTAGTACATAGTATATGAGTGAGTTGCACTGAAAAACTTAGAATATAAGAAACGCACAGTGTAGTACATAGTATATGAGTGAGTTGCACTGAAAAACTTAGAATATAAGAAACGCACAGTGTAGTACATAGTATATGAGTGAGTTGCACTGAAAAAATTAGAATATAAGAAACGCACAGTGTAGTACATAGTATATGAGTGAGTTGCACTGAAAAACTTAGAATATAAGAAACGCACAGTGTAGTACATAGTATATGAGTGAGTTGCACTGAAAAACTTAGAATATAAGAAACGCACAGTGTAGTACATAGTATATGAGTGAGTTGCACTGAAAAACTTAGAATATAAGAAACGCACAGTGTAGTACATAGTATATGAGTGAGTTGCACTGAAAAACTTAGAATATAAGAAACGCACATATAGTACATAGTATATGAATGAGTTGCACTGAAAAACTTAGAATTTACTGAAAAACCCGCATTACACGAAATGCACAGTGTAGTACATAGTAAATGAGTGAGTTGCACTGAAAAACTTAGAATATAAGAAACGCACAGTGTAGTACATAGTATATGAGTGAGTTGCACTGAAAAACTTAGAATTTAAGAAACGCACAGTGTAGTACATAGTATATGAGTGAGTTGCACTGAAAAACTTAGAATATAAGAAACGCACAGTGTAGTACATAGTATATGAGCGAGTTGCACTGAAAAACTTAGAATATAAGAAACGCACAGTGTAGTACATAGTATATGAGTGAGTTGCAATGAAAAACTTAGAATATAAGAAACGCACAGTGTAGTACATAGTATATGAGTGAGTTGCACTGAAAAACTTAGAATATAAGAAACGCACATATAGTACATAGTATATGAATGAGTTGCACTGAAAAACTTAGAATATAAGAAACGCACAGTGTAGTACATAGTATATGAGTGAGTTGCACTGAAAAACTTAGAATTTACTGAAAAACCCGCATTACACGAAATGCACAGTGTAGTACATAGTATATGAGTGAGTTGCACTGAAAAACTTAGAATATAAGAAACGCACAGTGTAGTACATAGTATATGAGTGAGTTGCACTGAAAAACTTAGAATATAAGAAACGCACAGTGTAGTACATAGTATATGAGTGAGTTGCACTGAAAAACTTAGAATATAAGAAACGCACAGTGTAGTACATAGTATATGAGTGAGTTGCACTGAAAAACTTAGAATATAAGAAACGCACAGTGTAGTACATAGTATATGAGTGAGTTGCACTGAAAAACTTAGAATATAAGAAACGCACAGTGTAGTACATAGTATATGAGTGAGTTGCACTGAAAAACTTAGAATATAAGAAACGCACAGTGTAGTACATAGTATATGAGTGAGTTGCACTGAAAAACTTAGAATATAAGAAACGCACAGTGTAGTACATAGTATATGAGTGAGTTGCACTGAAAAACTTAGAATATAAGAAATGCACAGTGTAGTACATAGTATATGAGTGAGTTGCACTGAAAAACTTAGAATATAAGAAACGCACAGTGTAGTACATAGTATATGAGTGAGTTGCACTGAAAAACTTAGAATATAAGAAACGCACAGTGTAGTACATAGTATATGAGTGAGTTGCACTGAAAAACTTAGAATATAAGAAACGCACAGTGTAGTACATAGTATATGAGTGAATTGCACTGAAAAACTTAGAATTTACTGAAAAACCCGCATTAGACGAAATGCACAGTGTAGTACATTGTATATGAGTGAGTTGCACTGAAAAACTTAGAATTTACTGAAAAACCCGCATTAGACGAAATGCACAGTGTAGTACATTGTATATGAGTGAGTTGCACTGAAAAACTTAGAATTTACTGAAAAACCCGCATTAGACGAAATGCACAGTGTAGTACATAGTATATGAGTGAGTTGCATGAAAAACTTAGAATTTAAGAAACGCACAGTGTAGTACATAGTATATGAGTGAGTTGCACTGAAAAACTTAGAATATAAGAAACGCACAGTGTAGTACATAGTATATGAGTGAGTTGCACTGAAAAACTTAGAATATAAGAAACGCACAGTGTAGTACATAGTATATGAGTGAGTTGCACTCAAAAACTTAGAATATAAGAAACGCACAGTGTAGTACATAGTATATGAGTGAGTTGCACTGAAAAACTTAGAATTTAAGAAACGCACAGTGTAGTACATAGTATATGAGTGAGTTGCACTGAAAAACTTAGAAATAAGAAACGCACAGTGTAGTACATAGTATATGAGTGAGTTGCACTGAAAAACTTAGAATATAAGAAACGCACAGTGTAGTACATAGTATATGAGTGAGTTGCACTGAAAAACTTAGAATATAAGAAACGCACATATAGTACATAGTATATGAATGAGTTGCACTGAAAAACTTAGAATTTACTGAAAAACCCGCATTACACGAAATGCACAGTGTAGTACATAGTAAATGAGTGAGTTGCACTGAAAAACTTAGAATATAAGAAACGCACAGTGTAGTACATAGTATATGAGTGAGTTGCACTGAAAAACTTAGAATTTAAGAAACGCACAGTGTAGTACATAGTATATGAGTGAGTTGCACTGAAAAACTTAGAATATAAGAAACGCACAGTGTAGTACATAGTATATGAGTGAGTTGCACTGAAAAACTTAGAATATAAGAAACGCACAGTGTAGTACATATATATGAGTGAGTTGCAATGAAAAACATAGAATATAAGAAACGCACAGTGTAGTACATAGTATATGAGTGAGTTGCACTGAAAAACTTAGAATATAAGAAACGCACATATAGTACATAGTATATGAATGAGTTGCACTGAAAAACTTAGAATATAAGAAACGCACAGTGTAGTACATAGTATATGAGTGAGTTGCACTGAAAAACTTAGAATTTACTGAAAAACCCGCATTACACGAAATGCACAGTGTAGTACATAGTATATGAGTGAGTTGCACTGAAAAACTGAGAATATAAGAAACGCACAGTGTAGTACATAGTATATGAGTGAGTTGCACTGAAAAACTTAGAATATAAGAAACACACAGTGTAGTACATAGTATATGAGTGAGTTGCACTGAAAAACTTAGAATATAAGAAACGCACAGTGTAGTACATAGTATATGAGTGAGTTGCACTGAAAAACTTAGAATATAAGAAACGCACAGTGTAGTACATAGTATATGAGTGAGTTGCACTGAAAAACGTAGAATATAAGAAACGCACAGTGTAGTACATAGTATATGAGTGAGTTGCACTGAAAAACTTAGAATATAAGAAACGCACAGTGTAGTACATAGTATATGAGTGAGTTGCACTGAAAAACTTAGAATATAAGAAACGCACAGTGTAGTACATAGTATATGAGTGAGTTGCACTGAAAAACTTAGAATATAAGAAACGCACAGTGTAGTACATAGTATATGAGTGAGTTGCACTGAAAAACTTAGAATATAAGAAAGGCACAGTGTAGTACATAGTATATGAGTGAGTTGCACTGAAAAACTTAGAATTTAAGAAACGCACAGTGTAGTACATAGTATATGAGTGAGTTGCACTGAAAAACTTAGAATATAAGAAACGCACAGTGTAGTACATAGTATATGAGTGAGTTGCACTGAAAAACTTAGAATATACGAAACGCACAGTGTAGTACATAGTATATGAGTGAGTTGCACTGAAAAACTTAGAATATAAGAAACGCACAGTGTATTACATAGTATATGAGTGAGTTGCCCTGAAAAACTTAGAATATAAGAAACGCACAGTGTAGTACATAGTATATGAGTGAGTTGCACTGAAAAACTTAGAATTTACTGAAAAACCCGCATTACACGAAATGCACAGTGTAGTACATAGTATATGAGTGAGTTGCACTGAAAAACTTAGAATATAAGAAACGCACAGTGTAGTACATAGTATATGAGTGAGTTGCACTGAAAAACTTAGAATATAAGAAACGCACAGTGTAGTACATAGTATATGAGTGAGTTGCACTGAAAAACTTAGAATATAAGAAACGCACAGTGTAGTACATAGTATATGAGTGAGTTGCACTGAAAAACTTAGAATATAAGAAACGCACAGTGTAGTACATAGTATATGAGTGAGTTGCACTGAAAAACTTAGAATATAAGAAACGCACAGTGTAGTACATAGTATATGAGTGAGTTGCACTGAAAAACTTAGAATATAAGAAATGCACAGTGTAGTACATAGTATATGAGTGAGTTGCACTGAAAAACTTAGAATATAAGAAACGCACAGTGTAGTACATAGTATATGAGTGAGTTGCACTGAAAAACTTAGAATATAAGAAACGCACAGTGTAGTACATAGTATATGAGTGAGTTGCACTGAAAAACTTAGAATTTACTGAAAAACCCGCATTACACGAAATGCACAGTGTAGTACATAGTATATGAGTGAGTTGCACTGAAAAACTTAGAATATAAGAAACGCACAGTGTAGTACATAGTATATGAGTGAGTTGCACTGAAAAACTTAGAATATAAGAAACGCACAGTGTAGTACATAGTATATGAGTGAGTTGCACTGAAAAACTTAGAATATAAGAAACGCACAGTGTAGTACATAGTATATGAGTGAGTTGCACTGAAAAACTTAGAATATAAGAAACGCACAGTGTAGTACATAGTATATGAGTGAGTTGCACTGAAAAACTTAGAATATAAGAAACGCACAGTGTAGTACATAGTATATGAGTGAGTTGCACTGAAAAACTTAGAATATAAGAAATGCACAGTGTAGTACATAGTATATGAGTGAGTTGCACTGAAAAACTTAGAATATAAGAAACGCACAGTGTAGTACATAGTATATGAGTGAGTTGCACTGAAAAACTTAGAATATAAGAAATGCACAGTGTAGTACATAGTATATGAGTGAGTTGCACTGAAAAACTTAGAATATAAGAAACGCACAGTGTAGTACATAGTATATGAGTGAGTTGCACTGAAAAACTTAGAATATAAGAAACGCACAGTGTAGTACATAGTATATGAGTGAGTTGCACTGAAAAACTTAGAATATAAGAAACGCACAGTGTAGTACATAGTATATGAGTGAATTGCACTGAAAAACTTAGAATTTACTGAAAAACCCGCATTAGACGAAATGCACAGTGTAGTACATTGTATATGAGTGAGTTGCACTGAAAAACTTAGAATTTACTGAAAAACCCGCATTAGACGAAATGCACAGTGTAGTACATTGTATATGAGTGAGTTGCACTGAAAAACTTAGAATTTACTGAAAAACCCGCATTAGACGAAATGCACAGTGTAGTACATAGTATATGAGTGAGTTGCATGAAAAACTTAGAATTTAAGAAACGCACAGTGTAGTACATAGTATATGAGTGAGTTGCACTGAAAAACTTAGAATATAAGAAACGCACAGTGTAGTACATAGTATATGAGTGAGTTGCACTGAAAAACTTAGAATATAAGAAACGCACAGTGTAGTACATAGTATATGAGTGAGTTGCACTCAAAAACTTAGAATATAAGAAACGCACAGTGTAGTACATAGTATATGAGTGAGTTGCACTGAAAAACTTAGAATATAAGAAACGCACAGTGTAGTACATAGTATATGAGTGAGTTGCACTGAAAAACTTAGAAATAAGAAACGCACAGTGTAGTACATAGTATATGAGTGAGTTGCACTGAAAAACTTAGAATATAAGAAACGCACAGTGTAGTACATAGTATATGAGTGAGTTGCACTGAAAAACTTAGAATATAAGAAACGCACATATAGTACATAGTATATGAATGAGTTGCACTGAAAAACTTAGAATTTACTGAAAAACCCGCATTACACGAAATGCACAGTGTAGTACATAGTAAATGAGTGAGTTGCACTGAAAAACTTAGAATATAAGAAACGCACAGTGTAGTACATAGTATATGAGTGAGTTGCACTGAAAAACTTAGAATTTAAGAAACGCACAGTGTAGTACATAGTATATGAGTGAGTTGCACTGAAAAACTTAGAATATAAGAAACGCACAGTGTAGTACATAGTATATGAGTGAGTTGCAATGAAAAACTTAGAATATAAGAAACGCACAGTGTAGTACATAGTATATGAGTGAGTTGCACTGAAAAACTTAGAATATAAGAAACGCACATATAGTACATAGTATATGAATGAGTTGCACTGAAAAACTTAGAATATAAGAAACGCACAGTGTAGTACATAGTATATGAGTGAGTTGCACTGAAAAACTTAGAATTTACTGAAAAACCCGCATTACACGAAATGCACAGTGTAGTACATAGTATATGAGTGAGTTGCACTGAAAAACTTAGAATATAAGAAACGCACAGTGTAGTACATAGTATATGAGTGAGTTGCACTGAAAAACTTAGAATATAAGAAACACACAGTGTAGTACATAGTATATGAGTGAGTTGCACTGAAAAACTTAGAATATAAGAAACGCACAGTGTAGTACATAGTATATGAGTGAGTTGCACTGAAAAACTTAGAATATAAGAAACGCACAGTGTAGTACATAGTATATGAGTGAGTTGCACTGAAAAACTTAGAATATAAGAAACGCACAGTGTAGTACATAGTATATGAGTGAGTTGCACTGAAAAACTTAGAATATAAGAAATGCACAGTGTAGTACATAGTATATGAGTGAGTTGCACTGAAAAACTTAGAATATAAGAAACGCACAGTGTAGTACATAGTATATGAGTGAGTTGCACTGAAAAACTTAGAATATAAGAAACGCACAGTGTAGTACATAGTATATGAGTGAGTTGCACTGAAAAACTTAGAATTTACTGAAAAACCCGCATTACACGAAATGCACAGTGTAGTACATAGTATATGAGTGAGTTGCACTGAAAAACTTAGAATATAAGAAACGCACAGTGTAGTACATAGTATATGAGTGAGTTGCACTGAAAAACTTAGAATATAAGAAACGCACAGTGTAGTACATAGTATATGAGTGAGTTGCACTGAAAAACTTAGAATATAAGAAACGCACAGTGTAGTACATAGTATATGAGTGAGTTGCACTGAAAAACTTAGAATATAAGAAACGCACAGTGTAGTACATAGTATATGAGTGAGTTGCACTGAAAAACTTAGAATATAAGAAACGCACAGTGTAGTACATAGTATATGAGTGAGTTGCACTGAAAAACTTAGAATATAAGAAATGCACAGTGTAGTACATAGTATATGAGTGAGTTGCACTGAAAAACTTAGAATATAAGAAACGCACAGTGTAGTACATAGTATATGAGTGAGTTGCACTGAAAAACTTAGAATATAAGAAATGCACAGTGTAGTACATAGTATATGAGTGAGTTGCACTGAAAAACTTAGAATATAAGAAACGCACAGTGTAGTACATAGTATATGAGTGAGTTGCACTGAAAAACTTAGAATATAAGAAACGCACAGTGTAGTACATAGTATATGAGTGAGTTGCACTGAAAAACTTAGAATATAAGAAACGCACAGTGTAGTACATAGTATATGAGTGAATTGCACTGAAAAACTTAGAATTTACTGAAAAACCCGCATTAGACGAAATGCACAGTGTAGTACATTGTATATGAGTGAGTTGCACTGAAAAACTTAGAATTTACTGAAAAACCCGCATTAGACGAAATGCACAGTGTAGTACATTGTATATGAGTGAGTTGCACTGAAAAACTTAGAATTTACTGAAAAACCCGCATTAGACGAAATGCACAGTGTAGTACATAGTATATGAGTGAGTTGCATGAAAAACTTAGAATTTAAGAAACGCACAGTGTAGTACATAGTATATGAGTGAGTTGCACTGAAAAACTTAGAATATAAGAAACGCACAGTGTAGTACATAGTATATGAGTGAGTTGCACTGAAAAACTTAGAATATAAGAAACGCACAGTGTAGTACATAGTATATGAGTGAGTTGCACTCAAAAACTTAGAATATAAGAAACGCACAGTGTAGTACATAGTATATGAGTGAGTTGCACTGAAAAACTTAGAATATAAGAAACGCACAGTGTAGTACATAGTATATGAGTGAGTTGCACTGAAAAACTTAGAAATAAGAAACGCACAGTGTAGTACATAGTATATGAGTGAGTTGCACTGAAAAACTTAGAATATAAGAAACGCACAGTGTAGTACATAGTATATGAGTGAGTTGCACTGAAAAACTTAGAATATAAGAAACGCACATATAGTACATAGTATATGAATGAGTTGCACTGAAAAACTTAGAATTTACTGAAAAACCCGCATTACACGAAATGCACAGTGTAGTACATAGTAAATGAGTGAGTTGCACTGAAAAACTTAGAATATAAGAAACGCACAGTGTAGTACATAGTATATGAGTGAGTTGCACTGAAAAACTTAGAATTTAAGAAACGCACAGTGTAGTACATAGTATATGAGTGAGTTGCACTGAAAAACTTAGAATATAAGAAACGCACAGTGTAGTACATAGTATATGAGTGAGTTGCAATGAAAAACTTAGAATATAAGAAACGCACAGTGTAGTACATAGTATATGAGTGAGTTGCACTGAAAAACTTAGAATATAAGAAACGCACATATAGTACATAGTATATGAATGAGTTGCACTGAAAAACTTAGAATATAAGAAACGCACAGTGTAGTACATAGTATATGAGTGAGTTGCACTGAAAAACTTAGAATTTACTGAAAAACCCGCATTACACGAAATGCACAGTGTAGTACATAGTATATGAGTGAGTTGCACTGAAAAACTTAGAATATAAGAAACGCACAGTGTAGTACATAGTATATGAGTGAGTTGCACTGAAAAACTTAGAATATAAGAAACACACAGTGTAGTACATAGTATATGAGTGAGTTGCACTGAAAAACTTAGAATATAAGAAACGCACAGTGTAGTACATAGTATATGAGTGAGTTGCACTGAAAAACTTAGAATATAAGAAACGCACAGTGTAGTACATAGTATATGAGTGAGTTGCACTGAAAAACGTAGAATATAAGAAACGCACAGTGTAGTACATAGTATATGAGTGAGTTGCACTGAAAAACTTAGAATATAAGAAACGCACAGTGTAGTACATAGTATATGAGTGAGTTGCACTGAAAAACTTAGAATATAAGAAACGCACAGTGTAGTACATAGTATATGAGTGAGTTGCACTGAAAAACTTAGAATATAAGAAACGCACAGTGTAGTACATAGTATATGAGTGAGTTGCACTGAAAAACTTAGAATATAAGAAAGGCACAGTGTAG
Source organism: Mus caroli (assembly GCF_978045245.1). NCBI lineage: Eukaryota > Metazoa > Chordata > Mammalia > Rodentia > Muridae > Mus > Mus caroli. Next base: position 4,002,993 of record NW_028227280.1, read on the forward strand.
TACATAGTATATGAGTGAGTTGCACTGAAAAACTTAGAATTTAAGAAACGCACAGTGTAGTACATAGTATATGAGTGAGTTGCACTGAAAAACTTAGAATATAAGAAACGCACAGTGTAGTACATAGTATATGAGTGAGTTGCACTGAAAAACTTAGAATATACGAAACGCACAGTGTAGTACATAGTATATGAGTGAGTTGCACTGAAAAACTTAGAATATAAGAAACGCACAGTGTATTACATAGTATATGAGTGAGTTGCCCTGAAAAACTTAGAATATAAGAAACGCACAGTGTAGTACATAGTATATGAGTGAGTTGCACTGAAAAACTTAGAATTTACTGAAAAACCCGCATTACACGAAATGCACAGTGTAGTACATAGTATATGAGTGAGTTGCACTGAAAAACTTAGAATATAAGAAACGCACAGTGTAGTACATAGTATATGAGTGAGTTGCACTGAAAAACTTAGAATATAAGAAACGCACAGTGTAGTACATAGTATATGAGTGAGTTGCACTGAAAAACTTAGAATATAAGAAACGCACAGTGTAGTACATAGTATATGAGTGAGTTGCACTGAAAAACTTAGAATATAAGAAACGCACAGTGTAGTACATAGTATATGAGTGAGTTGCACTGAAAAAATTAGAATATAAGAAACGCACAGTGTAGTACATAGTATATGAGTGAGTTGCACTGAAAAACTTAGAATATAAGAAACGCACAGTGTAGTACATAGTATATGAGTGAGTTGCACTGAAAAACTTAGAATATAAGAAACGCACAGTGTAGTACATAGTATATGAGTGAGTTGCACTGAAAAACTTAGAATTTAAGAAACGCACAGTGTAGTACATAGTATATGAGTGAGTTGCACTGAAAAACTTAGAATATAAGAAACGCACAGTGTAGTACATAGTATATGAGTGAGTTGCACTGAAAAACTTAGAATATAAGAAACGCACAGTGTAGTACATAGTATATGAGTGAGTTGCACTGAAAAACTTAGAATATAAGAAACGCACAGTGTAGTACATAGTATATGAGTGAGTTGCACTGAAAAACTTAGAATATAAGAAACGCACAGTGTAGTACATAGTATATGAGTGAGTTGCACTGAAAAACTTAGAATATAAGAAACGCACAGTGTAGTACATAGTATATGAGTGAGTTGCACTGAAAAACTTAGAATATAAGAAACGCACAGTGTAGTACATAGTATATGAGTGAGTTGCACTGAAAAACTTAGAATATAAGAAATGCACAGTGTAGTACATAGTATATGAGTGAGTTGCACTGAAAAACTTAGAATATAAGAAACGCACAGTGTAGTACATAGTATATGAGTGAGTTGCACTGAAAAACTTAGAATATAAGAAACGCACAGTGTAGTACATAGTATATGAGTGAGTTGCACTGAAAAACTTAGAATATAAGAAACGCACAGTGTAGTACATAGTATATGAGTGAATTGCACTGAAAAACTTAGAATTTACTGAAAAACCCGCATTAGACGAAATGCACAGTGTAGTACATTGTATATGAGTGAGTTGCACTGAAAAACTTAGAATTTACTGAAAAACCCGCATTAGACGAAATGCACAGTGTAGTACATTGTATATGAGTGAGTTGCACTGAAAAACTTAGAATTTACTGAAAAACCCGCATTAGACGAAATGCACAGTGTAGTACATTGTATATGAGTGAGTTGCACTGAAAAACTTAGAATTTACTGAAAAACCCGCATTAGACGAAATGCACAGTGTAGTACATAGTATATGAGTGAGTTGCATGAAAAACTTAGAATTTAAGAAACGCACAGTGTAGTACATAGTATATGAGTGAGTTGCACTGAAAAACTTAGAATATAAGAAACGCACAGTGTAGTACATAGTATATGAGTGAGTTGCACTGAAAAACTTAGAATATAAGAAACGCACAGTGTAGTACATAGTATATGAGTGAGTTGCACTCAAAAACTTAGAATATAAGAAACGCACAGTGTAGTACATAGTATATGAGTGAGTTGCACTGAAAAACTTAGAATTTAAGAAACGCACAGTGTAGTACATAGTATATGAGTGAGTTGCACTGAAAAACTTAGAAATAAGAAACGCACAGTGTAGTACATAGTATATGAGTGAGTTGCACTGAAAAACTTAGAATATAAGAAACGCACAGTGTAGTACATAGTATATGAGTGAGTTGCACTGAAAAACTTAGAATATAAGAAACGCACATATAGTACATAGTATATGAATGAGTTGCACTGAAAAACTTAGAATTTACTGAAAAACCCGCATTACACGAAATGCACAGTGTAGTACATAGTAAATGAGTGAGTTGCACTGAAAAACTTAGAATATAAGAAACGCACAGTGTAGTACATAGTATATGAGTGAGTTGCACTGAAAAACTTAGAATTTAAGAAACGCACAGTGTAGTACATAGTATATGAGTGAGTTGCACTGAAAAACTTAGAATATAAGAAACGCACAGTGTAGTACATAGTATATGAGTGAGTTGCACTGAAAAACTTAGAATATAAGAAACGCACAGTGTAGTACATAGTATATGAGTGAGTTGCAATGAAAAACTTAGAATATAAGAAACGCACAGTGTAGTACATAGTATATGAGTGAGTTGCACTGAAAAACTTAGAATATAAGAAACGCACATATAGTACATAGTATATGAATGAGTTGCACTGAAAAACTTAGAATATAAGAAACGCACAGTGTAGTACATAGTATATGAGTGAGTTGCACTGAAAAACTTAGAATTTACTGAAAAACCCGCATTACACGAAATGCACAGTGTAGTACATAGTATATGAGTGAGTTGCACTGAAAAACTTAGAATATAAGAAACGCACAGTGTAGTACATAGTATATGAGTGAGTTGCACTGAAAAACTTAGAATATAAGAAACACACAGTGTAGTACATAGTATATGAGTGAGTTGCACTGAAAAACTTAGAATATAAGAAACGCACAGTGTAGTACATAGTATATGAGTGAGTTGCACTGAAAAACTTAGAATATAAGAAACGCACAGTGTAGTACATACTATATGAGTGAGTTGCACTGAAAAACGTAGAATATAAGAAACGCACAGTGTAGTACATAGTATATGAGTGAGTTGCACTGAAAAACTTAGAATATAAGAAACGCACAGTGTAGTACATAGTATATGAGTGAGTTGCACTGAAAAACTTAGAATATAAGAAACGCACAGTGTAGTACATAGTATATGAGTGAGTTGCACTGAAAAACTTAGAATATAAGAAACGCACAGTGTAGTACATAGTATATGAGTGAGTTGCACTGAAAAACTTAGAATATAAGAAAGGCACAGTGTAGTACATAGTATATGAGTGAGTTGCACTGAAAAACTTAGAATTTAAGAAACGCACAGTGTAGTACATAGTATATGAGTGAGTTGCACTGAAAAACTTAGAATATAAGAAACGCACAGTGTAGTACATAGTATATGAGTGAGTTGCACTGAAAAACTTAGAATATACGAAACGCACAGTGTAGTACATAGTATATGAGTGAGTTGCACTGAAAAACTTAGAATATAAGAAACGCACAGTGTATTACATAGTATATGAGTGAGTTGCCCTGAAAAACTTAGAATATAAGAAACGCACAGTGTAGTACATAGTATATGAGTGAGTTGCACTGAAAAACTTAGAATTTACTGAAAAACCCGCATTACACGAAATGCACAGTGTAGTACATAGTATATGAGTGAGTTGCACTGAAAAACTTAGAATATAAGAAACGCACAGTGTAGTACATAGTATATGAGTGAGTTGCACTGAAAAACTTAGAATATAAGAAACGCACAGTGTAGTACATAGTATATGAGTGAGTTGCACTGAAAAACTTAGAATATAAGAAACGCACAGTGTAGTACATAGTATATGAGTGAGTTGCACTGAAAAACTTAGAATATAAGAAACGCACAGTGTAGTACATAGTATATGAGTGAGTTGCACTGAAAAAATTAGAATATAAGAAACGCACAGTGTAGTACATAGTATATGAGTGAGTTGCACTGAAAAACTTAGAATATAAGAAACGCACAGTGTAGTACATAGTATATGAGTGAGTTGCACTGAAAAACTTAGAATATAAGAAACGCACAGTGTAGTACATAGTATATGAGTGAGTTGCACTGAAAAACTTAGAATTTAAGAAACGCACAGTGTAGTACATAGTATATGAGTGAGTTGCACTGAAAAACTTAGAATATAAGAAACGCACAGTGTAGTACATAGTATATGAGTGAGATGCACTGAAAAACTTAGAATATAAGAAACGCACAATGTAGTACATAGTATATGAGTTAGTTGCACTGAAAAACTTAGAATATAAGAAACGCACAGTGTAGTACATAGTATATGAGTGAGTTGCACTGAAAAACTTAGAATTTACTGAAAAACCCGCATTACACGAAATGCACAGTGTAGTACATAGTATATGAGTGAGTTGCACTGAAAAACTTAGAATATAAGAAACGCACAGTGTAGTACATAGTATATGAGTGAGTTGCACTGAAAAACTTAGAATATAAGAAACGCACAGTGTAGTACATAGTATATGAGTGAGTTGCACTGAAAAACTTAGAATATAAGAAACGCACAGTGTAGTACATAGTATATGAGTGAGTTGCAATGAAAAACTTAGAATAAAAGAAACGCACAGTGTAGTACATAGTATATGAGTGAGTTGCACTGAAAAACTTAGAATATAAGAAACGCACATATAGTACATAGTATATGAATGAGTTGCACTGAAAAACTTAGAATATAAGAAACGCACAGTGTAGTACATAGTATATGAGTGAGTTGCACTGAAAAACTTAGAATTTACTGAAAAACCCGCATTACACGAAATGCACAGTGTAGTACATAGTATATGAGTGAGTTGCACTGAAAAACTTAGAATATAAGAAACGCACAGTGTAGTACATAGTATATGAGTGAGTTGCACTGAAAAACTTAGAATATAAGAAACGCACAGTGTAGTACATAGTATATGAGTGAGTTGCACTGAAAAACTTAGAATATAAGAAACGCACAGTGTAGTACATAGTATATGAGTGAGTTGCACTGAAAAACTTAGAATATAAGAAACGCACAGTGTAGTACATAGTATATGAGTGAGTTGCACTGAAAAACTTAGAATATAAGAAACGCACAGTGTAGTACATAGTATATGAGTGAGTTGCACTGAAAAACTTAGAATATAAGAAACGCACAGTGTAGTACATAGTATATGAGTGAGTTGCACTGAAAAACTTAGAATATAAGAAACGCACAGTGTAGTACATAGTATATGAGTGAGTTGCACTGAAAAACTTAGAATATAAGAAACGCACAGTGTAGTACATAGTATATGAGTGAGTTGCACTGAAAAACTTAGAATATAAGAAACGCACAGTGTAGTACATAGTATATGAGTGAGTTGCACTGAAAAACTTAGAATTTAAGAAACGCACAGTGTAGTACATAGTATATGAGTGAGTTGCACTGAAAAACTTAGAATATAAGAAACGCACAGTGTAGTACATAGTATATGAGTGAGTTGCACTGAAAAACTTAGAATATACGAAACGCACAGTGTAGTACATAGTATATGAGTGAGTTGCACTGAAAAACTTAGAATATAAGAAACGCACAGTGTATTACATAGTATATGAGTGAGTTGCCCTGAAAAACTTAGAATATAAGAAACGCACAGTGTAGTACATAGTATATGAGTGAGTTGCACTGAAAAACTTAGAATATAAGAAACGCACATATAGTACATAGTATATGAATGAGTTGCACTGAAAAACTTAGAATTTACTGAAAAACCCGCATTACACGAAATGCACAGTGTAGTACATAGTAAATGAGTGAGTTGCACTGAAAAACTTAGAATATAAGAAACGCACAGTGTAGTACATAGTATATGAGTGAGTTGCACTGAAAAACTTAGAATTTAAGAAACGCACAGTGTAGTACATAGTATATGAGTGAGTTGCACTGAAAAACTTAGAATATAAGAAACGCACAGTGTAGTACATAGTATATGAGTGAGTTGCACTGAAAAACTTAGAATATAAGAAACGCACAGTGTAGTACATAGTATATGAGTGAGTTGCAATGAAAAACTTAGAATATAAGAAACGCACAGTGTAGTACATAGTATATGAGTGAGTTGCACTGAAAAACTTAGAATATAAGAAACGCACATATAGTACATAGTATATGAATGAGTTGCACTGAAAAACTTAGAATATAAGAAACGCACAGTGTAGTACATAGTATATGAGTGAGTTGCACTGAAAAACTTAGAATTTACTGAAAAACCCGCATTACACGAAATGCACAGTGTAGTACATAGTATATGAGTGAGTTGCACTGAAAAACTTAGAATATAAGAAACGCACAGTGTAGTACATAGTATATGAGTGAGTTGCACTGAAAAACTTAGAATTTAAGAAACGCACAGTGTAGTACATAGTATATGAGTGAGTTGCACTGAAAAACTTAGAATATAAGAAACGCACATATAGTACATAGTATATGAATGAGTTGCACTGAAAAACTTAGAATATAAGAAACGCACAGTGTAGTACATAGTATATGAGTGAGTTGCACTGAAAAACTTAGAATTTACTGAAAAACCCGCATTACACGAAATGCACAGTGTAGTACATAATATATGAGTGAGTTGCACTGAAAAACTTAGAATATAAGAAACGCACAGTGTAGTACATAGTATATGAGTGAGTTGCACTGAAAAACTTAGAATATAAGAAACGCACAGTGTAGTACATAGTATATGAGTGAATTGCACTGAAAAACTTAGAATTTACTGAAAAACCCGCATTAGACGAAATGCACAGTGTAGTACATTGTATATGAGTGAGTTGCATTGAAAAACTTAGAATTTACTGAAAAACCCGCATTAGACGAAATGCACAGTGTAGTACATTGTATATGAGTGAGTTGCACTGAAAAACTTAGAATTTACTGAAAAACCCGCATTAGACGAAATGCACAGTGTAGTACATTGTATATGAGTGAGTTGCACTGAAAAACTTAGAATTTACTGAAAAACCCGCATTAGACGAAATGCACAGTGTAGTACATAGTATATGAGTGAGTTGCATGAAAAACTTAGAATTTAAGAAACGCACAGTGTAGTACATAGTATATGAGTGAGTTGCACTGAAAAACTTAGAATATAAGAAACGCACAGTGTAGTACATAGTATATGAGTGAGTTGCACTGAAAAACTTAGAATATAAGAAACGCACAGTGTAGTACATAGTATATGAGTGAGTTGCACTCAAAAACTTAGAATATAAGAAACGCACAGTGTAGTACATAGTATATGAGTGAGTTGCACTGAAAAACTTAGAATTTAAGAAACGCACAGTGTAGTACATAGTATATGAGTGAGTTGCACTGAAAAACTTAGAAATAAGAAACGCACAGTGTAGTACATAGTATATGAGTGAGTTGCACTGAAAAACATAGAATATAAGAAACGCACAGTGTAGTACATAGTATATGAGTGAGTTGCACTGAAAAACTTAGAATATAAGAAACGCACATATAGTACATAGTATATGAATGAGTTGCACTGAAAAACTTAGAATTTACTGAAAAACCCGCATTACACGAAATGCACAGTGTAGTACATAGTAAATGAGTGAGTTGCACTGAAAAACTTAGAATATAAGAAACGCACAGTGTAGTACATAGTATATGAGTGAGTTGCACTGAAAAACTTAGAATTTAAGAAACGCACAGTGTAGTACATAGTATATGAGTGAGTTGCACTGAAAAACTTAGAATATAAGAAACGCACAGTGTAGTACATAGTATATGAGTGAGTTGCACTGAAAAACTTAGAATATAAGAAACGCACAGTGTAGTACATAGTATATGAGTGAGTTGCACTCAAAAACTTAGAATATAAGAAACGCACAGTGTAGTACATAGTATATGAGTGAGTTGCACTGAAAAACTTAGAATTTAAGAAACGCACAGTGTAGTACATAGTATATGAGTGAGTTGCACTGAAAAACTTAGAAATAAGAAACGCACAGTGTAGTACATAGTATATGAGTGAGTTGCACTGAAAAACATAGAATATAAGAAACGCACAGTGTAGTACATAGTATATGAGTGAGTTGCACTGAAAAACTTAGAATATAAGAAACGCACATATAGTACATAGTATATGAATGAGTTGCACTGAAAAACTTAGAATTTACTGAAAAACCCGCATTACACGAAATGCACAGTGTAGTACATAGTAAATGAGTGAGTTGCACTGAAAAACTTAGAATATAAGAAACGCACAGTGTAGTACATAGTATATGAGTGAGTTGCACTGAAAAACTTAGAATTTAAGAAACGCACAGTGTAGTACATAGTATATGAGTGAGTTGCACTGAAAAACTTAGAATTTACTGAAAAACCCGCATTACACGAAATGCACAGTGTAGTACATAATATATGAGTGAGTTGCACTGAAAAACTTAGAATATAAGAAACGCACAGTGTAGTACATAGTATATGAGTGAGTTGCACTGAAAAACTTAGAATATAAGAAACGCACAGTGTAGTACATAGTATATGAGTGAATTGCACTGAAAAACTTAGAATTTACTGAAAAACCCGCATTAGACGAAATGCACAGTGTAGTACATTGTATATGAGTGAGTTGCACTGAAAAACTTAGAATTTACTGAAAAACCCGCATTAGACGAAATGCACAGTGTAGTACATTGTATATGAGTGAGTTGCACTGAAAAACTTAGAATTTACTGAAAAACCCGCATTAGACGAAATGCACAGTGTAGTACATTGTATATGAGTGAGTTGCACTGAAAAACTTAGAATTTACTGAAAAACCCGCATTAGACGAAATGCACAGTGTAGTACATAGTATATGAGTGAGTTGCATGAAAAACTTAGAATTTAAGAAACGCACAGTGTAGTACATAGTATATGAGTGAGTTGCACTGAAAAACTTAGAATATAAGAAACGCACAGTGTAGTACATAGTATATGAGTGAGTTGCACTGAAAAACTTAGAATATAAGAAACGCACAGTGTAGTACATAGTATATGAGTGAGTTGCACTCAAAAACTTAGAATATAAGAAACGCACAGTGTAGTACATAGTATATGAGTGAGTTGCACTGAAAAACTTAGAATTTAAGAAACGCACAGTGTAGTACATAGTATATGAGTGAGTTGCACTGAAAAACTTAGAAATAAGAAACGCACAGTGTAGTACATAGTATATGAGTGAGTTGCACTGAAAAACATAGAATATAAGAAACGCACAGTGTAGTACATAGTATATGAGTGAGTTGCACTGAAAAACTTAGAATATAAGAAACGCACATATAGTACATAGTATATGAATGAGTTGCACTGAAAAACTTAGAATTTACTGAAAAACCCGCATTACACGAAATGCACAGTGTAGTACATAGTAAATGAGTGAGTTGCACTGAAAAACTTAGAATATAAGAAACGCACAGTGTAGTACATAGTATATGAGTGAGTTGCACTGAAAAACTTAGAATTTAAGAAACGCACAGTGTAGTACATAGTATATGAGTGAGTTGCACTGAAAAACTTAGAATATAAGAAACGCACAGTGTAGTACATAGTATATGAGTGAGTTGCACTGAAAAACTTAGAGTATAAGAAACGCACAGTGTAGTACATAGTATATGAGTGAGTTGCAATGAAAAACTTAGAATATAAGAAACGCACAGTGTAGTACATAGTATATGAGTGAGTTGCACTGAAAAACTTAGAATATAAGAAACGCACATATAGTACATAGTATATGAATGAGTTGCACTGAAAAACTTAGAATTTACTGAAAAACCCGCATTACACGAAATGCACAGTGTAGTACATAGTAAATGAGTGAGTTGCACTGAAAAACTTAGAATATAAGAAACGCACAGTGTAGTACATAGTATATGAGTGAGTTGCACTGAAAAACTTAGAATTTAAGAAACGCACAGTGTAGTACATAGTATATGAGTGAGTTGCACTGAAAAACTTAGAATATAAGAAACGCACAGTGTAGTACATAGTATATGAGTGAGTTGCACTGAAAAACTTAGAATATAAGAAACGCACAGTGTAGTACATAGTATATGAGTGAGTTGCAATGAAAAACTTAGAATATAAGAAACGCACAGTGTAGTACATAGTATATGAGTGAGTTGCACTGAAAAACTTAGAATATAAGAAACGCACATATAGTACATAGTATATGAATGAGTTGCACTGAAAAACTTAGAATATAAGAAACGCACAGTGTAGTACATAGTATATGAGTGAGTTGCACTGAAAAACTTAGAATTTACTGAAAAACCCGCATTACACGAAATGCACAGTGTAGTACATAGTATATGAGTGAGTTGCACTGAAAAACTTAGAATATAAGAAACGCACAGTGTAGTACATAGTATATGAGTGAGTTGCACTGAAAAACTTAGAATATAAGAAACACACAGTGTAGTACATAGTATATGAGTGAGTTGCACTGAAAAACTTAGAATATAAGAAACGCACAGTGTAGTACATAGTATATGAGTGAGTTGCACTGAAAAACTTAGAATATAAGAAACGCACAGTGTAGTACATAGTATATGAGTGAGTTGCACTGAAAAACGTAGAATATAAGAAACGCACAGTGTAGTACATAGTATATGAGTGAGTTGCACTGAAAAACTTAGAATATAAGAAACGCACAGTGTAGTACATAGTATATGAGTGAGTTGCACTGAAAAACTTAGAATATAAGAAACGCACAGTGTAGTACATAGTATATGAGTGAGTTGCACTGAAAAACTTAGAATATAAGAAACGCACAGTGTAGTACATAGTATATGAGTGAGTTGCACTGAAAAACTTAGAATATAAGAAACGCACAGTGTAGTACATAGTATATGAGTGAGTTGCACTGAAAAACTTAGAATATACGAAACGCACAGTGTAGTACATAGTATATGAGTGAGTTGCACTGAAAAACTTAGAATATAAGAAACGCACAGTGTATTACATAGTATATGAGTGAGTTGCCCTGAAAAACTTAGAATATAAGAAACGCACAGTGTAGTACATAGTATATGAGTGAGTTGCACTGAAAAACTTAGAATTTACTGAAAAACCCGCATTACACGAAATGCACAGTGTAGTACATAGTATATGAGTGAGTTGTACTGAAAAACTTAGAATATAAGAAACGCACAGTGTAGTACATAGTATATGAGTGAGTTGCACTGAAAAACTTAGAATATAAGAAACGCACATATAGTACATAGTATATGAATGAGTTGCACTGAAAAACTTAGAATTTACTGAAAAACCCGCATTACACGAAATGCACAGTGTAGTACATAGTAAATGAGTGAGTTGCACTGAAAAACTTAGAATATAAGAAACGCACAGTGTAGTACATAGTATATGAGTGAGTTGCACTGAAAAACTTAGAATTTAAGAAACGCACAGTGTAGTACATAGTATATGAGTGAGTTGCACTGAAAAACTTAGAATATAAGAAACGCACAGTGTAGTACATAGTATATGAGTGAGTTGCACTGAAAAACTTAGAATATAAGAAACGCACAGTGTAGTACATAGTATATGAGTGAGTTGCAATGAAAAACTTAGAATATAAGAAACGCACAGTGTAGTACATAGTATATGAGTGAGTTGCACTGAAAAACTTAGAATATAAGAAACGCACATATAGTACATAGTATATGAATGAGTTGCACTGAAAAACTTAGAATTTACTGAAAAACCCGCATTACACGAAATGCACAGTGTAGTACATAGTAAATGAGTGAGTTGCACTGAAAAACTTAGAATATAAGAAACGCACAGTGTAGTACATAGTATATGAGTGAGTTGCACTGAAAAACTTAGAATTTAAGAAACGCACAGTGTAGTACATAGTATATGAGTGAGTTGCACTGAAAAACTTAGAATATAAGAAACGCACAGTGTAGTACATAGTATATGAGTGAGTTGCAATGAAAAACTTAGAATATAAGAAACGCACAGTGTAGTACATAGTATATGAGTGAGTTGCACTGAAAAACTTAGAATATAAGAAACGCACATATAGTACATAGTATATGAATGAGTTGCACTGAAAAACTTAGAATATAAGAAACGCACAGTGTAGTACATAGTATATGAGTGAGTTGCACTGAAAAACTTAGAATTTACTGAAAAACCCGCATTACACGAAATGCACAGTGTAGTACATAGTATATGAGTGAGTTGCACTGAAAAACTTAGAATATAAGAAACGCACAGTGTAGTACATAGTATATGAGTGAGTTGCACTGAAAAACTTAGAATATAAGAAACGCACAGTGTAGTACATAGTATATGAGTGAATTGCACTGAAAAACTTAGAATTTACTGAAAAACCCGCATTAGACGAAATGCACAGTGTAGTACATTGTATATGAGTGAGTTGCACTGAAAAACTTAGAATTTACTGAAAAACCCGCATTAGACGAAATGCACAGTGTAGTACATTGTATATGAGTGAGTTGCACTGAAAAACTTAGAATTTACTGAAAAACCCGCATTAGACGAAATGCACAGTGTAGTACATTGTATATGAGTGAGTTGCACTGAAAAACTTAGAATTTACTGAAAAACCCGCATTAGACGAAATGCACAGTGTAGTACATAGTATATGAGTGAGTTGCATGAAAAACTTAGAATTTAAGAAACGCACAGTGTAGTACATAGTATATGAGTGAGTTGCACTGAAAAACTTAGAATATAAGAAACGCACAGTGTAGTACATAGTATATGAGTGAGTTGCACTGAAAAACTTAGAATATAAGAAACGCACAGTGTAGTACATAGTATATGAGTGAGTTGCACTCAAAAACTTAGAATATAAGAAACGCACAGTGTAGTACATAGTATATGAGTGAGTTGCACTGAAAAACTTAGAATTTAAGAAACGAACAGTGTAGTACATAGTATATGAGTGAGTTGCACTGAAAAACTTAGAAATAAGAAACGCACAGTGTAGTACATAGTATATGAGTGAGTTGCACTGAAAAACATAGAATATAAGAAACGCACAGTGTAGTACATAGTATATGAGTGAGTTGCACTGAAAAACTTAGAATATAAGAAACGCACATATAGTACATAGTATATGAATGAGTTGCACTGAAAAACTTAGAATTTACTGAAAAACCCGCATTACACGAAATGCACAGTGTAGTACATAGTAAATGAGTGAGTTGCACTGAAAAACTTAGAATATAAGAAACGCACAGTGTAGTACATAGTATATGAGTGAGTTGCACTGAAAAACTTAGAATTTAAGAAACGCACAGTGTAGTACATAGTATATGAGTGAGTTGCACTGAAAAACTTAGAATATAAGAAACGCACAGTGTAGTACATAGTATATGAGTGAGTTGCACTGAAAAACTTAGAATATAAGAAACGCACAGTGTAGTACATAGTATATGAGTGAGTTGCAATGAAAAACTTAGAATATAAGAAACGCACAGTGTAGTACATAGTATATGAGTGAGTTGCACTGAAAAACTTAGAATATAAGAAACGCACATATAGTACATAGTATATGAATGAGTTGCACTGAAAAACTTAGAATTTACTGAAAAACCCGCATTACACGAAATGCACAGTGTAGTACATAGTAAATGAGTGAGTTGCACTGAAAAACTTAGAATATAAGAAACGCACAGTGTAGTACATAGTATATGAGTGAGTTGCACTGAAAAACTTAGAATTTAAGAAACGCACAGTGTAGTACATAGTATATGAGTGAGTTGCACTGAAAAACTTAGAATATAAGAAACGCACAGTGTAGTACATAGTATATGAGTGAGTTGCACTAAAAAACTTAGAATATAAGAAACGCACAGTGTAGTACATAGTATATGAGTGAGTTGCAATGAAAAACTTAGAATATAAGAAACGCACAGTGTAGTACATAGTATATGAGTGAGTTGCACTGAAAAACTTAGAATATAAGAAACGCACATATAGTACATAGTATATGAATGAGTTGCACTGAAAAACTTAGAATATAAGAAACGCACAGTGTAGTACATAGTATATGAGTGAGTTGCACTGAAAAACTTAGAATATAAGAAACGCACAGTGTAGTACATAGTATATGAGTGAGTTGCACTGAAAAACTTAGAATATAAGAAACACACAGTGTAGTACATAGTATATGAGTGAGTTGCACTGAAAAACTTAGAATATAAGAAACGCACAGTGTAGTACATAGTATATGAGTGAGTTGCACTGAAAAACTTAGAATATAAGAAACGCACAGTGTAGTACATAGTATATGAGTGAGTTGCACTGAAAAACGTAGAATATAAGAAACGCACAGTGTAGTACATAGTATATGAGTGAGTTGCACTGAAAAACTTAGAATATAAGAAACGCACAGTGTAGTACATAGTATATGAGTGAGTTGCTCTGAAAAACTTAGAATATAAGAAACGCACAGTGTAGTACATAGTATATGAGTGAGTTGCACTGAAAAACTTAGAATATAAGAAACGCACAGTGTAGTACATAGTATATGAGTGAGTTGCACTGAAAAACTTAGAATATAAGAAACGCACAGTGTAGTACATAGTATATGAGTGAGTTGCACTGAAAAACTTAGAATTTAAGAAACTCACAGTGTAGTACATAGTATATGAGTGAGTTGCACTGAAAAACTTAGAATATAAGAAACGCACAGTGTAGTACATAGTATATGAGTGAGTTGCACTGAAAAACTTAGAATATACGAAACGCACAGTGTAGTACATAGTATATGAGTGAGTTGCACTGAAAAACTTAGAATATAAGAAACGCACAGTGTATTACATAGTATATGAGTGAGTTGCTCTGAAAAACTTAGAATATAAGAAACGCACAGTGTAGTACATAGTATATGAGTGAGTTGCACTGAAAAACTTAGAATTTACTGAAAAACCCGCATTACACGAAATGCACAGTGTAGTACATAGTATATGAGTGAGTTGTACTGAAAAACTTAGAATATAAGAAACGCACAGTGTAGTACATAGTATATGAGTGAGTTGCACTGAAAAACTTAGAATATAAGAAACGCACATATAGTACATAGTATATGAATGAGTTGCACTGAAAAACTTAGAATTTACTGAAAAACCCGCATTACACGAAATGCACAGTGTAGTACATAGTAAATGAGTGAGTTGCACTGAAAAACTTAGAATATAAGAAACGCACAGTATAGTACATAGTATATGAGTGAGTTGCACTGAAAAACTTAGAATTTAAGAAACGCACAGTGTAGTACATAGTATATGAGTGAGTTGCACTGAAAAACTTAGAATATAAGAAACGCACAGTGTAGTACATAGTATATGAGTGAGTTGCACTGAAAAACTTAGAATATAAGAAACGCACAGTGTAGTACATAGTATATGAGTGAGTTGCAATGAAAAACTTAGAATATAAGAAACGCACAGTGTAGTACATAGTATATGAGTGAGTTGCACTGAAAAACTTAGAATATAAGAAACGCACATATAGTACATAGTATATGAATGAGTTGCACTGAAAAACTTAGAATTTACTGAAAAACCCGCATTACACGAAATGCACAGTGTAGTACATAGTAAATGAGTGAGTTGCACTGAAAAACTTAGAATATAAGAAACGCACAGTGTAGTACATAGTATATGAGTGAGTTGCACTGAAAAACTTAGAATTTAAGAAACGCACAGTGTAGTACATAGTATATGAGTGAGTTGCACTGAAAAACTTAGAATATAAGAAACGCACAGTGTAGTACATAGTATATGAGTGAGTTGCACTGAAAAACTTAGAATATAAGAAACGCACAGTGTATTACATAGTATATGAGTGAGTTGCTCTGAAAAACTTAGAATATAAGAAACGCACAGTGTAGTACATAGTATATGAGTGAGTTGCACTGAAAAACTTAGAATTTACTGAAAAACCCGCATTACACGAAATGCACAGTGTAGTACATAGTATATGAGTGAGTTGTACTGAAAAACTTAGAATATAAGAAACGCACAGTGTAGTACATAGTATATGAGTGAGTTGCACTGAAAAACTTAGAATATAAGAAACGCACATATAGTACATAGTATATGAATGAGTTGCACTGAAAAACTTAGAATTTACTGAAAAACCCGCATTACACGAAATGCACAGTGTAGTACATAGTAAATGAGTGAGTTGCACTGAAAAACTTAGAATATAAGAAACGCACAGTATAGTACATAGTATATGAGTGAGTTGCACTGAAAAACTTAGAATTTAAGAAACGCACAGTGTAGTACATAGTATATGAGTGAGTTGCACTGAAAAACTTAGAATATAAGAAACGCACAGTGTAGTACATAGTATATGAGTGAGTTGCACTGAAAAACTTAGAATATAAGAAACGCACAGTGTAGTACATAGTATATGAGTGAGTTGCAATGAAAAACTTAGAATATAAGAAACGCACAGTGTAGTACATAGTATATGAGTGAGTTGCACTGAAAAACTTAGAATATAAGAAACGCACATATAGTACATAGTATATGAATGAGTTGCACTGAAAAACTTAGAATTTACTGAAAAACCCGCATTACACGAAATGCACAGTGTAGTACATAGTAAATGAGTGAGTTGCACTGAAAAACTTAGAATATAAGAAACGCACAGTGTAGTACATAGTATATGAGTGAGTTGCACTGAAAAACTTAGAATTTAAGAAACGCACAGTGTAGTACATAGTATATGAGTGAGTTGCACTGAAAAACTTAGAATATAAGAAACGCACAGTGTAGTACATAGTATATGAGTGAGTTGCAATGAAAAACTTAGAATATAAGAAACGCACAGTGTAGTACATAGTATATGAGTGAGTTGCACTGAAAAACTTAGAATATAAGAAACGCACATATAGTACATAGTATATGAATGAGTTGCACTGAAAAACTTAGAATATAAGAAACGCACAGTGTAGTACATAGTATATGAGTGAGTTGCACTGAAAAACTTAGAATTTACTGAAAAACCCGCATTACACGAAATGCACAGTGTAGTACATAGTATATGAGTGAGTTGCACTGAAAAACTTAGAATATAAGAAACGCACAGTGTAGTACATAGTATATGAGTGAGTTGCACTGAAAAACTTAGAATATAAGAAACACACAGTGTAGTACATAGTATATGAGTGAGTTGCACTGAAAAACTTAGAATATAAGAAACGCACAGTGTAGTACATAGTATATGAGTGAGTTGCACTGAAAAACTTAGAATATAAGAAACGCACAGTGTAGTACATAGTATATGAGTGAGTTGCACTGAAAAACGTAGAATATAAGAAACGCACAGTGTAGTACATAGTATATGAGTGAGTTGCACTGAAAAACTTAGAATATAAGAAACGCACAGTGTAGTACATAGTATATGAGTGAGTTGCACTGAAAAACTTAGAATATAAGAAACGCACAGTGTAGTACATAGTATATGAGTGAGTTGCACTGAAAAACTTAGAATATAAGAAACGCACAGTGTAGTACATAGTATATGAGTGAGTTGCACTGAAAAACTTAGAATATAAGAAACGCACAGTGTAGTACATAGTATATGAGTGAGTTGCACTGAAAAACTTAGAATTTAAGAAACGCACAGTGTAGTACATAGTATATGAGTGAGTTGCACTGAAAAACTTAGAATATAAGAAACGCACAGTGTAGTACATAGTATATGAGTGAGTTGCACTGAAAAACTTAGAATATAAGAAACGCACAGTGTAGTACATAGTATATGAGTGAGTTGCACTGAAAAACTTAGAATATAAGAAACGCACAGTGTAGTACATAGTATATGAGTGAGTTGCACTGAAAAACTTAGAATATAATAAATGCACAGTGTAGTACATAGTATATGAGTGAGTTGCACTGAAAAAATTAGAATATAAGAAACGCACAGTGTAGTACATAGTATATGAGTGAGTTGCACTGAAAAACTTAAAATATAAGAAACGCACAGTGTAGTACATAGTATATGAGTGAGTTGCACTGAAAAACTTAGAATATAAGAAACGCACAGTGTAGTACATAGTATATGAGTGAGTTGCACTGAAAAACTTAGAATTTAAGAAACGCACAGTGTAGTACATAGTATATGAGTGAGTTGCACTGAAAAACTTAGAATATAAGAAACGCACAGTGTAGTACATAGTATATGAGTGAGATGCACTGAAAAACTTAGAATATAAGAAACGCACAATGTAGTACATAGTATATGAGTGAGTTGCACTGAAAAACTTAGAATATAAGAAACGCACAGTGTAGTACATAGTATATGAGTGAGTTGCACTGAAAAACTTAGAATTTACTGAAAAACCCGCATTACACGAAATGCACAGTGTAGTACATAGTATATGAGTGAGTTGCACTGAAAAACTTAGAATATAAGAAACGCACAGTGTAGTACATAGTATATGAGTGAGTTGCACTGAAAAACTTAGAATATAAGAAACGCACAGTGTAGTACATAGTATATGAGTGAGTTGCACTGAAAAACTTAGAATATAAGAAACGCACAGTGTAGTACATAGTATATGAGTGAGTTGCAATGAAAAACTTAGAATAAAAGAAACGCACAGTGTAGTACATAGTATATGAGTGAGTTGCACTGAAAAACTTAGAATATAAGAAACGCACATATAGTACATAGTATATGAATGAGTTGCACTGAAAAACTTAGAATATAAGAAACGCACAGTGTAGTACATAGTATATGAGTGAGTTGCACTGAAAAACTTAGAATTTACTGAAAAACCCGCATTACACGAAATGCACAGTGTAGTACATAGTATATGAGTGAGTTGCACTGAAAAACTTAGAATATAAGAAACGCACAGTGTAGTACATAGTATATGAGTGAGTTGCACTGAAAAACTTAGAATATAAGAAACGCACAGTGTAGTACATAGTATATGAGTGAGTTGCACTGAAAAACTTAGAATTTAACAAACGCACAGTGTAGTACATAGTATATGAGTGAGTTGCACTGAAAAACTTAGAATATAAGAAACGCACAGTGTAGTACATAGTATATGAGTGAGTTGCACTGAAAAACTTAGAATATACGAAACGCACAGTGTAGTACATAGTATATGAGTGAGTTGCACTGAAAAACTTAGAATATAAGAAACGCACAGTGTATTACATAGTATATGAGTGAGTTGCCCTGAAAAACTTAGAATATAAGAAACGCACAGTGTAGTACATAGTATATGAGTGAGTTGCACTGAAAAACTTAGAATATAAGAAACGCACATATAGTACATAGTATATGAATGAGTTGCACTGAAAAACTTAGAATTTACTGAAAAACCCGCATTACACGAAATGCACAGTGTAGTACATAGTAAATGAGTGAGTTGCACTGAAAAACTTAGAATATAAGAAACGCACAGTGTAGTACATAGTATATGAGTGAGTTGCACTGAAAAACTTAGAATTTAAGAAACGCACAGTGTAGTACATAGTATATGAGTGAGTTGCACTGAAAAACTTAGAATATAAGAAACGCACAGTGTAGTACATAGTATATGAGTGAGTTGCACTGAAAAACTTAGAATATAAGAAACGCACAGTGTAGTACAGAGTATATGAGTGAGTTGCAATGAAAAACTTAGAATATAAGAAACGCACAGTGTAGTACATAGTATATGAGTGAGTTGCACTGAAAAACTTAGAATATAAGAAACGCACATATAGTACATAGTATATGAATGAGTTGCACTGAAAAACTTAGAATATAAGAAACGCACAGTGTAGTACATAGTATATGAGTGAGTTGCACTGAAAAACTTAGAATTTACTGAAAAACCCGCATTACACGAAATGCACAGTGTAGTACATAGTATATGAGTGAGTTGCACTGAAAAACTTAGAATATAAGAAACGCACAGTGTAGTACATAGTATATGAGTGAGTTGCACTGAAAAACTTAGAATATAAGAAACACACAGTGTAGTACATAGTATATGAGTGAGTTGCACTGAAAAACTTAGAATATAATAAACGCACAGTGTAGTACATAGTATATGAGTGAGTTGCACTGAAAAAATTAGAATATAAGAAACGCACAGTGTAGTACATAGTATATGAGTGAGTTGCACTGAAAAACTTAAAATATAAGAAACGCACAGTGTAGTACATAGTATATGAGTGAGTTGCACTGAAAAACTTAGAATATAAGAAACGCACAGTGTAGTACATAGTATATGAGTGAGTTGCACTGAAAAACTTAGAATTTAAGAAACGCACAGTGTAGTACATAGTATATGAGTGAGTTGCACTGAAAAACTTAGAATATAAGAAACGCACAGTGTAGTACATAGTATATGAGTGAGATGCACTGAAAAACTTAGAATATAAGAAACGCACAATGTAGTACATAGTATATGAGTGAGTTGCACTGAAAAACTTAGAATATAAGAAACGCACAGTGTAGTACATAGTATATGAGTGAGTTGCACTGAAAAACTTAGAATTTACTGAAAAACCCGCATTACACGAAATGCACAGTGTAGTACATAGTATATGAGTGAGTTGCACTGAAAAACTTAGAATATAAGAAACGCACAGTGTAGTACATAGTATATGAGTGAGTTGCACTGAAAAACTTAGAATATAAGAAACGCACAGTGTAGTACATAGTATATGAGTGAGTTGCACTGAAAAACTTAGAATATAAGAAACGCACAGTGTAGTACATAGTATATGAGTGAGTTGCAATGAAAAACTTAGAATAAAAGAAACGCACAGTGTAGTACATAGTATATGAGTGAGTTGCACTGAAAAACTTAGAATATAAGAAACGCACATATAGTACATAGTATATGAATGAGTTGCACTGAAAAACTTAGAATATAAGAAACGCACAGTGTAGTACATAGTATATGAGTGAGTTGCACTGAAAAACTTAGAATTTACTGAAAAACCCGCATTACACGAAATGCACAGTGTAGTACATAGTATATGAGTGAGTTGCACTGAAAAACTTAGAATATAAGAAACGCACAGTGTAGTACATAGTATATGAGTGAGTTGCACTGAAAAACTTAGAATATAAGAAACGCACTGTGTAGTACATAGTATATGAGTGAGTTGCACTGAAAAACTTAGAATTTAACAAACGCACAGTGTAGTACATAGTATATGAGTGAGTTGCACTGAAAAACTTAGAATATAAGAAACGCACAGTGTAGTACATAGTATATGAGTGAGTTGCACTGAAAAACTTAGAATATACGAAACGCACAGTGTAGTACATAGTATATGAGTGAGTTGCACTGAAAAACTTAGAATATAAGAAACGCACAGTGTATTACATAGTATATGAGTGAGTTGCCCTGAAAAACTTAGAATATAAGAAACGCACAGTGTAGTACATAGTATATGAGTGAGTTGCACTGAAAAACTTAGAATATAAGAAACGCACATATAGTACATAGTATATGAATGAGTTGCACTGAAAAACTTAGAATTTACTGAAAAACCCGCATTACACGAAATGCACAGTGTAGTACATAGTAAATGAGTGAGTTGCACTGAAAAACTTAGAATATAAGAAACGCACAGTGTAGTACATAGTATATGAGTGAGTTGCACTGAAAAACTTAGAATTTAAGAAACGCACAGTGTAGTACATAGTATATGAGTGAGTTGCACTGAAAAACTTAGAATATAAGAAACGCACAGTGTAGTACATAGTATATGAGTGAGTTGCACTGAAAAACTTAGAATATAAGAAACGCACAGTGTAGTACAGAGTATATGAGTGAGTTGCAATGAAAAACTTAGAATATAAGAAACGCACAGTGTAGTACATAGTATATGAGTGAGTTGCACTGAAAAACTTAGAATATAAGAAACGCACATATAGTACATAGTATATGAATGAGTTGCACTGAAAAACTTAGAATATAAGAAACGCACAGTGTAGTACATAGTATATGAGTGAGTTGCACTGAAAAACTTAGAATTTACTGAAAAACCCGCATTACACGAAATGCACAGTGTAGTACATAGTATATGAGTGAGTTGCACTGAAAAACTTAGAATATAAGAAACGCACAGTGTAGTACATAGTATATGAGTGAGTTGCACTGAAAAACTTAGAATATAAGAAACACACAGTGTAGTACATAGTATATGAGTGAGTTGCACTGAAAAACTTAGAATATAAGAAACGCACAGTGTAGTACATAGTATATGAGTGAGTTGCACTGAAAAACTTAGAATATAAGAAACGCACAGTGTAGTACATAGTATATGAGTGAGTTGCACTGAAAAACTTAGAATATAAGAAACGCACAGTGTAGTACATAGTATATGAGTGAGTTGCACTGAAAAACTTAGAATATAAGAAACGCACAGTGTAGTACATAGTATATGAGTGAGTTGCACTGAAAAACTTAGAATATAAGAAACGCACAGTGTAGTACATAGTATATGAGTGAGTTGCACTGAAAAACTTAGAATATAAGAAACGCACAGTGTAGTACATAGTATATGAGTGAGTTGCACTGAAAAACTTAGAATATAAGAAACGCACAGTGTAGTACATAGTATATGAGTGAGTTGCACTGAAAAACTTAGAATTTAAGAAACGCACAGTGTAGTACATAGTATATGAGTGAGTTGCACTGAAAAACTTAGAATATAAGAAACGCACAGTGTAGTACATAGTATATGAGTGAGTTGCACTGAAAAACTTAGAATATACGAAACGCACAGTGTAGTACATAGTATATGAGTGAGTTGCACTGAAAAACTTAGAATATAAGAAACGCACAGTGTATTACATAGTATATGAGTGAGTTGCCCTGAAAAACTTAGAATATAAGAAACGCACAGTGTAGTACATAGTATATGAGTGAGTTGCACTGAAAAACTTAGAATTTACTGAAAAACCCGCATTACACGAAATGCACAGTGTAGTACATAGTATATGAGTGAGTTGCACTGAAAAACTTAGAATATAAGAAACGCACAGTGTAGTACATAGTATATGAGTGAGTTGCACTGAAAAACTTAGAATATAAGAAACGCACAGTGTAGTACATAGTATATGAGTGAGTTGCACTGAAAAACTTAGAATATAAGAAACGCACAGTGTAGTACATAGTATATGAGTGAGTTGCACTGAAAAACTTAGAATATAAGAAACGCACAGTGTAGTACATAGTATATGAGTGAGTTGCACTGAAAAACTTAGAATATAAGAAACGCACAGTGTAGTACATAGTATATGAGTGAGTTGCACTGAAAAACTTAGAATATAAGAAACGCACAGTGTAGTACATAGTATATGAGTGAGTTGCACTGAAAAACTTAGAATATAAGAAACGCACAGTGTAGTACATAGTATATGAGTGAGTTGCACTGAAAAACTTAGAATATAAGAAACGCACAGTGTAGTACATAGTATATGAGTGAGTTGCACTGAAAAACTTAGAATATAAGAAACGCACAGTGTAGTACATAGTATATGAGTGAGTTGCACTGAAAAACTTAGAATTTAAGAAACGCACAGTGTAGTACATAGTATATGAGTGAGTTGCACTGAAAAACTTAGAATATAAGAAACGCACAGTGTAGTACATAGTATATGAGTGAGTTGCACTGAAAAACTTAGAATATACGAAACGCACAGTGTAGTACATAGTATATGAGTGAGTTGCACTGAAAAACTTAGAATATAAGAAACGCACAGTGTATTACATAGTATATGAGTGAGTTGCCCTGAAAAACTTAGAATATGAGAAACGCACAGTGTAGTACATAGTATATGAGTGAGTTGCACTGAAAAACTTAGAATTTACTGAAAAACCCGCATTACACGAAATGCACAGTGTAGTACATAGTATATGAGTGAGTTGCACTGAAAAACTTAGAATATAAGAAACGCACAGTGTAGTACATAGTATATGAGTGAGTTGCACTGAAAAACTTAGAATATAAGAAACGCACAGTGTAGTACATAGTATATGAGTGAGTTGCACTGAAAAACTTAGAATATAAGAAACGCACAGTGTAGTACATAGTATATGAGTGAGTTGCACTGAAAAACTTAGAATATAAGAAACGCACAGTGTAGTACATAGTATATGAGTGAGTTGCACTGAAAAAATTAGAATATAAGAAACGCACAGTGTAGTACATAGTATATGAGTGAGTTGCACTGAAAAACTTAGAATATAAGAAACGCACAGTGTAGTACATAGTATATGAGTGAGTTGCACTGAAAAACTTAGAATTTAAGAAACGCACAGTGTAGTACATAGTATATGAGTGAGTTGCACTGAAAAACTTAGAATATAAGAAACGCACAGTGTAGTACATAGTATATGAGTGAGATGCACTGAAAAACTTAGAATATAAGAAACGCACAATGTAGTACATAGTATATGAGTGAGTTGCACTGAAAAACTTAGAATATAAGAAACGCACAGTGTAGTACATAGTATATGAGTGAGTTGCACTGAAAAACTTAGAATTTACTGAAAAACCCGCATTACACGAAATGCACAGTGTAGTACATAGTATATGAGTGAGTTGCACTGAAAAACTTAGAATATAAGAAACGCACAGTGTAGTACATAGTATATGAGTGAGTTGCACTGAAAAACTTAGAATATAAGAAACGCACAGTGTAGTACATAGTATATGAGTGAGTTGCACTGAAAAACTTAGAATTTACTGAAAAACCCGCATTACACGAAATGCACAGTGTAGTACATAGTATATGAGTGAGTTGCACTGAAAAACTTAGAATATAAGAAACGCACAGTGTAGTACATAGTATATGAGTGAGTTGCACTGAAAAACTTAGAATATAAGAAACGCACAGTGTAGTACATAGTATATGAGTGAGTTGCACTGAAAAACTTAGAATTTAAGAAACGCACAGTGTAGTACATAGTATATGAGTGAGTTGCACTGAAAAACTTAGAATATAAGAAACGCACAGTGTAGTACATAGTATATGAGTGAGTTGCACTGAAAAACTTAGAATATACGAAACGCACAGTGTAGTACATAGTATATGAGTGAGTTGCACTGAAAAACTTAGAATATAAGAAACGCACAGTGTAGTACATAGTATATGAGTGAGTTGCACTGAAAAACTTAGAATTTAAGAAACGCACAGTGTAGTACATAGTATATGAGTGAGTTGCACTGAAAAACTTAGAATATAAGAAACGCACAGTGTAGTACATAGTATATGAGTGAGATGCACTGAAAAACTTAGAATATAAGAAACGCACAATGTAGTACATAGTATATGAGTGAGTTGCACTGAAAAACTTAGAATATAAGAAACGCACAGTGTAGTACATAGTATATGAGTGAGTTGCACTGAAAAACTTAGAATTTACTGAAAAACCCGCATTACACGAAATGCACAGTGTAGTACATAGTATATGAGTGAGTTGCACTGAAAAACTTAGAATATAAGAAACGCACAGTGTAGTACATAGTATATGAGTGAGTTGCACTGAAAAACTTAGAATATAAGAAACGCACAGTGTAGTACATAGTATATGAGTGAGTTGCACTGAAAAACTTAGAATTTACTGAAAAACCCGCATTACACGAAATGCACAGTGTAGTACATAGTATATGAGTGAGTTGCACTGAAAAACTTAGAATATAAGAAACGCACAGTGTAGTACATAGTATATGAGTGAGTTGCACTGAAAAACTTAGAATATAAGAAACGCACAGTGTAGTACATAGTATATGAGTGAGTTGCACTGAAAAACTTAGAATTTAAGAAACGCACAGTGTAGTACATACTTTATGAGTGAGTTGCACTGAAAAACTTAGAATATAAGAAACGCACAGTGTAGTACATAGTATATGAGTGAGTTGCACTGAAAAACTTAGAATATACGAAACGCACAGTGTAGTACATAGTATATGAGTGAGTTGCACTGAAAAACTTAGAATATAAGAAACGCACAGTGTAGTACATAGTATATGAGTGAGTTGCAATGAAAAACTTAGAATATAAGAAACGCACAGTGTAGTACATAGTATATGAGTGAGTTGCACTGAAAAACTTAGAATATAAGAAACGCACATATAGTACATAGTATATGAATGAGTTGCACTGAAAAACTTAGAATTTACTGAAAAACCCGCATTACACGAAATGCACAGTGTAGTACATAGTAAATGAGTGAGTTGCACTGAAAAACTTAGAATATAAGAAACGCACAGTGTAGTACATAGTATATGAGTGAGTTGCACTGAAAAACTTAGAATTTAAGAAACGCACAGTGTAGTACATAGTATATGAGTGAGTTGCACTGAAAAACTTAGAATATAAGAAACGCACAGTGTAGTACATAGTATATGAGTGAGTTGCACTGAAAAACTTAGAATATAAGAAACGCACAGTGTAGTACATAGTATATGAGTGAGTTGCAATGAAAAACTTAGAATATAAGAAACGCACAGTGTAGTACATAGTATATGAGTGAGTTGCACTGAAAAACTTAGAATATAAGAAACGCACATATAGTACATAGTATATGAATGAGTTGCACTGAAAAACTTAGAATATAAGAAACGCACAGTGTAGTACATAGTATATGAGTGAGTTGCACTGAAAAACTTAGAATTTACTGAAAAACCCACATTACACGAAATGCACAGTGTAGTACATAGTATATAAGTGAGTTGCACTGAAAAACTTAGAATATAAGAAACGCACAGTGTAGTACATAGTATATGAGTGAGTTGCACTGAAAAACTTAGAATATAAGAAACACACAGTGTAGTACATAGTATATGAGTGAGTTGCACTGAAAAACTTAGAATATAAGAAACGCACAGTGTAGTACATAGTATATGAGTGAGTTGCACTGAAAAACTTAGAATATAAGAAACGCACAGTGTAGTACATAGTATATGAGTGAGTTGCACTGAAAAACTTAGAATATAAGAAACGCACAGTGTAGTACATAGTATATGAGTGAGTTGCACTGAAAAACTTAGAATATAAGAAACGCACAGTGTAGTACATAGTATATGAGTGAGTTGCACTGAAAAACTTAGAATATAAGAAACGCACAGTGTAGTACATAGTATATGAGTGAGTTGCACTGAAAAACTTAGAATATAAGAAACGCACAGTGTAGTACATAGTATATGAGTGAGTTGCACTGAAAAACTTAGAATATAAGAAACGCACAGTGTAGTACATAGTATATGAGTGAGTTGCACTGAAAAACTTAGAATTTAAGAAACGCACAGTGTAGTACATAGTATATGAGTGAGTTGCACTGAAAAACTTAGAATATAAGAAACGCACAGTGTAGTACATAGTATATGAGTGAGTTGCACTGAAAAACTTAGAATATACGAAACGCACAGTGTAGTACATAGTATATGAGTGAGTTGCACTGAAAAACTTAGAATATAAGAAACGCACAGTGTATTACATATTATATGAGTGAGTTGCCCTGAAAAACTTAGAATATAAGAAACGCACAGTGTAGTACATAGTATATGAGTGAGTTGCACTGAAAAACTTAGAATTTACTGAAAAACCCGCATTACACGAAATGCACAGTGTAGTACATAGTATATGAGTGAGTTGCACTGAAAAACTTAGAATATAAGAAACGCACAGTGTAGTACATAGTATATGAGTGAGTTGCACTGAAAAACTTAGAATATAAGAAACGCACAGTGTAGTACATAGTATATGAGTGAGTTGCACTGAAAAACTTAGAATATAAGAAACGCACAGTGTAGTACATAGTATATGAGTGAGTTGCACTGAAAAACTTAGAATATAAGAAACGCACAGTGTAGTACATAGTATATGAGTGAGTTGCACTGAAAAACTTAGAATATAAGAAACGCACAGTGTAGTACATAGTATATGAGTGAGTTGCACTGAAAAACTTAGAATATAAGAAACGCACAGTGTAGTACATAGTATATGAGTGAGTTGCACTGAAAAACTTAGAATATAAGAAACGCACAGTGTAGTACATAGTATATGAGTGAGTTGCACTGAAAAACTTAGAATATAAGAAACGCACAGTGTAGTACATAGTATATGAGTGAGTTGCACTGAAAAACTTAGAATATAAGAAACGCACAGTGTAGTACATAGTATATGAGTGAGTTGCACTGAAAAACTTAGAATTTAAGAAACGCACAGTGTAGTACATAGTATATGAGTGAGTTGCACTGAAAAACTTAGAATATAAGAAACGCACAGTGTAGTACATAGTATATGAGTGAGTTGCACTGAAAAACTTAGAATATACGAAACGCACAGTGTAGTACATAGTATATGAGTGAGTTGCACTGAAAAACTTAGAATATAAGAAACGCACAGTGTATTACATAGTATATGAGTGAGTTGCCCTGAAAAACTTAGAATATAAGAAACGCACAGTGTAGTACATAGTATATGAGTGAGTTGCACTGAAAAACTTAGAATTTACTGAAAAACCCGCATTACACGAAATGCACAGTGTAGTACATAGTATATGAGTGAGTTGCACTGAAAAACTTAGAATATAAGAAACGCACAGTGTAGTACATAGTATATGAGTGAGTTGCACTGAAAAACTTAGAATATAAGAAACGCACAGTGTAGTACATAGTATATGAGTGAGTTGCACTGAAAAACTTAGAATATAAGAAACGCACAGTGTAGTACATAGTATATGAGTGAGTTGCACTGAAAAACTTAGAATATAAGAAACGCACAGTGTAGTACATAGTATATGAGTGAGTTGCACTGAAAAAATTAGAATATAAGAAACGCACAGTGTAGTACATAGTATATGAGTGAGTTGCACTGAAAAACTTAGAATATAAGAAACGCACAGTGTAGTACATAGTATATGAGTGAGTTGCACTGAAAAACTTAGAATTTAAGAAACGCACAGTGTAGTACATAGTATATGAGTGAGTTGCACTGAAAAACTTAGAATATAAGAAACGCACAGTGTAGTACATAGTATATGAGTGAGATGCACTGAAAAACTTAGAATATAAGAAACGCACAATGTAGTACATAGTATATGAGTGAGTTGCACTGAAAAACTTAGAATATAAGAAACGCACAGTGTAGTACATAGTATATGAGTGAGTTGCACTGAAAAACTTAGAATTTACTGAAAAACCCGCATTACACGAAATGCACAGTGTAGTACATAGTATATGAGTGAGTTGCACTGAAAAACTTAGAATATAAGAAACGCACAGTGTAGTACATAGTATATGAGTGAGTTGCACTGAAAAACTTAGAATATAAGAAACGCACAGTGTAGTACATAGTATATGAGTGAGTTGCACTGAAAAACTTAGAATATAAGAAACGCACAGTGTAGTACATAGTATATGAGTGAGTTGCACTGAAAAACTTAGAATATAAGAAACGCACAGTGTAGTACATAGTATATGAGTGAGTTGCACTGAAAAACTTAGAATATAAGAAACGCACAGTGTAGTACATAGTATATGAGTGAGTTGCACTGAAAAACTTAGAATATAAGAAACGCACAGTGTAGTACATAGTATATGAGTGAGTTGCACTGAAAAACTTAGAATATAAGAAACGCACATATAGTACATAGTATATGAATGAGTTGCACTGAAAAACTTAGAATTTACTGAAAAAATCGCATTACACGAAATGCACAGTGTAGTACATCGTATATGAGTGAGTTGCACTGAAAAACTTAGAATATAAGAAACGCACAGTGTAGTACATAGTATATGAGTGAGTTGCACTGAAAAACTTAGAATATAAGAAACGCACAGTGTAGTACATAGTATATGAGTGAGTTGCACTGAAAAACTTAGAATATAAGAAACGCACAGTGTAGTACATAGTATATGAGTGAGTTGCACTGAAAAACTTAGAATATAAAAACGCACAGTGTAGTACATAGTATATGAGTGAGTTGCACTGAAAAACTTAGAATATAAGAAACGCACACTGTAGTACATAGTATATGAGTGAGTTGCACTGAAAAACTTAGAATATAAGAAACGCACAGTGTAGTACATAGTATATGAGTGAGTTGCCCTGAAAAACTTAGAATATAAGAAACGCACAGTGTAGTACATAGTATATGAGTGAGTTGCACTCAAAAACTTAGAATATGAGAAACGCACAGTGTAGTACATGGTATATGAGTGAGTTGCACTGAAAAACTTAGAATATAAGAAACGCACAGTGTAGTACATGGTATATGAGTGAGTTGCACTGAAAAACGTAGAATATAAGAAACGCACAGTGTAGTACATAGTATATGAGTGAGTTGCACTGAAAAACTTAGAATATAAGCAACGCACAGTGTAGTACATAGTATATGAGTGAGTTGCACTGAAAAACTTAGAATATAAGAAACGCACAGTGTAGTACATAGTATATGAGTGAGTTGCACTGAAAAACTTAGAATATAAGAAACGCACAGTGTAGTACATAGTATATGAGTTAGTTGCACTGAAAAACTTAGAATATAAGAAACGCACAGTGTAGTACATAGTATATGAGTGAGTTGCACTGAAAAACTTAGAATATAAGAAACGCACAGTGTAGTACATAGTATATGAGTGAGTTGCACTGAAAAACTTAGAATATAAGAAACGCACAGTGTAGTACATAGTATATGAGTGAGTTGCACTGAAAAACTTAGAATTTACTGAAAAAGCCGCATTACACGAAATGCACAGTGTAGTACATAGTATATGAGTGAGTTGCACTGAAAAACTTAGAATATAAGAAACGCACAGTGTAGTACATAGTATATGAGTGAGTTGCACTGAAAAACTTAGAATTTACTGAAAAACCCGCATTACACGAAATGCACAGTGTAGTACATAGTATATGAGTGAGTTGCACTGAAAAACTTAGAATATAAGAAACGCACATATAGTACATAGTATATGAATGAGTTGCACTGAAAAACTTAGAATATAAGAAACGCACAGTGTAGTACATAGTATATGAGTGAGTTGCACTGAAAAACTTAGAATTTACTGAAAAACCCGCATTACACGAAATGCACAGTGTAGTACATAGTATATGAGTGAGTTGCACTGAAAAACTTAGAATATAAGAAACGCACAGTGTAGTACATAGTATATGAGTGAGTTGCACTGAAAAACTTAGAATATAAGAAACGCACAGTGTAGTACATAGTATATGAGTGAGTTGCACTGAAAAACTTAGAATATAAGAAACGCACAGTGTAGTACATAGTATATGAGTGAGTTGCACTGAAAAACTTAGAATTTAAGAAACGCACAGTGTAGTACATAGTATATGAGTTAGTTGCACTGAAAAACTTAGAATATAAGAAACGCACAGTGTAGTACATAGTATATGAGTGAGTTGCACTGAAAAACTTAGAATATAAGAAACGCACAGTGTAGTACATAGTATATGAGTGAGTTGCACTGAAAAACTTAGAATTTACTGAAAAACCCGCATTACACGAAATGCACAGTGTAGTACATAGTATATGAGTGAGTTGTACTGAAAAACTTAGAATATAAGAAACGCACAGTGTAGTACATAGTATATGAGTGAGTTGCACTGAAAAACTTAGAATATAAGAAACGCACAGTGTAGTACATAGTATATGAGTGAGTTGCACTGAAAAACTTAGAATATAAGAAACGCACAGTGTAGTACATAGTATATGAGTGAGTTGCACTGAAAAACTTAGAATATAAGAAACGCACAGTGTAGTACATAGTATATGAGTGAGTTGCACTGAAAAACTTAGAATATAAGAAACGCACAGTGTAGTACATAGTATATGAGTGAGTTGCACTGAAAAACTTAGAATATAAGAAACGCACAGTGTAGTACATAGTATATGAGTGAGTTGCACTGAAAAACTTAGAATATAAGAAACGCACATATAGTACATAGTATATGAATGAGTTGCACTGAAAAACTTAGAATTTACTGAAAAAATCGCATTACACGAAATGCACAGTGTAGTACATCGTATATGAGTGAGTTGCACTGAAAAACTTAGAATATAAGAAACGCACAGTGTAGTACATAGTATATGAGTGAGTTGCACTGAAAAACTTAGAATTTACTGAAAAACCCGCATTACACGAAATGCACAGTGTAGTACATAGTATATGAGTGAGTTGCACTGAAAAACTTAGAATATAAGAAACGCACAGTGTAGTACATAGTATATGAGTGAGTTGCACTGAAAAACTTAGAATATAAGAAACGCACAGTGTAGTACATAGTATATGAGTGAGTTGCACTGAAAAACTTAGAATTTAAGAAACGCACAGTGTAGTACATACTTTATGAGTGAGTTGCACTGAAAAACTTAGAATATAAGAAACGCACAGTGTAGTACATAGTATATGAGTGAGTTGCACTGAAAAACTTAGAATATACGAAACGCACAGTGTAGTACATAGTATATGAGTGAGTTGCACTGAAAAACTTAGAATATAAGAAACGCACAGTGTAGTACATAGTATATGAGTGAGTTGCAATGAAAAACTTAGAATATAAGAAACGCACAGTGTAGTACATAGTATATGAGTGAGTTGCACTGAAAAACTTAGAATATAAGAAACGCACATATAGTACATAGTATATGAATGAGTTGCACTGAAAAACTTAGAATTTACTGAAAAACCCGCATTACACGAAATGCACAGTGTAGTACATAGTAAATGAGTGAGTTGCACTGAAAAACTTAGAATATAAGAAACGCACAGTGTAGTACATAGTATATGAGTGAGTTGCACTGAAAAACTTAGAATTTAAGAAACGCACAGTGTAGTACATAGTATATGAGTGAGTTGCACTGAAAAACTTAGAATATAAGAAACGCACAGTGTAGTACATAGTATATGAGTGAGTTGCACTGAAAAACTTAGAATATAAGAAACGCACAGTGTAGTACATAGTATATGAGTGAGTTGCAATGAAAAACTTAGAATATAAGAAACGCACAGTGTAGTACATAGTATATGAGTGAGTTGCACTGAAAAACTTAGAATATAAGAAACGCACATATAGTACATAGTATATGAATGAGTTGCACTGAAAAACTTAGAATATAAGAAACGCACAGTGTAGTACATAGTATATGAGTGAGTTGCACTGAAAAACTTAGAATTTACTGAAAAACCCACATTACACGAAATGCACAGTGTAGTACATAGTATATAAGTGAGTTGCACTGAAAAACTTAGAATATAAGAAACGCACAGTGTAGTACATAGTATATGAGTGAGTTGCACTGAAAAACTTAGAATATAAGAAACACACAGTGTAGTACATAGTATATGAGTGAGTTGCACTGAAAAACTTAGAATATAAGAAACGCACAGTGTAGTACATAGTATATGAGTGAGTTGCACTGAAAAACTTAGAATATAAGAAACGCACAGTGTAGTACATAGTATATGAGTGAGTTGCACTGAAAAACTTAGAATATAAGAAACGCACAGTGTAGTACATAGTATATGAGTGAGTTGCACTGAAAAACTTAGAATATAAGAAACGCACAGTGTAGTACATAGTATATGAGTGAGTTGCACTGAAAAACTTAGAATATAAGAAACGCACAGTGTAGTACATAGTATATGAGTGAGTTGCACTGAAAAACTTAGAATATAAGAAACGCACAGTGTAGTACATAGTATATGAGTGAGTTGCACTGAAAAACTTAGAATATAAGAAACGCACAGTGTAGTACATAGTATATGAGTGAGTTGCACTGAAAAACTTAGAATTTAAGAAACGCACAGTGTAGTACATAGTATATGAGTGAGTTGCACTGAAAAACTTAGAATATAAGAAACGCACAGTGTAGTACATAGTATATGAGTGAGTTGCACTGAAAAACTTAGAATATACGAAACGCACAGTGTAGTACATAGTATATGAGTGAGTTGCACTGAAAAACTTAGAATATAAGAAACGCACAGTGTATTACATATTATATGAGTGAGTTGCCCTGAAAAACTTAGAATATAAGAAACGCACAGTGTAGTACATAGTATATGAGTGAGTTGCACTGAAAAACTTAGAATTTACTGAAAAACCCGCATTACACGAAATGCACAGTGTAGTACATAGTATATGAGTGAGTTGCACTGAAAAACTTAGAATATAAGAAACGCACAGTGTAGTACATAGTATATGAGTGAGTTGCACTGAAAAACTTAGAATATAAGAAACGCACAGTGTAGTACATAGTATATGAGTGAGTTGCACTGAAAAACTTAGAATATAAGAAACGCACAGTGTAGTACATAGTATATGAGTGAGTTGCACTGAAAAACTTAGAATATAAGAAACGCACAGTGTAGTACATAGTATATGAGTGAGTTGCACTGAAAAACTTAGAATATAAGAAACGCACAGTGTAGTACATAGTATATGAGTGAGTTGCACTGAAAAACTTAGAATATAAGAAACGCACAGTGTAGTACATAGTATATGAGTGAGTTGCACTGAAAAACTTAGAATATAAGAAACGCACAGTGTAGTACATAGTATATGAGTGAGTTGCACTGAAAAACTTAGAATATAAGAAACGCACAGTGTAGTACATAGTATATGAGTGAGTTGCACTGAAAAACTTAGAATATAAGAAACGCACAGTGTAGTACATAGTATATGAGTGAGTTGCACTGAAAAACTTAGAATTTAAGAAACGCACAGTGTAGTACATAGTATATGAGTGAGTTGCACTGAAAAACTTAGAATATAAGAAACGCACAGTGTAGTACATAGTATATGAGTGAGTTGCACTGAAAAACTTAGAATATACGAAACGCACAGTGTAGTACATAGTATATGAGTGAGTTGCACTGAAAAACTTAGAATATAAGAAACGCACAGTGTATTACATAGTATATGAGTGAGTTGCCCTGAAAAACTTAGAATATAAGAAACGCACAGTGTAGTACATAGTATATGAGTGAGTTGCACTGAAAAACTTAGAATTTACTGAAAAACCCGCATTACACGAAATGCACAGTGTAGTACATAGTATATGAGTGAGTTGCACTGAAAAACTTAGAATATAAGAAACGCACAGTGTAGTACATAGTATATGAGTGAGTTGCACTGAAAAACTTAGAATATAAGAAACGCACAGTGTAGTACATAGTATATGAGTGAGTTGCACTGAAAAACTTAGAATATAAGAAACGCACAGTGTAGTACATAGTATATGAGTGAGTTGCACTGAAAAACTTAGAATATAAGAAACGCACAGTGTAGTACATAGTATATGAGTGAGTTGCACTGAAAAAATTAGAATATAAGAAACGCACAGTGTAGTACATAGTATATGAGTGAGTTGCACTGAAAAACTTAGAATATAAGAAACGCACAGTGTAGTACATAGTATATGAGTGAGTTGCACTGAAAAACTTAGAATTTAAGAAACGCACAGTGTAGTACATAGTATATGAGTGAGTTGCACTGAAAAACTTAGAATATAAGAAACGCACAGTGTAGTACATAGTATATGAGTGAGATGCACTGAAAAACTTAGAATATAAGAAACGCACAATGTAGTACATAGTATATGAGTGAGTTGCACTGAAAAACTTAGAATATAAGAAACGCACAGTGTAGTACATAGTATATGAGTGAGTTCCACTGAAAAACTTAGAATTTACTGAAAAACCCGCATTACACGAAATGCACAGTGTAGTACATAGTATATGAGTGAGTTGCACTGAAAAACTTAGAATATAAGAAACGCACAGTGTAGTACATAGTATATGAGTGAGTTGCACTGAAAAACTTAGAATATAAGAAACGCACAGTGTAGTACATAGTATATGAGTGAGTTGCACTGAAAAACTTAGAATATAAGAAACGCACAGTGTAGTACATAGTATATGAGTGAGTTGCACTGAAAAACTTAGAATATAAGAAACGCACAGTGTAGTACATAGTATATGAGTGAGTTGCACTGAAAAACTTAGAATATAAGAAACGCACAGTGTAGTACATAGTATATGAGTGAGTTGCACTGAAAAACTTAGAATATAAGAAACGCACAGTGTAGTACATAGTATATGAGTGAGTTGCACTGAAAAACTTAGAATATAAGAAACGCACATATAGTACATAGTATATGAATGAGTTGCACTGAAAAACTTAGAATTTACTGAAAAAATCGCATTACACGAAATGCACAGTGTAGTACATCGTATATGAGTGAGTTGCACTGAAAAACTTAGAATATAAGAAACGCACAGTGTAGTACATAGTATATGAGTGAGTTGCACTGAAAAACTTAGAATATAAGAAACGCACAGTGTAGTACATAGTATATGAGTGAGTTGCACTGAAAAACTTAGAATATAAGAAACGCACAGTGTAGTACATAGTATATGAGTGAGTTGCACTGAAAAACTTAGAATATAAAAACGCACAGTGTAGTACATAGTATATGAGTGAGTTGCACTGAAAAACTTAGAATATAAGAAACGCACACTGTAGTACATAGTATATGAGTGAGTTGCACTGAAAAACTTAGAATATAAGAAACGCACAGTGTAGTACATAGTATATGAGTGAGTTGCCCTGAAAAACTTAGAATATAAGAAACGCACAGTGTAGTACATAGTATATGAGTGAGTTGCACTCAAAAACTTAGAATATGAGAAACGCACAGTGTAGTACATGGTATATGAGTGAGTTGCACTGAAAAACTTAGAATATAAGAAACGCACAGTGTAGTACATGGTATATGAGTGAGTTGCACTGAAAAACGTAGAATATAAGAAACGCACAGTGTAGTACATAGTATATGAGTGAGTTGCACTGAAAAACTTAGAATATAAGCAACGCACAGTGTAGTACATAGTATATGAGTGAGTTGCACTGAAAAACTTAGAATATAAGAAACGCACAGTGTAGTACATAGTATATGAGTGAGTTGCACTGAAAAACTTAGAATATAAGAAACGCACAGTGTAGTACATAGTATATGAGTTAGTTGCACTGAAAAACTTAGAATATAAGAAACGCACAGTGTAGTACATAGTATATGAGTGAGTTGCACTGAAAAACTTAGAATATAAGAAACGCACAGTGTAGTACATAGTATATGAGTGAGTTGCACTGAAAAACTTAGAATATAAGAAACGCACAGTGTAGTACATAGTATATGAGTGAGTTGCACTGAAAAACTTAGAATTTACTGAAAAAGCCGCATTACACGAAATGCACAGTGTAGTACATAGTATATGAGTGAGTTGCACTGAAAAACTTAGAATATAAGAAACGCACAGTGTAGTACATAGTATATGAGTGAGTTGCACTGAAAAACTTAGAATTTACTGAAAAACCCGCATTACACGAAATGCACAGTGTAGTACATAGTATATGAGTGAGTTGCACTGAA
The DNA here is from genome assembly GCF_978045245.1 of Mus caroli. NCBI lineage: Eukaryota > Metazoa > Chordata > Mammalia > Rodentia > Muridae > Mus > Mus caroli. Next base: position 4,040,577 of record NW_028227280.1, read on the forward strand.
AAACTTAGAATATAAGAAACGCACATATAGTACATAGTATATGAATGAGTTGCACTGAAAAACTTAGAATATAAGAAACGCACAGTGTAGTACATAGTATATGAGTGAGTTGCACTGAAAAACTTAGAATTTACTGAAAAACCCGCATTACACGAAATGCACAGTGTAGTACATAGTATATGAGTGAGTTGCACTGAAAAACTTAGAATATAAGAAACGCACAGTGTAGTACATAGTATATGAGTGAGTTGCACTGAAAAACTTAGAATATAAGAAACGCACAGTGTAGTACATAGTATATGAGTGAGTTGCACTGAAAAACTTAGAATATAAGAAACGCACAGTGTAGTACATAGTATATGAGTGAGTTGCACTGAAAAACTTAGAATTTAAGAAACGCACAGTGTAGTACATAGTATATGAGTTAGTTGCACTGAAAAACTTAGAATATAAGAAACGCACAGTGTAGTACATAGTATATGAGTGAGTTGCACTGAAAAACTTAGAATATAAGAAACGCACAGTGTAGTACATAGTATATGAGTGAGTTGCACTGAAAAACTTAGAATTTACTGAAAAACCCGCATTACACGAAATGCACAGTGTAGTACATAGTATATGAGTGAGTTGTACTGAAAAACTTAGAATATAAGAAACGCACAGTGTAGTACATAGTATATGAGTGAGTTGCACTGAAAAACTTAGAATATAAGAAACGCACAGTGTAGTACATAGTATATGAGTGAGTTGCACTGAAAAACTTAGAATATAAGAAACGCACAGTGTAGTACATAGTATATGAGTGAGTTGCACTGAAAAACTTAGAATATAAGAAACGCACAGTGTAGTACATAGTATATGAGTGAGTTGCACTGAAAAACTTAGAATATAAGAAACGCACAGTGTAGTACATAGTATATGAGTGAGTTGCACTGAAAAACTTAGAATATAAGAAACGCACAGTGTAGTACATAGTATATGAGTGAGTTGCACTGAAAAACTTAGAATATAAGAAACGCACATATAGTACATAGTATATGAATGAGTTGCACTGAAAAACTTAGAATTTACTGAAAAAATCGCATTACACGAAATGCACAGTGTAGTACATCGTATATGAGTGAGTTGCACTGAAAAACTTAGAATATAAGAAACGCACAGTGTAGTACATAGTATATGAGTGAGTTGCACTGAAAAACTTAGAATATAAGAAACGCACAGTGTAGTACATAGTATATGAGTGAGTTGCACTAAAAAACTTAGAATATAAGAAACGCACAGTGTAGTACATAGTATATGAGTGAGTTGCACTGAAAAACTTAGAATATAAGAAACGCACAGTGTAGTACATAGTATATGAGTGAGTTGCACTGAAAAACTTAGAATATAAGAAACGCACACTGTAGTACATAGTATATGAGTGAGTTGCACTGAAAAACTTAGAATATAAGAAACGCACAGTGTAGTACATAGTATATGAGTGAGTTGCACTGAAAAACTTAGAATATAAGAAACGCACAGTGTAGTACATAGTATATGAGTGAGTTGCACTCAAAAACTTAGAATATAAGAAACGCACAGTGTAGTACATAGTATATGAGTGAGTTGCACTGAAAAACTTAGAATATAAGAAACGCACAGTGTAGTACATAGTATATGAGTGAGTTGCACTGAAAAACTTAGAATTTATTGAAAAAGCCGCATTACACGAAATGCACAGTGTAGTACATAGTATATGAGTGAGTTGCACTGAAAAACTTAGAATATAAGAAACGCACATTGTAGTACATAGTATATGAGTGAGTTGCACTGAAAAACTTAGAATTTACTGAAAAACCCGCATTCCACGAAATGCACAGTGTAGTACATAGTATATGAGTGAGTTGCAACGAAAAACTTAGAATATAAGAAACGCACAGTGTAGTACATAGTATATGAGTGAGTTGCACTGAAAAACTTAGAATATAAGAAACGCACAGTGTAGTACATAGTATATGAGTGAGTTGCACTGAAAAACTTAGAATATAAGAAACGCACAGTGTAGTACATAGTATATGAGTGAGTTGCACTGAAAAACTTAGAATATAAGAAACGCACAGTGTAGTACATAGTATATGAGTGAGTTGCACTGAAAAAATTAGAATATAAGAAACGCACAGTGTAGTACATAGTATATGAGTGAGTTGCACTGAAAAACTTAGAATATAAGAAACGCACACTGTAGTACATAGTATATGAGTGAGTTGCACTGAAAAACTTAGAATATAAGAAACGCACAGTGTAGTACATAGAATATGAGTGAGTTGCACTGAAAAACTTAGAATTTAAGAAACGCACAGTGTAGTACATAGTATATGAGTGAGTTGCACTGAAAAACTTAGAATATAAGAAACGCACAGTGTAGTACATAGTATATGAGTGAGATGCACTGAAAAACTTAGAATATAAGAAACGCACAATGTAGTACATAGTATATGAGTGAGTTGCACTGAAAAACTTAGAATATAAGAAACGCACAGTGTAGTACATAGTATATGAGTGAGTTGCACTGAAAAACTTAGAATTTACTGAAAAACCCGCATTACACGAAATGCACAGTGTAGTACATAGTATATGAGTGAGTTGCGCTGAAAAACTTAGAATATAAGAAACGCACAGTGTAGTACATAGTATATGAGTGAGTTGCACTGAAAAACTTAGAATATAAGAAACGCACAGTGTAGTACATAGTATATGAGTGAGTTGCACTGAAAAACTTAGAATATAAGAAACGCACAGTGTAGTACATAGTATATGAGTGAGTTGCACTGAAAAACTTAGAATATAAGAAACGCACAGTGTAGTACATAGTATATGAGTGAGTTGCACTGAAAAACTTAGAATTTACTGAAAAAGCCGCATTACACGAAATGCACAGTGTAGTACATAGTATATGAGTGAGTTGCACTGAAAAACTTAGAATATAAGAAACGCACAGTGTAGTACATAGTATATGAGTGAGTTGCACTGAAAAACTTAGAATTTACTGAAAAACCCGCATTACACGAAATGCACAGTGTAGTACATAGTATATGAGTGAGTTGCACTGAAAAACTTAGAATATAAGAAACGCACATATAGTACATAGTATATGAATGAGTTGCACTGAAAAACTTAGAATATAAGAAACGCACAGTGTAGTACATAGTATATGAGTGAGTTGCACTGAAAAACTTAGAATTTACTGAAAAACCCGCATTACACGAAATGCACAGTGTAGTACATAGTATATGAGTGAGTTGCACTGAAAAACTTAGAATATAAGAAACGCACAGTGTAGTACATAGTATATGAGTGAGTTGCACTGAAAAACTTAGAATATAAGAAACGCACAGTGTAGTACATAGTATATGAGTGAGTTGCACTGAAAAACTTAGAATATAAGAAACGCACAGTGTAGTACATAGTATATGAGTGAGTTGCACTGAAAAACTTAGAATTTAAGAAACGCACAGTGTAGTACATAGTATATGAGTTAGTTGCACTGAAAAACTTAGAATATAAGAAACGCACAGTGTAGTACATAGTATATGAGTGAGTTGCACTGAAAAACTTAGAATATAAGAAACGCACAGTGTAGTACATAGTATATGAGTGAGTTGCACTGAAAAACTTAGAATTTACTGAAAAACCCGCATTACACGAAATGCACAGTGTAGTACATAGTATATGAGTGAGTTGTACTGAAAAACTTAGAATATAAGAAACGCACAGTGTAGTACATAGTATATGAGTGAGTTGCACTGAAAAACTTAGAATATAAGAAACGCACAGTGTAGTACATAGTATATGAGTGAGTTGCACTGAAAAACTTAGAATATAAGAAACGCACAGTGTAGTACATAGTATATGAGTGAGTTGCACTGAAAAACTTAGAATATAAGAAACGCACAGTGTAGTACATAGTATATGAGTGAGTTGCACTGAAAAACTTAGAATATAAGAAACGCACAGTGTAGTACATAGTATATGAGTGAGTTGCACTGAAAAACTTAGAATATAAGAAACGCACAGTGTAGTACATAGTATATGAGTGAGTTGCACTGAAAAACTTAGAATATAAGAAACGCACATATAGTACATAGTATATGAATGAGTTGCACTGAAAAACTTAGAATTTACTGAAAAAATCGCATTACACGAAATGCACAGTGTAGTACATCGTATATGAGTGAGTTGCACTGAAAAACTTAGAATATAAGAAACGCACAGTGTAGTACATAGTATATGAGTGAGTTGCACTGAAAAACTTAGAATATAAGAAACGCACAGTGTAGTACATAGTATATGAGTGAGTTGCACTGAAAAACTTAGAATATAAGAAACGCACAGTGTAGTACATAGTATATGAGTGAGTTGCACTGAAAAACTTAGAATATAAGAAACGCACAGTGTAGTACATAGTATATGAGTGAGTTGCACTGAAAAACTTAGAATATAAGAAACGCACACTGTAGTACATAGTATATGAGTGAGTTGCACTGAAAAACTTAGAATATAAGAAACGCACAGTGTAGTACATAGTATATGAGTGAGTTGCACTGAAAAACTTAGAATATAAGAAACGCACAGTGTAGTACATAGTATATGAGTGAGTTGCACTCAAAAACTTAGAATATAAGAAACGCACAGTGTAGTACATAGTATATGAGTGAGTTGCACTGAAAAACTTAGAATATAAGAAACGCACAGTGTAGTACATAGTATATGAGTGAGTTGCACTGAAAAACTTAGAATTTACTGAAAAAGCCGCATTACACGAAATGCACAGTGTAGTACATAGTATATGAGTGAGTTGCACTGAAAAACTTAGAATATAAGAAACGCACATTGTAGTACATAGTATATGAGTGAGTTGCACTGAAAAACTTAGAATTTACTGAAAAACCCGCATTCCACGAAATGCACAGTGTAGTACATAGTATATGAGTGAGTTGCAACGAAAAACTTAGAATATAAGAAACGCACAGTGTAGTACATAGTATATGAGTGAGTTGCACTGAAAAACTTAGAATATAAGAAACGCACAGTGTAGTACATAGTATATGAGTGAGTTGCACTGAAAAACTTAGAATATAAGAAACGCACAGTGTAGTACATAGTATATGAGTGAGTTGCACTGAAAAACTTAGAATATAAGAAACGCACAGTGTAGTACATAGTATATGAGTGAGTTGCACTGAAAAAATTAGAATATAAGAAACGCACAGTGTAGTACATAGTATATGAGTGAGTTGCACTGAAAAACTTAGAATATAAGAAACGCACACTGTAGTACATAGTATATGAGTGAGTTGCACTGAAAAACTTAGAATATAAGAAACGCACAGTGTAGTACATAGTATATGAGTGAGTTGCACTGAAAAACTTAGAATTTAAGAAACGCACAGTGTAGTACATAGTATATGAGTGAGTTGCACTGAAAAACTTAGAATATAAGAAACGCACAGTGTAGTACATAGTATATGAGTGAGATGCACTGAAAAACTTAGAATATAAGAAACGCACAATGTAGTACATAGTATATGAGTGAGTTGCACTGAAAAACTTAGAATATAAGAAACGCACAGTGTAGTACATAGTATATGAGTGAGTTGCACTGAAAAACTTAGAATTTACTGAAAAACCCGCATTACACGAAATGCACAGTGTAGTACATAGTATATGAGTGAGTTGCGCTGAAAAACTTAGAATATAAGAAACGCACAGTGTAGTACATAGTATATGAGTGAGTTGCACTGAAAAACTTAGAATATAAGAAACGCACAGTGTAGTACATAGTATATGAGTGAGTTGCACTGAAAAACTTAGAATATAAGAAACGCACAGTGTAGTACATAGTATATGAGTGAGTTGCAATGAAAAACTTAGAATATAAGAAACGCACAGTGTAGTACATAGTATATGAGTGAGTTGCACTGAAAAACTTAGAATATAAGAAACGCACATATAGTACATAGTATATGAATGAGTTGCACTGAAAAACTTAGAATATAAGAAACGCACAGTGTAGTACATAGTATATGAGTGAGTTGCACTGAAAAACTTAGAATTTACTGAAAAACCCGCATTACACGAAATGCACAGTGTAGTACATAGTATATGAGTGAGTTGCACTGAAAAACTTAGAATATAAGAAACGCACAGTGTAGTACATAGTATATGAGTGAGTTGCACTGAAAAACTTAGAATATAAGAAACGCACAGTGTAGTACATAGTATATGAGTGAGTTGCACTGAAAAACTTAGAATATAAGAAACGCACAGTGTAGTACATAGTATATGAGTGAGTTGCACTGAAAAACTTAGAATATAAGAAACGCACAGTGTAGTACATAGTATATGAGTGAGTTGCACTGAAAAACTTAGAATATAAGAAACGCACAGTGTAGTACATAGTATATGAGTGAGTTGCACTGAAAAACTTAGAATATAAGAAACGCACAGTGTAGTACATAGTATATGAGTGAGTTGCACTGAAAAACTTAGAATATAAGAAACGCACATATAGTACATAGTATATGAATGAGTTGCACTGAAAAACTTAGAATTTACTGAAAAAATCGCATTACACGAAATGCACAGTGTAGTACATCGTATATGAGTGAGTTGCACTGAAAAACTTAGAATATAAGAAACGCACAGTGTAGTACATAGTATATGAGTGAGTTGCACTGAAAAACTTAGAATATAAGAAACGCACAGTGTAGTACATAGTATATGAGTGAGTTGCACTGAAAAACTTAGAATATAAGAAACGCACAGTGTAGTACATAGTATATGAGTGAGTTGCACTGAAAAACTTAGAATATAAGAAACGCACAGTGTAGTACATAGTATATGAGTGAGTTGCACTGAAAAACTTAGAATATAAGAAACGCACACTGTAGTACATAGTATATGAGTGAGTTGCACTGAAAAACTTAGAATATAAGAAACGCACAGTGTAGTACATAGTATATGAGTGAGTTGCACTGAAAAACTTAGAATATAAGAAACGCACAGTGTAGTACATAGTATATGAGTGAGTTGCACTGAAAAAATTAGAATATAAGAAACGCACAGTGTAGTACATAGTATATGAGTGAGTTGCACTGAAAAACTTAGAATATAAGAAACGCACACTGTAGTACATAGTATATGAGTGAGTTGCACTGAAAAACTTAGAATATAAGAAACGCACAGTGTAGTACATAGTATATGAGTGAGTTGCACTGAAAAACTTAGAATTTAAGAAACGCACAGTGTAGTACATAGTATATGAGTGAGTTGCACTGAAAAACTTAGAATATAAGAAACGCACAGTGTAGTACATAGTATATGAGTGAGATGCACTGAAAAACTTAGAATATAAGAAACGCACAATGTAGTACATAGTATATGAGTGAGTTGCACTGAAAAACTTAGAATATAAGAAACGCACAGTGTAGTACATAGTATATGAGTGAGTTGCACTGAAAAACTTAGAATTTACTGAAAAACCCGCATTACACGAAATGCACAGTGTAGTACATAGTATATGAGTGAGTTGCGCTGAAAAACTTAGAATATAAGAAACGCACAGTGTAGTACATAGTATATGAGTGAGTTGCACTGAAAAACTTAGAATATAAGAAACGCACAGTGTAGTACATAGTATATGAGTGAGTTGCACTGAAAAACTTAGAATATAAGAAACGCACAGTGTAGTACATAGTATATGAGTGAGTTGCAATGAAAAACTTAGAATATAAGAAACGCACAGTGTAGTACATAGTATATGAGTGAGTTGCACTGAAAAACTTAGAATATAAGAAACGCACATATAGTACATAGTATATGAATGAGTTGCACTGAAAAACTTAGAATATAAGAAACGCACAGTGTAGTACATAGTATATGAGTGAGTTGCACTGAAAAACTTAGAATTTACTGAAAAACCCGCATTACACGAAATGCACAGTGTAGTACATAGTATATGAGTGAGTTGCACTGAAAAACTTAGAATTTACTGAAAAAGCCGCATTACACGAAATGCACAGTGTAGTACATAGTATATGAGTGAGTTGCACTGAAAAACTTAGAATATAAGAAACGCACATTGTAGTACATAGTATATGAGTGAGTTGCACTGAAAAACTTAGAATTTACTGAAAAACCCGCATTCCACGAAATGCACAGTGTAGTACATAGTATATGAGTGAGTTGCAACGAAAAACTTAGAATATAAGAAACGCACAGTGTAGTACATAGTATATGAGTGAGTTGCACTGAAAAACTTAGAATATAAGAAACGCACAGTGTAGTACATAGTATATGAGTGAGTTGCACTGAAAAACTTAGAATATAAGAAACGCACAGTGTAGTACATAGTATATGAGTGAGTTGCACTGAAAAACTTAGAATATAAGAAACGCACAGTGTAGTACATAGTATATGAGTGAGTTGCACTGAAAAAATTAGAATATAAGAAACGCACAGTGTAGTACATAGTATATGAGTGAGTTGCACTGAAAAACTTAGAATATAAGAAACGCACACTGTAGTACATAGTATATGAGTGAGTTGCACTGAAAAACTTAGAATATAAGAAACGCACAGTGTAGTACATAGTATATGAGTGAGTTGCACTGAAAAACTTAGAATTTAAGAAACGCACAGTGTAGTACATAGTATATGAGTGAGTTGCACTGAAAAACTTAGAATATAAGAAACGCACAGTGTAGTACATAGTATATGAGTGAGATGCACTGAAAAACTTAGAATATAAGAAACGCACAATGTAGTACATAGTATATGAGTGAGTTGCACTGAAAAACTTAGAATATAAGAAACGCACAGTGTAGTACATAGTATATGAGTGAGTTGCACTGAAAAACTTAGAATTTACTGAAAAACCCGCATTACACGAAATGCACAGTGTAGTACATAGTATATGAGTGAGTTGCGCTGAAAAACTTAGAATATAAGAAACGCACAGTGTAGTACATAGTATATGAGTGAGTTGCACTGAAAAACTTAGAATATAAGAAACGCACAGTGTAGTACATAGTATATGAGTGAGTTGCACTGAAAAACTTAGAATATAAGAAACGCACAGTGTAGTACATAGTATATGAGTGAGTTGCAATGAAAAACTTAGAATATAAGAAACGCACAGTGTAGTACATAGTATATGAGTGAGTTGCACTGAAAAACTTAGAATATAAGAAACGCACATATAGTACATAGTATATGAATGAGTTGCACTGAAAAACTTAGAATATAAGAAACGCACAGTGTAGTACATAGTATATGAGTGAGTTGCACTGAAAAACTTAGAATTTACTGAAAAACCCGCATTACACGAAATGCACAGTGTAGTACATAGTATATGAGTGAGTTGCCCTGAAAAACTTAGAATATAAGAAACGCACAGTGTAGTACATAGTATATGAGTGAGTTGCACTGAAAAACTTAGAATATAAGAAACGCACAGTGTAGTACATAGTATATGAGTGAGTTGCACTGAAAAACTTAGAATATAAGAAACGCACAGTGTAGTACATAGTATATGAGTGAGTTGCACTGAAAAACTTAGAATATAAGAAACGCACAGTGTAGTACATAGTATATGAGTGAGTTGCACTGAAAAACTTAGAATATAAGAAACGCACAGTGTAGTACATAGTATATGAGTGAGTTGCACTGAAAAACTTAGAATATAAGAAACGCACAGTGTAGTACATAGTATATGAGTGAGTTGCACTGAAAAACTTAGAATATAAGAAACGCACATATAGTACATAGTATATGAATGAGTTGCACTGAAAAACTTAGAATTTACTGAAAAAATCGCATTACACGAAATGCACAGTGTAGTACATCGTATATGAGTGAGTTGCACTGAAAAACTTAGAATATAAGAAACGCACAGTGTAGTACATAGTATATGAGTGAGTTGCACTGAAAAACTTAGAATATAAGAAAAGCACAGTGTAGTACATAGTATATGAGTGAGTTGCACTGAAAAACTTAGAATATAAGAAACGCACAGTGTAGTACATAGTATATGAGTGAGTTGCACTGAAAAACTTAGAATATAAGAAACGCACAGTGTAGTACATAGTATATGAGTGAGTTGCACTGAAAAACTTAGAATATAAGAAACGCACACTGTAGTACATAGTATATGAGTGAGTTGCACTGAAAAACTTAGAATATAAGAAACGCACAGTGTAGTACATAGTATATGAGTGAGTTGCACTGAAAAACTTAGAATATAAGAAACGCACAGTGTAGTACATAGTATATGAGTGAGTTGCACTGAAAAAATTAGAATATAAGAAACGCACAGTGTAGTACATAGTATATGAGTGAGTTGCACTGAAAAACTTAGAATATAAGAAACGCACACTGTAGTACATAGTATATGAGTGAGTTGCACTGAAAAACTTAGAATATAAGAAACGCACAGTGTAGTACATAGTATATGAGTGAGTTGCACTGAAAATCTTAGAATTTAAGAAACGCACAGTGTAGTACATAGTATATGAGTGAGTTGCACTGAAAAACTTAGAATATAAGAAACGCACAGTGTAGTACATAGTATATGAGTGAGATGCACTGAAAAACTTAGAATATAAGAAACGCACAATGTAGTACATAGTATATGAGTGAGTTGCACTGAAAAACTTAGAATATAAGAAACGCACAGTGTAGTACATAGTATATGAGTGAGTTGCACTGAAAAACTTAGAATTTACTGAAAAACCCGCATTACACGAAATGCACAGTGTAGTACATAGTATATGAGTGAGTTGCACTGAAAAACTTAGAATATAAGAAACGCACAGTGTAGTACATAGTATATGAGTGAGTTGCACTGAAAAACTTAGAATATAAGAAACGCACAGTGTAGTACATAGTATATGAGTGAGTTGCACTGAAAAACTTAGAATATAAGAAACGCACAGTGTAGTACATAGTATATGAGTGAGTTGCAATGAAAAACTTAGAATATAAGAAACGCACAGTGTAGTACATAGTATATGAGTGAGTTGCACTGAAAAACTTAGAATATAAGAAACGCACATATAGTACATAGTATATGAATGAGTTGCACTGAAAAACTTAGAATATAAGAAACGCACAGTGTAGTACATAGTATATGAGTGAGTTGCACTGAAAAACTTAGAATTTACTGAAAAACCCGCATTACACGAAATGCACAGTGTAGTACATAGTATATGAGTGAGTTGCACTGAAAAACTTAGAATATAAGAAACGCACAGTGTAGTACATAGTATATGAGTGAGTTGCACTGAAAAACTTAGAATATAAGAAACGCACAGTGTAGTACATAGTATATGAGTGAGTTGCACTGAAAAACTTAGAATATAAGAAACGCACAGTGTAGTACATAGTATATGAGTGAGTTGCACTGAAAAACTTAGAATATAAGAAACGCACAGTGTAGTACATAGTATATGAGTGAGTTGCACTGAAAAACTTAGAATATAAGAAACGCACAGTGTAGTACATAGTATATGAGTGAGTTGCACTGAAAAACTTAGAATATAAGAAACGCACAGTGTAGTACATAGTATATGAGTGAGTTGCACTGAAAAACTTAGAATATAAGAAACGCACATATAGTACATAGTATATGAATGAGTTGCACTGAAAAACTTAGAATTTACTGAAAAAATCGCATTACACGAAATGCACAGTGTAGTACATCGTATATGAGTGAGTTGCACTGAAAAACTTAGAATATAAGAAACGCACAGTGAAGTACATAGTATATGAGTGAGTTGCACTGAAAAACTTAGAATATAAGAAACGCACAGTGTAGTACATAGTATATGAGTGAGTTGCACTGAAAAACTTAGAATATAAGAAACGCACAGTGTAGTACATAGTATATGAGTGAGTTGCACTGAAAAACTTAGAATATAAGAAACGCACAGTGTAGTACATAGTATATGAGTGAGTTGCACTGAAAAACTTAGAATATAAGAAACGCACACTGTAGTACATAGTATATGAGTGAGTTGCACTGAAAAACTTAGAATATAAGAAACGCACAGTGTAGTACATAGTATATGAGTGAGTTGCACTGAAAAACTTAGAATATAAGAAACGCACAGTGTAGTACATAGTATATGAGTGAGTTGCACTCAAAAACTTAGAATATAAGAAACGCACAGTGTAGTACATAGTATATGAGTGAGTTGCACTGAAAAACTTAGAATATAAGAAACGCACAGTGTAGTACATAGTATATGAGTGAGTTGCACTGAAAAACTTAGAATTTACTGAAAAAGCCGCATTACACGAAATGCACAGTGTAGTACATAGTATATGAGTGAGTTGCACTGAAAAACTTAGAATATAAGAAACGCACAGTGTAGTACATAGTATATGAGTGAGTTGCACTGAAAAACTTAGAATTTACTGAAAAACCCGCATTACACGAAATGCACAGTGTAGTACATAGTATATGAGTGAGTTGCACTGAAAAACTTAGAATATAAGAAACGCACAGTGTAGTACATAGTATATGAGTGAGTTGCACTGAAAAACTTAGAATATAAGAAACGCACAGTGTAGTACATAGTATATGAGTGAGTTGCACTGAAAAACTTAGAATATAAGAAACGCACAGTGTAGTACATAGTATATGAGTGAGTTGCACTGAAAAACTTAGAATATAAGAAACGCACAGTGTAGTACATAGTATATGAGTGAGTTGCACTGAAAAAATTAGAATATAAGAAACGCACAGTGTAGTACATAGTATATGAGTGAGTTGCACTGAAAAACTTAGAATATAAGAAACGCACAGTGTAGTACATAGTATATGAGTGAGTTGCACTGAAAAACTTAGAATTTAAGAAACGCACAGTGTAGTACATAGTATATGAGTGAGTTGCACTGAAAAACTTAGAATATAAGAAACGCACAGTGTAGTACATAGTATATGAGTGAGTTGCAATGAAAAACTTAGAATATAAGAAACGCACAGTGTAGTACATAGTATATGAGTGAGTTGCACTGAAAAACTTAGAATATAAGAAACGCACATATAGTACATAGTATATGAATGAGTTGCACTGAAAAACTTAGAATATAAGAAACGCACAGTGTAGTACATAGTATATGAGTGAGTTGCACTGAAAAACTTAGAATTTACTGAAAAACCCGCATTACACGAAATGCACAGTGTAGTACATAGTATATGAGTGAGTTGCACTGAAAAACTTAGAATATAAGAAACGCACAGTGTAGTACATAGTATATGAGTGAGTTGCACTGAAAAACTTAGAATATAAGAAACGCACAGTGTAGTACATAGTATATGAGTGAGTTGCACTGAAAAACTTAGAATATAAGAAACGCACAGTGTAGTACATAGTATATGAGTGAGTTGCACTGAAAAACTTAGAATATAAGAAACGCACAGTGTAGTACATAGTATATGAGTGAGTTGCACTGAAAATCTTAGAATATAAGAAACGCACAGTGTAGTACATAGTATATGAGTGAGTTGCACTGAAAAACTTAGAATATAAGAAACGCACAGTGTAGTACATAGTATATGAGTGAGTTGCACTGAAAAACTTAGAATATAAGAAACGCACAGTGTAGTACATAGTATATGAGTGAGTTGCACTGAAAAACTTAGAATATAAGAAACGCACAGTGTAGTACATAGTATATGAGTGAGTTGCACTGAAAAACTTAGAATTTAAGAAACGCACAGTGTAGTACATAGTATATGAGTGAGTTGCACTGAAAAACTTAGAATATAAGAAACGCACAGTGTAGTACATAGTATATGAGTGAGTTGCACTGAAAAACTTAGAATATACGAAACGCACAGTGTAGTACATAGTATATGAGTGAGTTGCACTGAAAAACTTAGAATATAAGAAACGCACAGTGTATTACATAGTATATGAGTGAGTTGCCCTGAAAAACTTAGAATATAAGAAACGCACAGTGTAGTACATAGTATATGAGTGAGTTGCACTGAAAAACTTAGAATTTACTGAAAAACCCGCATTACACGAAATGCACAGTGTAGTACATAGTATATGAGTGAGTTGCACTGAAAAAATTAGAATATAAGAAACGCACAGTGTAGTACATAGTATATGAGTGAGTTGCACTGAAAAACTTAGAATATAAGAAACGCACAGTGTAGTACATAGTATATGAGTGAGTTGCACTGAAAAACTTAGAATATAAGAAACGCACAGTGTAGTACATAGTATATGAGTGAGTTGCACTGAAAAAATTAGAATATAAGAAACGCACAGTGTAGTACATAGTATATGAGTGAGTTGCACTGAAAAACTTAGAATATAAGAAACGCACACTGTAGTACATAGTATATGAGTGAGTTGCACTGAAAAACTTAGAATATAAGAAACGCACAGTGTAGTACATAGTATATGAGTGAGTTGCACTGAAAAACTTAGAATTTAAGAAACGCACAGTGTAGTACATAGTATATGAGTGAGTTGCACTGAAAAACTTAGAATATAAGAAACGCACAGTGTAGTACATAGTATATGAGTGAGATGCACTGAAAAACTTAGAATATAAGAAACGCACAATGTAGTACATAGTATATGAGTGAGTTGCACTGAAAAACTTAGAATATAAGAAACGCACAGTGTAGTACATAGTATATGAGTGAGTTGCACTGAAAAACTTAGAATTTACTGAAAAACCCGCATTACACGAAATGCACAGTGTAGTACATAGTATATGAGTGAGTTGCGCTGAAAAACTTAGAATATAAGAAACGCACAGTGTAGTACATAGTATATGAGTGAGTTGCACTGAAAAACTTAGAATATAAGAAACGCACAGTGTAGTACATAGTATATGAGTGAGTTGCACTGAAAAACTTAGAATATAAGAAACGCACAGTGTAGTACATAGTATATGAGTGAGTTGCACTGAAAAACTTAGAATTTACTGAAAAACCCGCATTACACGAAATGCACAGTGTAGTACATAGTATATGAGTGAGTTGCGCTGAAAAACTTAGAATATAAGAAACGCACAGTGTAGTACATAGTATTTGAGTGAGTTGCACTGAAAAACTTAGAATATAAGAAACGCACAGTGTAGTACATAGTATATGAGTGAGTTGCACTGAAAAACTTAGAATATAAGAAACGCACAGTGTAGTACATAGTATATGAGTGAGTTGCAATGAAAAACTTAGAATATAAGAAACGCACAGTGTAGTACATAGTATATGAGTGAGTTGCACTGAAAAACTTAGAATATAAGAAACGCACATATAGTACATAGTATATGAATGAGTTGCACTGAAAAACTTAGAATATAAGAAACGCACAGTGTAGTACATAGTATATGAGTGAGTTGCACTGAAAAACTTAGAATTTACTGAAAAACCCGCATTACACGAAATGCACAGTGTAGTACATAGTATATGAGTGAGTTGCACTGAAAAACTTAGAATATAAGAAACGCACAGTGTAGTACATAGTATATGAGTGAGTTGCACTGAAAAACTTAGAATATAAGAAACGCACAGTGTAGTACATAGTATATGAGTGAGTTGCACTGAAAAACTTAGAATATAAGAAACGCACAGTGTAGTACATAGTATATGAGTGAGTTGCACTGAAAAACTTAGAATATAAGAAACGCACAGTGTAGTACATAGTATATGAGTGAGTTGCACTGAAAAACTTAGAATATAAGAAACGCACAGTGTAGTACATAGTATATGAGTGAGTTGCACTGAAAAACTTAGAATATAAGAAACGCACAGTGTAGTACATAGTATATGAGTGAGTTGCACTGAAAAACTTAGAATATAAGAAACGCACAGTGTAGTACATAGTATATGAGTGAGTTGCACTGAAAAACTTAGAATTTAAGAAACGCACAGTGTAGTACATAGTATATGAGTGAGTTGCACTGAAAAACTTAGAATATAAGAAACGCACAGTGTAGTACATAGTATATGAGTGAGTTGCACTGAAAAACTTAGAATATACGAAACGCACAGTGTAGTACATAGTATATGAGTGAGTTGCACTGAAAAACTTAGAATATAAGAAACGCACAGTGTATTACATAGTATATGAGTGAGTTGCCCTGAAAAACTTAGAATATAAGAAACGCACAGTGTAGTACATAGTATATGAGTGAGTTGCACTGAAAAACTTAGAATTTACTGAAAAACCCGCATTACACGAAATGCACAGTGTAGTACATAGTATATGAGTGAGTTGCACTGAAAAACTTAGAATATAAGAAACGCACAGTGTAGTACATAGTATATGAGTGAGTTGCACTGAAAAACTTAGAATATAAGAAACGCACAGTGTAGTACATAGTATATGAGTGAGTTGCACTGAAAAACTTAGAATATAAGAAACGCACAGTGTAGTACATAGTATATGAGTGAGTTGCACTGAAAAACTTAGAATATAAGAAACGCACAGTGTAGTACATAGTATATGAGTGAGTTGCACTGAAAAAATTAGAATATAAGAAACGCACAGTGTAGTACATAGTATATGAGTGAGTTGCACTGAAAAACTTAGAATATAAGAAACGCACAGTGTAGTACATAGTATATGAGTGAGTTGCACTGAAAAACTTAGAATATAAGAAACGCACAGTGTAGTACATAGTATATGAGTGAGTTGCACTGAAAAACTTAGAATTTAAGAAACGCACAGTGTAGTACATAGTATATGAGTGAGTTGCACTGAAAAACTTAGAATATAAGAAACGCACAGTGTAGTACATAGTATATGAGTGAGATGCACTGAAAAACTTAGAATATAAGAAACGCACAATGTAGTACATAGTATATGAGTGAGTTGCACTGAAAAACTTAGAATATAAGAAACGCACAGTGTAGTACATAGTATATGAGTGAGTTGCACTGAAAAACTTAGAATTTACTGAAAAACCCGCATTACACGAAATGCACAGTGTAGTACATAGTATATGAGTGAGTTGCACTGAAAAACTTAGAATATAAGAAACGCACAGTGTAGTACATAGTATATGAGTGAGTTGCACTGAAAAACTTAGAATATAAGAAACGCACAGTGTAGTACATAGTATATGAGTGAGTTGCACTGAAAAACTTAGAATATAAGAAACGCACAGTGTAGTACATAGTATATGAGTGAGTTGCACTGAAAAACTTAGAATATAAGAAACGCACAGTGTAGTACATAGTATATGAGTGAGTTGCACTGAAAAACTTAGAATATAAGAAACGCACAGTGTAGTACATAGTATATGAGTGAGTTGCACTGAAAAACTTAGAATATAAGAAACGCACAGTGTAGTACATAGTATATGAGTGAGTTGCACTGAAAAACTTAGAATATAAGAAACGCACATATAGTACATGGTATATGAATGAGTTGCACTGAAAAACTTAGAATTTACTGAAAAAATCGCATTACACGAAATGCACAGTGTAGTACATCGTATATGAGTGAGTTGCACTGAAAAACTTAGAATATAAGAAACGCACAGTGTAGTACATAGTATATGAGTGAGTTGCACTGAAAAACTTAGAATTTACTGAAAAAATCGCATTACACGAAATGCACAGTGTAGTACATCGTATATGAGTGAGTTGCACTGAAAAACTTAGAATATAAGAAACGCACAGTGTAGTACATAGTATATGAGTGAGTTGCACTGAAAAACTTAGAATATAAGAAACGCACAGTGTAGTACATAGTATATGAGTGAGTTGCACTCAAAAACTTAGAATATGAGAAACGCACAGTGTAGTACATGGTATATGAGTGAGTTGCACTGAAAAACTTAGAATATAAGAAACGCACAGTGTAGTACATGGTATATGAGTGAGTTGCACTGAAAAACGTAGAATATAAGAAACGCACAGTGTAGTACATAGTATATGAGTGAGTTGCACTGAAAAACTTAGAATATAAGAAACGCACAGTGTAGTACATAGTATATGAGTGAGTTGCACTGAAAAACTTAGAATATAAGCAATGCACAGTGTAGTACATAGTATATGAGTGAGTTGCACTGAAAAACTTAGAATATAAGAAACGCACAGTGTAGTACATAGTATATGAGTGAGTTGCACTGAAAAACTTAGAATATAAGAAACGCACAGTGTAGTACATAGTATATGAGTGAGTTGCACTGAAAAACTTAGAATATAAGAAACGCACAGTGTAGTACATAGTATATGAGTGAGTTGCACTGAAAAACTTAGAATATAAGAAACGCACAGTGTAGTACATAGTATATGAGTGAGTTGCACTGAAAAACTTAGAATATAAGAAACGCACAGTGTAGTACATAGTATATGAGTGAGTTGCACTGAAAAACTTAGAATTTACTGAAAAAGCCGCATTACACGAAATGCACAGTGTAGTACATAGTATATGAGTGAGTTGCACTGAAAAACTTAGAATATAAGAAACGCACAGTGTAGTACATAGTATATGAGTGAGTTGCACTGAAAAACTTAGAATTTACTGAAAAACCCGCATTACACGAAATGCACAGTGTA
The DNA here is from genome assembly GCF_978045245.1 of Mus caroli. Classification (NCBI taxonomy): domain Eukaryota; kingdom Metazoa; phylum Chordata; class Mammalia; order Rodentia; family Muridae; genus Mus; species Mus caroli. The sequence continues at coordinate 4,059,154 of NW_028227280.1, forward strand.
GTACATAGTATATGAGTGAGTTGCACTGAAAAACTTAGAATATAAGAAACGCACAGTGTAGTACATAGTATATGAGTGAGTTGCACTGAAAAACTTAGAATTTAAGAAACGCACAGTGTAGTACATAGTATATGAGTGAGTTGCACTGAAAAACTTAGAATATAAGAAACGCACAGTGTAGTACATAGTATATGAGTGAGTTGCACTGAAAAACTTAGAATATAAGAAACGCACAGTGTAGTACATAGTATATGAGTGAGTTGCACTGAAAAACTTAGAATTTACTGAAAAACCCGCATTACACGAAATGCACAGTGTAGTACATAGTATATGAGTGAGTTGCACTGAAAAACTTAGAATATAAGAAACGCACAGTGTAGTACATAGTATATGAGTGAGTTGCACTGAAAAACTTAGAATATAAGAAACGCACAGTGTAGTACATAGTATATGAGTGAGTTGCACTGAAAAACTTAGAATATAAGAAACGCACAGTGTAGTACATAGTATATGAGTGAGTTGCACTGAAAAACTTAGAATATAAGAAACGCAAAGTGTAGTACATAGTATATGAGTGAGTTGCACTGAAAAACGTAGAATATAAGAAACGCACAGTGTAGTACATAGTATATGAGTGAGTTGCACTGAAAAACTTAGAATATAAGAAACGCACAGTGTAGTACATAGTATATGAGTGAGTTGCACTGAAAAACTTAGAATATAAGAAACGCACATATAGTACATAGTATATGAATGAGTTGCACTGAAAAACTTAGAATTTACTGAAAAAATCGCATTACACGAAATGCACAGTGTAGTACATCGTATATGAGTGAGTTGCACTGAAAAACTTAGAATATAAGAAACGCACAGTGTAGTACATAGTATATGAGTGAGTTGCACTGAAAAACTTAGAATATAAGAAACGCACAGTGTAGTACATAGTATATGAGTGAGTTGCACTGAAAAACTTAGAATATAAGAAACGCACAGTGTAGTACATAGTATATGAGTGAGTTGCACTGAAAAACTTAGAATATAAGAAACGCACAGTGTATTACATAGTATATGAGTGAGTTGCCCTGAAAAACTTAGAATATAAGAAACGCACAGTGTAGTACATAGTATATGAGTGAGTTGCACTGAAAAACTTAGAATATAAGAAACGCACAGTGTAGTACATAGTATATGAGTGAGTTGCACTGAAAAACTTAGAATATAAGAAACGCACAGTGTAGTACATAGTATATGAGTGAGTTGCACTCAAAAACTTAGAATATAAGAAACGCACAGTGTAGTACATAGTATATGAGTGAGTTGCACTGAAAAACTTAGAATATAAGAAACGCACAGTGTAGTACATAGTATATGAGTGAATTGCACTGAAAAACTTAGAATTTACTGAAAAAGCCGCATTACACGAAATGCACAGTGTAGTACATAGTATATGAGTGAGTTGCACTGAAAAACTTAGAATATAAGAAACGCACAGTGTAGTACATAGTATATGAGTGAGTTGCACTGAAAAACTTAGAATTTACTGAAAAACCCGCATTACACGAAATGCACAGTGTAGTACATAGTATATGAGTGAGTTGCACTGATAAACTTAGAATATAAGAAACGCACAGTGTAGTACATAGTATATGAGTGAGTTGCACTGAAAAACTTAGAATATAAGAAACGCACAGTGTAGTACATAGTATATGAGTGAGTTGCACTGAAAAACTTAGAATATAAGAAACGCACAGTGTAGTACATAGTATATGAGTGAGTTGCACTGAAAAACTTAGAATATAAGAAACGCACAGTGTAGTACATAGTATATGAGTGAGTTGCACTGAAAAAATTAGAATATAAGAAACGCACAGTGTAGTACATAGTATATGAGTGAGTTGCACTGAAAAACTTAGAATATAAGAAACGCACACTGTAGTACATAGTATATGAGTGAGTTGCACTGAAAAACTTAGAATATAAGAAACGCACAGTGTAGTACATAGTATATGAGTGAGTTGCACTGAAAAACTTAGAATTTAAGAAACGCACAGTGTAGTACATAGTATATGAGTGAGTTGCACTGAAAAACTTAGAATATAAGAAACGCACAGTGTAGTACATAGTATATGAGTGAGATGCACTGAAAAACTTAGAATATAAGAAACGCACAATGTAGTACATAGTATATGAGTGAGTTGCACTGAAAAACTTAGAATATAAGAAACGCACAGTGTAGTACATAGTATATGAGTGAGTTGCACTGAAAAACTTAGAATTTACTGAAAAACCCGCATTACACGAAATGCACAGTGTAGTACATAGTATATGAGTGAGTTGCGCTGAAAAACTTAGAATATAAGAAACGCACAGTGTAGTACATAGTATATGAGTGAGTTGCACTGAAAAACTTAGAATATAAGAAACGCACAGTGTAGTACATAGTATATGAGTGAGTTGCACTGAAAAACTTAGAATATAAGAAACGCACAGTGTAGTACATAGTATATGAGTGAGTTGCAATGAAAAACTTAGAATATAAGAAACGCACAGTGTAGTACATAGTATATGAGTGAGTTGCACTGAAAAACTTAGAATATAAGAAACGCACATATAGTACATAGTATATGAATGAGTTGCACTGAAAAACTTAGAATATAAGAAACGCACAGTGTAGTACATAGTATATGAGTGAGTTGCACTGAAAAACTTAGAATTTACTGAAAAACCCGCATTACACGAAATGCACAGTGTAGTACATAGTATATGAGTGAGTTGCACTGAAAAACTTAGAATATAAGAAACGCACAGTGTAGTACATAGTATATGAGTGAGTTGCACTGAAAAACTTAGAATATAAGAAACGCACAGTGTAGTACATAGTATATGAGTGAGTTGCACTGAAAAACTTAGAATATAAGAAACGCACAGTGTAGTACATAGTATATGAGTGAGTTGCACTGAAAAACTTAGAATATAAGAAACGCACAGTGTAGTACATAGTATATGAGTGAGTTGCACTGAAAAACTTAGAATATAAGAAACGCACAGTGTAGTACATAGTATATGAGTGAGTTGCACTGAAAAACTTAGAATATAAGAAACGCACAGTGTAGTACATAGTATATGAGTGAGTTGCACTGAAAAACTTAGAATATAAGAAACGCACAGTGTAGTACATAGTATATGAGTGAGTTGCACTGAAAAACTTAGAATATAAGAAACGCACAGTGTAGTACATAGTATATGAGTGAGTTGCACTGAAAAACTTAGAATATAAGAAACGCACAGTTTAGTACATAGTATATGAGTGAGTTGCACTGAAAAACTTAGAATTTAAGAAACGCACAGTGCAGTACATAGTATATGAGTGAGTTGCACTGAAAAACTTAGAATATAAGAAACGCACAGTGTAGTACATAGTATATGAGTGAGTTGCACTGAAAAACTTAGAATATACGAAACGCACAGTGTAGTACATAGTATATGAGTGAGTTGCACTGAAAAACTTAGAATATAAGAAACGCACAGTGTATTACATAGTATATGAGTGAGTTGCCCTGAAAAACTTAGAATATAAGAAACGCACAGTGTAGTACATAGTATATGAGTGAGTTGAACTGAAAAACTTAGAATTTACTGAAAAACCCGCATTACACGAAATGCACAGTGTAGTACATAGTATATGAGTGAGTTGCACTGAAAAACTTAGAATATAAGAAACGCACAGTGTAGTACATAGTATACGAGTGAGTTGCACTGAAAAACTTAGAATATAAGAAACGCACAGTGTAGTACATAGTATATGAGTGAGTTGCACTGAAAAACTTAGAATATAAGAAACGCACAGTGTAGTACATAGTATATGAGTGAGTTGCACTGAAAAACTTAGAATATAAGAAACGCACAGTGTAGTACATAGTATATGAGTGAGTTGCACTGAAAAAATTAGAATATAAGAAACGCACAGTGTAGTACATAGTATATGAGTGAGTTGCACTGAAAAACTTAGAATATAAGAAACGCACAGTGTAGTACATAGTATATGAGTGAGTTGCACTGAAAAACTTAGAATATAAGAAACGCACAGTGTAGTACATAGTATATGAGTGAGTTGCACTGAAAAACTTAGAATTTAAGAAACGCACAGTGTAGTACATAGTATATGAGTGAGTTGCACTGAAAAACTTAGAATATAAGAAACGCACAGTGTAGTACATAGTATATGAGTGAGATGCACTGAAAAACTTAGAATATAAGAAACGCACAATGTAGTACATAGTATATGAGTTAGTTGCACTGAAAAACTTAGAATATAAGAAACGCACAGTGTAGTACATAGTATATGAGTGAGTTGCACTGAAAAACTTAGAATTTACTGAAAAACCCGCATTACACGAAATGCACAGTGTAGTACATAGTATATGAGTGAGTTGCACTGAAAAACTTAGAATATAAGAAACGCACAGTGTAGTACATAGTATATGAGTGAGTTGCACTGAAAAACTTAGAATATAAGAAACGCACAGTGTAGTACATAGTATATGAGTGAGTTGCACTGAAAAACTTAGAATATAAGAAACGCACAGTGTAGTACATAGTATATGAGTGAGTTGCACTGAAAAACTTAGAATATAAGAAACGCACAGTGTAGTACATAGTATATGAGTGAGTTGCACTGAAAAACTTAGAATATAAGAAACGCACAGTGTAGTACATAGTATATGAGTGAGTTGCACTGAAAAACTTAGAATATAAGAAACGCACAGTGTAGTACATAGTATATGAGTGAGTTGCACTGAAAAACTTAGAATATAAGAAACGCACATATAGTACATAGTATATGAATGAGTTGCACTGAAAAACTTAGAATTTACTGAAAAAATCGCATTACACGAAATGCACAGTGTAGTACATCGTATATGAGTGAGTTGCACTGAAAAACTTAGAATATAAGAAACGCACAGTGTAGTACATAGTATATGAGTGAGTTGCACTGAAAAACTTAGAATTTACTGAAAAAATCGCATTACACGAAATGCACAGTGTAGTACATCGTATATGAGTGAGTTGCACTGAAAAACTTAGAATATAAGAAACGCACAGTGTAGTACATAGTATATGAGTGAGTTGCACTGAAAAACTTAGAATATAAGAAACGCACAGTGTAGTACATAGTATATGAGTGAGTTGCACTCAAAAACTTAGAATATGAGAAACGCACAGTGTAGTACATGGTATATGAGTGAGTTGCACTGAAAAACTTAGAATATAAGAAACGCACAGTGTAGTACATGGTATATGAGTGAGTTGCACTGAAAAACGTAGAATATAAGAAACGCACAGTGTAGTACATAGTATATGAGTGAGTTGCACTGAAAAACTTAGAATATAAGAAACGCACAGTGTAGTACATAGTATATGAGTGAGTTGCACTGAAAAACTTAGAATATAAGCAATGCACAGTGTAGTACATAGTATATGAGTGAGTTGCACTGAAAAACTTAGAATATAAGAAACGCACAGTGTAGTACATAGTATATGAGTGAGTTGCACTGAAAAACTTAGAATATAAGAAACGCACAGTGTAGTACATAGTATATGAGTGAGTTGCACTGAAAAACTTAGAATATAAGAAACGCACAGTGTAGTACATAGTATATGAGTGAGTTGCACTGAAAAACTTAGAATATAAGAAACGCACAGTGTAGTACATAGTATATGAGTGAGTTGCACTGAAAAACTTAGAATATAAGAAACGCACAGTGTAGTACATAGTATATGAGTGAGTTGCACTGAAAAACTTAGAATTTACTGAAAAAGCCGCATTACACGAAATGCACAGTGTAGTACATAGTATATGAGTGAGTTGCACTGAAAAACTTAGAATATAAGAAACGCACAGTGTAGTACATAGTATATGAGTGAGTTGCACTGAAAAACTTAGAATTTACTGAAAAACCCGCATTACACGAAATGCACAGTGTAGTACATAGTATATGAGTGAGTTGCACTGAAAAACTTAGAATATAAGAAACGCACAGTGTAGTACATAGTATATGAGTGAGTTGCACTGAAAAACTTAGAATTTAAGAAACGCACAGTGTAGTACATAGTATATGAGTGAGTTGCACTGAAAAACTTAGAATATAAGAAACGCACAGTGTAGTACATAGTATATGAGTGAGTTGCACTGAAAAACTTAGAATATAAGAAACGCACAGTGTAGTACATAGTATATGAGTGAGTTGCACTGAAAAACTTAGAATTTACTGAAAAACCCGCATTACACGAAATGCACAGTGTAGTACATAGTATATGAGTGAGTTGCACTGAAAAACTTAGAATATAAGAAACGCACAGTGTAGTACATAGTATATGAGTGAGTTGCACTGAAAAACTTAGAATATAAGAAACGCACAGTGTAGTACATAGTATATGAGTGAGTTGCACTGAAAAACTTAGAATATAAGAAACGCACAGTGTAGTACATAGTATATGAGTGAGTTGCACTGAAAAACTTAGAATATAAGAAACGCACAGTGTAGTACATAGTATATGAGTGAGTTGCACTGAAAAACGTAGAATATAAGAAACGCACAGTGTAGTACATAGTATATGAGTGAGTTGCACTGAAAAACTTAGAATATAAGAAACGCACAGTGTAGTACATAGTATATGAGTGAGTTGCACTGAAAAACTTAGAATATAAGAAACGCACATATAGTACATAGTATATGAATGAGTTGCACTGAAAAACTTAGAATTTACTGAAAAAATCGCATTACACGAAATGCACAGTGTAGTACATCGTATATGAGTGAGTTGCACTGAAAAACTTAGAATATAAGAAACGCACAGTGTAGTACATAGTATATGAGTGAGTTGCACTGAAAAACTTAGAATATAAGAAACGCACAGTGTAGTACATAGTATATGAGTGAGTTGCACTGAAAAACTTAGAATATAAGAAACGCACAGTGTAGTACATAGTATATGAGTGAGTTGCACTGAAAAACTTAGAATATAAGAAACGCACAGTGTATTACATAGTATATGAGTGAGTTGCCCTGAAAAACTTAGAATATAAGAAACGCACAGTGTAGTACATAGTATATGAGTGAGTTGCACTGAAAAACTTAGAATATAAGAAACGCACAGTGTAGTACATAGTATATGAGTGAGTTGCACTGAAAAACTTAGAATATAAGAAACGCACAGTGTAGTACATAGTATATGAGTGAGTTGCACTCAAAAACTTAGAATATAAGAAACGCACAGTGTAGTACATAGTATATGAGTGAGTTGCACTGAAAAACTTAGAATATAAGAAACGCACAGTGTAGTACATAGTATATGAGTGAGTTGCACTGAAAAACTTAGAATTTACTGAAAAAGCCGCATTACACGAAATGCACAGTGTAGTACATAGTATATGAGTGAGTTGCACTGAAAAACTTAGAATATAAGAAACGCACAGTGTAGTACATAGTATATGAGTGAGTTGCACTGAAAAACTTAGAATTTACTGAAAAACCCGCATTACACGAAATGCACAGTGTAGTACATAGTATATGAGTGAGTTGCACTGATAAACTTAGAATATAAGAAACGCACAGTGTAGTACATAGTATATGAGTGAGTTGCACTGAAAAACTTAGAATATAAGAAACGCACAGTGTAGTACATAGTATATGAGTGAGTTGCACTGAAAAACTTAGAATATAAGAAACGCACAGTGTAGTACATAGTATATGAGTGAGTTGCACTGAAAAACTTAGAATATAAGAAACGCACAGTGTAGTACATAGTATATGAGTGAGTTGCACTGAAAAAATTAGAATATAAGAAACGCACAGTGTAGTACATAGTATATGAGTGAGTTGCACTGAAAAACTTAGAATATAAGAAACGCACACTGTAGTACATAGTATATGAGTGAGTTGCACTGAAAAACTTAGAATATAAGAAACGCACAGTGTAGTACATAGTATATGAGTGAGTTGCACTGAAAAACTTAGAATTTAAGAAACGCACAGTGTAGTACATAGTATATGAGTGAGTTGCACTGAAAAACTTAGAATATAAGAAACGCACAGTGTAGTACATAGTATATGAGTGAGATGCACTGAAAAACTTAGAATATAAGAAACGCACAATGTAGTACATAGTATATGAGTGAGTTGCACTGAAAAACTTAGAATATAAGAAACGCACAGTGTAGTACATAGTATATGAGTGAGTTGCACTGAAAAACTTAGAATTTACTGAAAAACCCGCATTACACGAAATGCACAGTGTAGTACATAGTATATGAGTGAGTTGCGCTGAAAAACTTAGAATATAAGAAACGCACAGTGTAGTACATAGTATATGAGTGAGTTGCACTGAAAAACTTAGAATATAAGAAACGCACAGTGTAGTACATAGTATATGAGTGAGTTGCACTGAAAAACTTAGAATATAAGAAACGCACAGTGTAGTACATAGTATATGAGTGAGTTGCAATGAAAAACTTAGAATATAAGAAACGCACAGTGTAGTACATAGTATATGAGTGAGTTGCACTGAAAAACTTAGAATATAAGAAACGCACATATAGTACATAGTATATGAATGAGTTGCACTGAAAAACTTAGAATATAAGAAACGTACAGTGTAGTACATAGTATATGAGTGAGTTGCACTGAAAAACTTAGAATTTACTGAAAAACCCGCATTACACGAAATGCACAGTGTAGTACATAGTATATGAGTGAGTTGCACTGAAAAACTTAGAATATAAGAAACGCACAGTGTAGTACATAGTATATGAGTGAGTTGCACTGAAAAACTTAGAATATAAGAAACGCACAGTGTAGTACATAGTATATGAGTGAGTTGCACTGAAAAACTTAGAATATAAGAAACGCACAGTGTAGTACATAGTATATGAGTGAGTTGCACTGAAAAACTTAGAATATAAGAAACGCACAGTGTAGTACATAGTATATGAGTGAGTTGCACTGAAAAACTTAGAATATAAGAAACGCACAGTGTAGTACATAGTATATGAGTGAGTTGCACTGAAAAACTTAGAATATAAGAAACGCACAGTGTAGTACATAGTATATGAGTGAGTTGCACTGAAAAACTTAGAATATAAGAAACGCACAGTGTAGTACATAGTATATGAGTGAGTTGCACTGAAAAACTTAGAATATAAGAAACGCACAGTGTAGTACATAGTATATGAGTGAGTTGCACTGAAAAACTTAGAATATAAGAAACGCACAGTGTAGTACATAGTATATGAGTGAGTTGCACTGAAAAACTTAGAATTTAAGAAACGCACAGTGCAGTACATAGTATATGAGTGAGTTGCACTGAAAAACTTAGAATATAAGAAACGCACAGTGTAGTACATAGTATATGAGTGAGTTGCACTGAAAAACTTAGAATATACGAAACGCACAGTGTAGTACATAGTATATGAGTGAGTTGCACTGAAAAACTTAGAATATAAGAAACGCACAGTGTATTACATAGTATATGAGTGAGTTGCCCTGAAAAACTTAGAATATAAGAAACGCACAGTGTAGTACATAGTATATGAGTGAGTTGCACTGAAAAACTTAGAATTTACTGAAAAACCCGCATTACACGAAATGCACAGTGTAGTACATAGTATATGAGTGAGTTGCACTGAAAAACTTAGAATATAAGAAACGCACAGTGTAGTACATAGTATATGAGTGAGTTGCACTGAAAAACTTAGAATATAAGAAACGCACAGTGTAGTACATAGTATATGAGTGAGTTGCACTGAAAAACTTAGAATATAAGAAACGCACAGTGTAGTACATAGTATATGAGTGAGTTGCACTGAAAAACTTAGAATATAAGAAACGCACAGTGTAGTACATAGTATATGAGTGAGTTGCACTGAAAAAATTAGAATATAAGAAACGCACAGTGTAGTACATAGTATATGAGTGAGTTGCACTGAAAAACTTAGAATATAAGAAACGCACAGTGTAGTACATAGTATATGAGTGAGTTGCACTGAAAAACTTAGAATATAAGAAACGCACAGTGTAGTACATAGTATATGAGTGAGTTGCACTGAAAAACTTAGAATTTAAGAAACGCACAGTGTAGTACATAGTATATGAGTGAGTTGCACTGAAAAACTTAGAATATAAGAAACGCACAGTGTAGTACATAGTATATGAGTGAGATGCACTGAAAAACTTAGAATATAAGAAACGCACAATGTAGTACATAGTATATGAGTGAGTTGCACTGAAAAACTTAGAATATAAGAAACGCACAGTGTAGTACATAGTATATGAGTGAGTTGCACTGAAAAACTTAGAATTTACTGAAAAACCCGCATTACACGAAATGCACAGTGTAGTACATAGTATATGAGTGAGTTGCACTGAAAAACTTAGAATATAAGAAACGCACAGTGTAGTACATAGTATATGAGTGAGTTGCACTGAAAAACTTAGAATATAAGAAACGCACAGTGTAGTACATAGTATATGAGTGAGTTGCACTGAAAAACTTAGAATATAAGAAACGCACAGTGTAGTACATAGTATATGAGTGAGTTGCACTGAAAAACTTAGAATATAAGAAACGCACAGTGTAGTACATAGTATATGAGTGAGTTGCACTGAAAAACTTAGAATATAAGAAACGCACAGTGTAGTACATAGTATATGAGTGAGTTGCACTGAAAAACTTAGAATATAAGAAACGCACAGTGTAGTACATAGTATATGAGTGAGTTGCACTGAAAAACTTAGAAAATAAGAAACGCACATATAGTACATAGTATATGAATGAGTTGCACTGAAAAACTTAGAATTTACTGAAAAAATCGCATTACACGAAATGCACAGTGTAGTACATCGTATATGAGTGAGTTGCACTGAAAAACTTAGAATATAAGAAACGCACAGTGTAGTACATAGTATATGAGTGAGTTGCACTGAAAAACTTAGAATATAAGAAACGCACAGTGTAGTACATAGTATATGAGTGAGTTGCACTGAAAAACTTAGAATATAAGAAACGCACAGTGTAGTACATAGTATATGAGTGAGTTGCACTGAAAAACTTAGAATATAAGAAACGCACACTGTAGTACATAGTATATGAGTGAGTTGCACTGAAAAACTTAGAATATAAGAAACGCACAGTGTAGTACATAGTATATGAGTGAGTTGCACTGAAAAACTTAGAATATAAGAAACGCACAGTGTAGTACATAGTATATGAGTGAGTTGCACTGAAAAACTTAGAATATAAGAAACGCACAGTGTAGTACATGGTATATGAGTGAGTTGCACTCAAAAACTTAGAATATGAGAAACGCACAGTGTAGTACATGGTATATGAGTGAGTTGCACTGAAAAACTTAGAATATAAGAAACGCACAGTGTAGTACATAGTATATGAGTGAGTTGCACTGAAAAACTTAGAATATAAGAAACGCACAGTGTAGTACATAGTATATGAGTGAGTTGCACTGAAAAACTTAGAATATAAGAAACGCACAGTGTAGTACATAGTATATGATTGAGTTGCACTGAAAAACTTAGAATATAAGAAACGCACAGTGTAGTACATAGTATATGAGTGAGTTGCACTGAAAAACTTAGAATATAAGAAACGCACAGTGTAGTACATAGTATATGAGTGAGTTGCACTGAAAAACTTAGAATATAAGAAAAGCACAGTGTAGTACATAGTATATGAGTGAGTTGCACTGAAAAACTTAGAATATAAGAAACGCACAGTGTAGTACATAGTATATGAGTGAGTTGCACTGAAAAACTTAGAATATAAGAAACGCACAGTGTAGTACATAGTATATGAGTGAGTTGCACTGAAAAACTTAGAATTTACTGAAAAAGCCGCATTACACGAAATGCACAGTGTAGTACATAGTATATGAGTGAGTTGCACTGAAAAACTTAGAATATAAGAAACGCACAGTGTAGTACATAGTATATGAGTGAGTTGCACTGAAAAACTTAGAATTTACTGAAAAACCCGCATTACACGAAATGCACAGTGTAGTACATAGTATATGAGTGACTTGCACTGAAAAACTTAGAATATAAGAAACGCACAGTGTAGTACATAGTATATGAGTGAGTTGCACTGAAAAACTTAGAATTTAAGAAACGCACAGTGTAGTACATAGTATATGAGTGAGTTGCACTGAAAAACTTAGAATATAAGAAACGCACAGTGTAGTACATAGTATATGAGTGAGTTGCACTGAAAAACTTAGAATTTAAGAAACGCACAGTTTAGTAAATAGTATATGAGTGAGTTGCACTGAAAAACTTAGAATATAAGAAACGCACAGTGTAGTATATAGTATATGAGTGAGTTGCACTGAAAAACTTAGAATATAAGAAACGCACATTGTAGTACATAGTATATGAGTGAGTTGCACTCAAAAAATTAGAATATAAGAAACGCACATATAGTACATAGTATATGAATGAGTTGCACTGAAAAACTTAGAATTTACTGAAAAAATCGCATTACACGAAATGCACAGTGTAGTACATCATATAAGAGTGAGTTGCACTGAAAAACTTAGAATATAAGAAACGCACAGTGTAGTACATAGTATATGAGTGAGTTGCACTCAAAAACTTAGAATATAAGAAACGCACAGTGTAGTACATAGTATATGAGTGAGTTGCACTCAAAAACTTAGAATATAAGAAACGCACAGTGTAGTACATAGTATATGAGTGAGTTGCACTGAAAAACTTAGAATTTAAGAAACGCACAGTGTAGTACATAGTATATGAGTGAGTTGCACTGAAAAACTTAGAATATAAGAAACGCACAGTGTAGTATATAGTATATGAGTGAGTTGCACTGAAAAACTTAGAATATAAGAAACGCACAGTGTAGTACATAGTATATGAGTGAGTTGCACTCAAAAAATTAGAATATAAGAAACGCACATATAGTACATATTATATGAATGAGTTGCACTGAAAAACTTAGAATTTACTGAAAAAATCGCATTACACGAAATGCACAGTGTAGTACATCGTATATGAGTGAGTTGCACTGAAAAACTTAGAATATAAGAAACGCACAGTGTAGTACATAGTATATGAGTGAGTTGCACTGAAAAACTTAGAATATAAGAAACGCACAGTGTAGTACATAGTATATGAGTGAGTTGCACTGAAAAACTTAGAATATAAGAAACGCACAGTGTAGTACATAGTATATGAGTGAGTTGCACTCAAAAACTTAGAATATGAGAAACACAGAGTGTAGTACATGGTATATGAGTGAGTTGCACTGAAAAACTTAGAATATAAGAAACGCACAGTGTAGTACATGGTATATGAGTGAGTTGCACTGAAAAACTTAGAATATAAGAAACGCACAGTGTAGTACATAGTATATGAGTGAGTTGCACTGAAAAACTTAGAATATAAGCAACGCACAGTGTAGTACATAGTATATGAGTGAGTTGCACTGAAAAACTTAGAATATAAGAAACGCACAGTGTAGTACATAGTATATGAGTGAGTTGCACTGAAAAACTTAGAATATAAGAAACGCACAGTGTAGTACATAGTATATGAGTGAGTTGCACTGAAAAACTTAGAATATAAGAAACGCACAGTGTAGTACATAGTATATGAGTGAGTTGCACTGAAAAACTTAGAATATAAGAAACGCACAGTGTAGTACATAGTATATGAGTGAGTTGCACTGAAAAACTTAGAATATAAGAAACGCACAGTGTAGTACATAGTATATGAGTGAGTTGCACTGAAAAACTTAGAATTTACTGAAAAAGCCGCATTACACGAAATGCACAGTGTAGTACATAGTATATGAGTGAGTTGCACTGAAAAACTTAGAATATAAGAAACGCACAGTGTAGTACATAGTATATGAGTGAGTTGCACTGAAAAACTTAGAATTTACTGAAAAACCCGCATTACACGAAATGCACAGTGTAGTACATAGTATATGAGTGAGTTGCACTGAAAAACTTAGAATATAAGAAACGCACAGTGTAGTACATAGTATATGAGTGAGTTGCACTGAAAAACTTAGAATTTAAGAAACGCACAGTGTAGTACATAGTATATGAGTGAGTTGCACTGAAAAACTTAGAATATAAGAAACGCACAGTGTAGTACATAGTATATGAGTGAGTTGCACTGAAAAACTTAGAATGTACGAAACGCACAGTGTAGTACATAGTATATGAGTGAGTTGCACTGAAAAACTTAGAATATAAGAAACGCACAGTGTATTACATAGTATATGAGTGAGTTGCCCTGAAAAACTTAGAATATAAGAAACGCACAGTGTAGTACATAGTATATGAGTGAGTTGCACTGAAAAACTTAGAATTTACTGAAAAACCCGCATTACACGAAATGCACAGTGTAGTACATAGTTTATGAGTGAGTTGCACTGAAAAACTTAGAATATAAGAAACGCACAGTGTAGTACATAGTATATGAGTGAGTTGCACTGAAAAACTTAGAATATAAGAAACGCACAGTGTAGTACATAGTATATGAGTGAGTTGCACTGAAAAACTTAGAATATAAGAAACGCACAGTGTAGTACATAGTATATGAGTGAGTTGCACTGAAAAACTTAGAATATAAGAAACGCACAGTGTAGTACATAGTATATGAGTGAGTTGCACTGAAAAACTTAGAATATAAGAAACGCACAGTGTAGTACATAGTATATGAGTGAGTTGCACTGAAAAACTTAGAATATAAGAAACGCACACTGTAGTACATAGTATATGAGTGAGTTGCACTGAAAAACTTAGAATATAAGAAACGCACAGTGTAGTACATAGTATATGAGTGAGTTGCACTGAAAAACTTAGAATTTAAGAAACGCACAGTGTAGTACATAGTATATGAGTGAGTTGCACTGAAAAACTTAGAATATAAGAAACGCACAGTGTAGTACAGAGTATATGAGTGAGATGCACTGAAAAACTTAGAATATAAGAAACGCACAATGTAGTACATAGTATATGAGTGAGTTGCACTGAAAAACTTAGAATATAAGAAACGCACAGTGTAGTACATAGTATATGAGTGAGTTGCACTGAAAAACTTAGAATTTACTGAAAAACCCGCATTACACGAAATGCACAGTGTAGTACATAGTATATGAGTGAGTTGCACTGAAAAACTTAGAATATAAGAAACGCACAGTGTAGTACATAGTATATGAGTGAGTTGCACTGAAAAACTTAGAATATAAGAAACGCACAGTGTAGTACATAGTATATGAGTGAGTTGCACTGAAAAACTTAGAATATAAGAAACGCACAGTGTAGTACATAGTATATGAGTGAGTTGCAATGAAAAACTTAGAATATAAGAAACGCACAGTGTAGTACATAGTATATGAGTGAGTTGCACTGAAAAACTTAGAATATAAGAAACGCACATATAGTACATAGTATATGAATGAGTTGCACTGAAAAACTTAGAATATAAGAAACGCACAGTGTAGTACATAGTATATGAGTGAGTTGCACTGAAAAACTTAGAATTTACTGAAAAACCCGCATTACACGAAATGCACAGTGTAGTACATAGTATATGAGTGAGTTGCACTGAAAAACTTAGAATATAAGAAACGCACAGTGTAGTACATAGTATATGAGTGAGTTGCACTGAAAAACTTAGAATATAAGAAACGCACAGTGTAGTACATAGTATATGAGTGAGTTGCACTGAAAAACTTAGAATATAAGAAACGCACAGTGTAGTACATAGTATATGAGTGAGTTGCACTGAAAAACTTAGAATATAAGAAACGCACAGTGTAGTACATAGTATATGAGTGAGTTGCACTGAAAAACTTAGAATATAAGAAACGCACAGTGTAGTACATAGTATATGAGTGAGTTGCACTGAAAAACTTAGAATATAAGAAACGCACAGTGTAGTACATAGTATATGAGTGAGTTGCACTGAAAAACTTAGAATATAAGAAACGCACAGTGTAGTACATAGTATATGAGTGAGTTGCACTGAAAAACTTAGAATATAAGAAACGCACAGTGTAGTACATAGTATATGAGTGAGTTGCACTGAAAAACTTAGAATATAAGAAACGCACAGTGTAGTACATAGTATATGAGTGAGTTGCACTGAAAAACTTAGAATTTAAGAAACGCACAGTGTAGTACATAGTATATGAGTGAGTTGCACTGAAAAACTTAGAATATAAGAAACGCACAGTGTAGTACATAGTATATGAGTGAGTTGCACTGAAAAACTTAGAATATACGAAACGCACAGTGTAGTACATAGTATATGAGTGAGTTGCACTGAAAAACTTAGAATATAAGAAACGCACAGTGTATTACATAGTATATGAGTGAGTTGCCCTGAAAAACTTAGAATATAAGAAACGCACAGTGTAGTACATAGTATATGAGTGAGTTGCACTGAAAAACTTAGAATTTACTGAAAAACCCGCATTACACGAAATGCACAGTGTAGTACATAGTATATGAGTGAGTTGCACTGAAAAACTTAGAATATAAGAAACGCACAGTGTAGTACATAGTATATGAGTGAGTTGCACTGAAAAACTTAGAATATAAGAAACGCACAGTGTAGTACATAGTATATGAGTGAGTTGCACTGAAAAACTTAGAATATAAGAAACGCACAGTGTAGTACATAGTATATGAGTGAGTTGCACTGAAAAACTTAGAATATAAGAAACGCACAGTGTAGTACATAGTATATGAGTGAGTTGCACTGAAAAAATTAGAATATAAGAAACGCACAGTGTAGTACATAGTATATGAGTGAGTTGCACTGAAAAACTTAGAATATAAGAAACGCACAGTGTAGTACATAGTATATGAGTGAGTTGCACTGAAAAACTTAGAATATAAGAAACGCACAGTGTAGTACATAGTATATGAGTGAGTTGCACTGAAAAACTTAGAATTTAAGAAACGCACAGTGTAGTACATAGTATATGAGTGAGTTGCACTGAAAAACTTAGAATATAAGAAACGCACAGTGTAGTACATAGTATATGAGTGAGATGCACTGAAAAACTTAGAATATAAGAAACGCACAATGTAGTACATAGTATATGAGTGAGTTGCACTGAAAAACTTAGAATATAAGAAACGCACAGTGTAGTACATAGTATATGAGTGAGTTGCACTGAAAAACTTAGAATTTACTGAAAAACCCGCATTACACGAAATGCACAGTGTAGTACATAGTATATGAGTGAGTTGCACTGAAAAACTTAGAATATAAGAAACGCACAGTGTAGTACATAGTATATGAGTGAGTTGCACTGAAAAACTTAGAATATAAGAAACGCACAGTGTAGTACATAGTATATGAGTGAGTTGCACTGAAAAACTTAGAATATAAGAAACGCACAGTGTAGTACATAGTATATGAGTGAGTTGCACTGAAAAACTTAGAATATAAGAAACGCACAGTGTAGTACATAGTATATGAGTGAGTTGCACTGAAAAACTTAGAATATAAGAAACGCACAGTGTAGTACATAGTATATGAGTGAGTTGCACTGAAAAACTTAGAATATAAGAAACGCACATATAGTACATAGTATATGAATGAGTTGCACTGAAAAACTTAGAATTTACTGAAAAAATCGCATTACACGAAATGCACAGTGTAGTACATCGTATATGAGTGAGTTGCACTGAAAAACTTAGAATATAAGAAACGCACAGTGTAGTACATAGTATATGAGTGAGTTGCACTGAAAAACTTAGAATATAAGAAACGCACAGTGTAGTACATAGTATATGAGTGAGTTGCACTGAAAAACTTAGAATATAAGAAACGCACAGTGTAGTACATAGTATATGAGTGAGTTGCACTCAAAAACTTAGAATATGAGAAACGCACAGTGTAGTACATGGTATATGAGTGAGTTGCACTGAAAAACTTAGAATATAAGAAAGCACAGTGTAGTACATGGTATATGAGTGAGTTGCACTGAAAAACTTAGAATATAAGAAACGCACAGTGTAGTACATAGTATATGAGTGAGTTGCACTGAAAAACTTAGAATGTAAGCAACGCACAGTGTAGTACATAGTATATGAGTGAGTTGCACTGAAAAACTTAGAATATAAGAAACGCACAGTGTAGTACATAGTATATGAGTGAGTTGCACTGAAAAACTTAGAATATAAGAAACGCACAGTGTAGTACATAGTATATGAGTGAGTTGCACTGAAAAACGTAGAATATAAGAAACGCACAGTGTAGTACATAGTATATGAGTGAGTTGCACTGAAAAACTTAGAATATAAGAAACGCACAGTGTAGTACATAGTATATGAGTGAGTTGCACTGAAAAACTTAGAATATAAGAAACGCACAGTGTAGTACATAGTATATGAGTGAGTTGCACTGAAAAACTTAGAATTTACTGAAAAAGCCGCATTACACGAAATGCACAGTGTAGTACATAGTATATGAGTGAGATGCACTGAAAAACTTAGAATATAAGAAACGCACAGTGTAGTACATAGTATATGAGTGAGTTGCACTGAAAAACTTAGAATTTACTGAAAAACCCGCATTACACGAAATGCACAGTGTAGTACATAGTATATGAGTGAGTTGCACTGAAAAACTTAGAATATAAGAAACGCACAGTGTAGTACATAGTATATGAGTGAGTTGCACTGAAAAACTTAGAATATAAGAAACGCACAGTGTAGTACATAGTATATGAGTGAGTTGCACTGAAAAACTTAGAATATAAGAAACGCACAGTGTAGTACATAGTATATGAGTGAGTTGCACTGAAAAACTTAGAATATAAGAAACGCACAGTGTAGTACATAGTATATGAGTGAGTTGCACTGAAAAACTTAGAATATAAGAAACGCACAGTGTAGTACATAGTATATGAGTGAGTTGCACTGAAAAACTTAGAATATAAGAAACGCACAGTGTAGTACATAGTATATGAGTGAGTTGCACTGAAAAACTTAGAATATAAGAAACGCACAGTGTAGTACATAGTATATGAGTGAGTTGCACTGAAAAACTTAGAATTTAAGAAACGCACAGTGTAGTACATAGTATATGAGTGAGTTGCACTGAAAAACTTAGAATATAAGAAACGCACAGTGTAGTACATAGTATATGAGTGAGTTGCACTGAAAAACTTAGAATATACGAAACGCACAGTGTAGTACATAGTATATGAGTGAGTTGCACTGAAAAACTTAGAATATAAGAAACGCACAGTGTATTACATAGTATATGAGTGAGTTGCCCTGAAAAACTTAGAATATAAGAAACGCACAGTGTAGTACATAGTATATGAGTGAGTTGCACTGAAAAACTTAGAATATAAGAAACGCAGTGTGTAGTACATAGTATATGAGTGAGTTGCACTGAAAAACTTAGAATTTCCTGAAAAACCCGCATTACACGAAATGCACAGTGTAGTACATAGTATATGAGTGAGTTGCACTGAAAAACTTAGAATATAAGAAACGCACAGTGTAGTACATCGTATATGAGTGAGTTGCACTGAAAAACTTAGAATATAAGAAACGCACAGTGTAGTACATAGTATATGAGTGAGTTGCACTGAAAAACTTAGAATATAAGAAACGCACAGTGTAGTACATAGTATATGAGTGAGTTGCAATGAAAAATTTTGAATATAAGAAACGCACAGTGTAGTACATAGTATATGAGTGAGTTGCACTGAAAAACTTAGAATATAAGAAACGCACATATAGTACATAGTATATGAATGAGTTGCACTGAAAAACTTAGAATATAAGAAACGCACAGTGTAGTACATAGTATATGAGTGAGTTGCACTGAAAAACTTAGTATTTACTGAAAAACCCGCATTACACGAAATGCACAGTGTAGTACATAGTATATGAGTGAGTTGCACTGAAAAACTTAGAATATAAGAAACGCACAGTGTAGTACATAGTATATGAGTGAGTTGCACTGAAAAACTTAGAATATAAGAAACGCAGAGTGTAGTACATAGTATATGAGTGAGTTGCACTGAAAAACTTAGAATATAAGAAACGCAGAGTGTAGTACATAGTATATGAGTGAGTTGCACTGAAAAACTTAGAATATAAGAAACGCACAGTGTAGTACATAGTATATGAGTGAGTTGCACTGAAAAACTTAGAATATAAGAAACGCACAGTGTAGTACATAGTATATGAGTGAGTTGCACTGAAAAACTTAGAATATAAGAAACGCACAGTGTAGTACATAGTATATGAGTGAGTTGCACTGAAAAACATAGAATATAAGAAACGCACAGTGTAGTACATAGTATATGAGTGAGTTGCACTGAAAAACTTAGAATATAAGAAACGCACAGTGTAGTACATAGTATATGAGTGAGTTGCACTGAAAAACTTAGAATATAAGAAACGCACAGTGTAGTACATAGTATATGAGTGAGTTGCACTGAAAAACTTAGAATTTAAGAAACGCACAGTGTAGTACATAGTATATGAGTGAGTTGCACTCAAAAACTTAGAATATAAGAAACGCACAGTGTAGTACATAGTATATGAGTGAGTTGCACTGAAAAACTTAGAATATACGAAACGCACAGTGTAGTACATAGTATATGAGTGAGTTGCACAGAAAAACTTAGAATATAAGAAACGCACAGTGTATTACATAGTATATGAGTGAGTTGCCCTGAAAAACTTAGAATATAAGAAACGCACAGTGTAGTACATAGTATATGAGTGAGTTGCACTGAAAAACTTAGAATATAAGAAACGCACAGTGTAGTACATAGTATATGAGTGAGTTGCACTGAAAAAATTAGAATATAAGAAACGCACAGTGTAGTACATAGTATATGAGTGAGTTGCACTGAAAAACTTAGAATATAAGAAACGCACAGTGTAGTACATAGTATATGAGTGAGTTGCAATGAAAAATTTAGAATATAAGAAACGCACAGTGTAGTACATAGTATATGAGTGAGTTGCACTGAAAAACTTAGAATATAAGAAACGCACATATAGTACATAGTATATGAATGAGTTGCACTGAAAAACTTAGAATATAAGAAACGCACAGTGTAGTACATAGTATATGAGTGAGTTGCACTGAAAAACTTAGTATTTACTGAAAAACCCGCATTACACGAAATGCACAGTGTAGTACATAGTATATGAGTGAGTTGCACTGAAAAACTTAGAATATAAGAAACGCACAGTGTAGTACATAGTATATGAGTGAGTTGCACTGAAAAACTTAGAATATAAGAAACGCAGAGTGTAGTACATAGTATATGAGTGAGTTGCACTGAAAAACTTAGAATATAAGAAACGCAGAGTGTAGTACATAGTATATGAGTGAGTTGCACTGAAAAACTTAGAATATAAGAAACGCACAGTGTAGTACATAGTATATGAGTGAGTTGCACTGAAAAACTTAGAATATAAGAAACGCACAGTGTAGTACATAGTATATGAGTGAGTTGCACTGAAAAACTTAGAATATAAGAAACGCACAGTGTAGTACATAGTATATGAGTGAGTTGCACTGAAAAACTTAGAATATAAGAAACGCACAGTGTAGTACATAGTATATGAGTGAGTTGCACTGAAAAACTTAGAATATAAGAAACGCACAGTGTAGTACATAGTATATGAGTGAGTTGCACTGAAAAACATAGAATATAAGAAACGCACAGTGTAGTACATAGTATATGAGTGAGTTGCACTGAAAAACTTAGAATATAAGAAACGCACAGTGTAGTACATAGTATATGAGTGAGTTGCACTGAAAAACTTAGAATATAAGAAACGCACAGTGTAGTACATAGTATATGAGTGAGTTGCACTGAAAAACTTAGAATTTAAGAAACGCACAGTGTAGTACATAGTATATGAGTGAGTTGCACTCAAAAACTTAGAATATAAGAAACGCACAGTGTAGTACATAGTATATGAGTGAGTTGCACTGAAAAACTTAGAATATACGAAACGCACAGTGTAGTACATAGTATATGAGTGAGTTGCACTGAAAAACTTAGAATATAAGAAACGCACAGTGTATTACATAGTATATGAGTGAGTTGCCCTGAAAAACTTAGAATATAAGAAACGCACAGTGTAGTACATAGTATATGAGTGAGTTGCACTGAAAAACTTAGAATATAAGAAACGCACAGTGTAGTACATAGTATATGAGTGAGTTGCACTGAAAAAATTAGAATATAAGAAACGCACAGTGTAGTACATAGTATATGAGTGAGTTGCACTGAAAAACTTAGAATATAAGAAACGCACAGTGTAGTACATAGTATATGAGTGAGTTGCAATGAAAAATTTAGAATATAAGAAACGCACAGTGTAGTACATAGTATATGAGTGAGTTGCACTGAAAAACTTAGAATATAAGAAACGCACATATAGTACATAGTATATGAATGAGTTGCACTGAAAAACTTAGAATATAAGAAACGCACAGTGTAGTACATAGTATATGAGTGAGTTGCACTGAAAAACTTAGTATTTACTGAAAAACCCGCATTACACGAAATGCACAGTGTAGTACATAGTATATGAGTGAGTTGCACTGAAAAACTTAGAATATAAGAAACGCACAGTGTAGTACATAGTATATGAGTGAGTTGCACTGAAAAACTTAGAATAT
Organism: Mus caroli; assembly: GCF_978045245.1. Lineage (NCBI taxonomy): Eukaryota > Metazoa > Chordata > Mammalia > Rodentia > Muridae > Mus > Mus caroli. The sequence continues at coordinate 4,081,884 of NW_028227280.1, forward strand.
AAGAAACGCAGAGTGTAGTACATAGTATATGAGTGAGTTGCACTGAAAAACTTAGAATATAAGAAACGCAGAGTGTAGTACATAGTATATGAGTGAGTTGCACTGAAAAACTTAGAATATAAGAAACGCACAGTGTAGTACATAGTATATGAGTGAGTTGCACTGAAAAACTTAGAATATAAGAAACGCACAGTGTAGTACATAGTATATGAGTGAGTTGCACTGAAAAACTTAGAATATAAGAAACGCACAGTGTAGTACATAGTATATGAGTGAGTTGCACTGAAAAACTTAGAATATAAGAAACGCACAGTGTAGTACATAGTATATGAGTGAGTTGCACTGAAAAACTTAGAATATAAGAAACGCACAGTGTAGTACATAGTATATGAGTGAGTTGCACTGAAAAACTTAGAATATAAGAAACGCACAGTGTAGTACATAGTATATGAGTGAGTTGCACTGAAAAACTTAGAATTTAAGAAACGCACAGTGTAGTACATAGTATATGAGTGAGTTGCACTCAAAAACTTAGAATATAAGAAACGCACAGTGTAGTACATAGTATATGAGTGAGTTGCACTGAAAAACTTAGAATATACGAAACGCACAGTGTAGTACATAGTATATGAGTGAGTTGCACTGAAAAACTTAGAATATAAGAAACGCACAGTGTATTACATAGTATATGAGTGAGTTGCCCTGAAAAACTTAGAATATAAGAAACGCACAGTGTAGTACATAGTATATGAGTGAGTTGCACTGAAAAACTTAGAATATAAGAAACGCACAGTGTAGTACATAGTATATGAGTGAGTTGCACTGAAAAACTTAGAATATAAGAAACGCACAGTGTAGTACATAGTATATGAGTGAGTTGCACTGAAAAACTTAGAATATAAGAAACGCACAGTGTAGTACATAGTATATGAGTGAGTTGCACTGAAAAACTTAGAATATAAGAAACGCACAGTGTAGTACATAGTATATGAGTGAGTTGCACTGAAAAACTTAGAATATAAGAAACGCACAGTGTAGTACATAGTATATGAGTGAGTTGCACTGAAAAACTTAGAATATAAGAAACGCACAGTGTAGTACATAGTATATGAGTGAGTTGCACTGAAAAACTTAGAATATAAGAAACGCACAGTGTAGTACATAGTATATGAGTGAGTTGCACTGAAAAACTTAGAATATAAGAAACGCACAGTGTAGTACATAGTATATGAGTGAGTTGCACTGAAAAACTTAGAATATAAGAAATGCACAGTGTAGTACATAGTATATGAGTGAGTTGCACTGAAAAACTTAGAATATAAGAAACGCACAGTGTAGTACATAGTATATGAGTGAGTTGCACTGAAAAACTTAGAATATAAGAAACGCACATATAGTACATAGTATATGAATGAGTTGCACTGAAAAACTTAGAATTTACTGAAAAAATCGCATTACACGAAATGCACAGTGTAGTACATCGTATATGAGTGAGTTGCACTGAAAAACTTAGAATATAAGAAACGCACAGTGTAGTACATAGTATATGAGTGAGTTGCACTGAAAAACTTAGAATATAAGAAACGCACAGTGTAGTACATAGTATATGAGTGAGTTGCACTGAAAAACTTAGAATATAAGAAACGCACAGTGTAGTACATAGTATATGAGTGAGATGCACTGAAAAACTTAGAATATAAGAAACGCACAATGTAGTACATAGTATATGAGTGAGTTGCACTGAAAAACTTAGAATATAAGAAACGCACAGTGTAGTACATAGTATATGAGTGAGTTGCACTGAAAAACTTAGAATTTACTGAAAAACCCGCATTACACGAAATGCACAGTGTAGTACATAGTATATGAGTGAGTTGCACTGAAAAACTTAGAATATAAGAAACGCACAGTGTAGTACATAGTATATGAGTGAGTTGCACTGAAAAACTTAGAATATAAGAAACGCACAGTGTAGTACATAGTATATGAGTGAGTTGCACTGAAAAACTTAGAATATAAGAAACGCACAGTGTAGTACATAGTATATGAGTGAGTTGCACTGAAAAACTTAGAATATAAGAAACGCACAGTGTTGTACATAGTATATGAGTGAGTTGCACTGAAAAACTTAGAATATAAGAAACGCACAGTGTAGTACATAGTATATGAGTGAGTTGCACTGAAAAACTTAGAATATAAGAAACGCACAGTGTAGTACATAGTATATGAGTGAGTTGCACTGAAAAACTTAGAATATAAGAAACGCACATATAGTACATAGTATATGAATGAGTTGCACTGAAAAACTTAGAATTTACTGAAAAAATCGCATTACACGAAATGCACAGTGTAGTACATCGTATATGAGTGAGTTGCACTGAAAAACTTAGAATATAAGAAACGCACAGTGTAGTACATAGTATATGAGTGAGTTGCACTGAAAAACTTAGAATATAAGAAACGCACAGTGTAGTACATAGTATATGAGTGAGTTGCACTGAAAAACTTAGAATATAAGAAACGCACAGTGTAGTACATAGTATATGAGTGAGTTGCACTCAAAAACTTAGAATATGAGAAACGCACAGTGTAGTACATGGTATATGAGTGAGTTGCACTGAAAAACTTAGAATATAAGAAACGCACAGTGTAGTACATGGTATATGAGTGAGTTGCACTGAAAAACTTAGAATATAAGAAACGCACAGTGTAGTACATAGTATATGAGTGAGTTGCACTGAAAAACTTAGAATATAAGCAACGCACAGTGTAGTACATAGTATATGAGTGAGTTGCACTGAAAAACTTAGAATATAAGAAACGCACAGTGTAGTACATAGTATATGAGTGAGTTGCACTGAAAAACTTAGAATATAAGAAACGCACAGTGTAGTACATAGTATATGAGTGAGTTGCACTGAAAAACGTAGAATATAAGAAACGCACAGTGTAGTACATAGTATATGAGTGAGTTGCACTGAAAAACTTAGAATATAAGAAACGCACAGTGTAGTACATAGTATATGAGTGAGTTGCACTGAAAAACTTAGAATATAAGAAACGCACAGTGTAGTACATAGTATATGAGTGAGTTGCACTGAAAAACTTAGAATTTACTGAAAAAGCCGCATTACACGAAATGCACAGTGTAGTACATAGTATATGAGTGAGTTGCACTGAAAAACTTAGAATATAAGAAACGCACAGTGTAGTACATAGTATATGAGTGAGTTGCACTGAAAAACTTAGAATTTACTGAAAAACCCGCATTACACGAAATGCACAGTGTAGTACATAGTATATGAGTGAGTTGCACTGAAAAACTTAGAATATAAGAAACGCACAGTGTAGTACATAGTATATGAGTGAGTTGCACTGAAAAACTTAGAATTTAAGAAACGCACAGTGTAGTACATAGTATATGAGTGAGTTGCACTGAAAAACTTAGAATATAAGAAACGCACAGTGTAGTACATAGTATATGAGTGAGTTGCACTGAAAAACTTAGAATATAAGAAACGCACAGTGTAGTACATAGTATATGAGTGAGTTGCACTGAAAAACTTAGAATATAAGAAACGCACAGTGTAGTACATAGTATATGAGTGAGTTGCACTGAAAAACTTAGAATATAAGAAACGCACAGTGTAGTACATAGTATATGAGTGAGTTGCACTGAAAAACTTAGAATATAAGAAACGCACAGTGTAGTACATAGTATATGAGTGAGTTGCACTGAAAAACTTAGAATTTAAGAAACGCACAGTGTAGTACATAGTATATGAGTGAGTTGCACTGAAAAACTTAGAATATAAGAAACGCACAGTGTAGTACATAGTATATGAGTGAGTTGCACTGAAAAACTTAGAATATACGAAACGCACAGTGTAGTACATAGTATATGAGTGAGTTGCACTGAAAAACTTAGAATATAAGAAACGCACAGTGTATTACATAGTATATGAGTGAGTTGCCCTGAAAAACTTAGAATATAAGAAACGCACAGTGTAGTACATAGTATATGAGTGAGTTGCACTGAAAAACTTAGAATATAAGAAACGCAGTGTGTAGTACATAGTATATGAGTGAGTTGCACTGAAAAACTTAGAATTTCCTGAAAAACCCGCATTACACGAAATGCACAGTGTAGTACATAGTATATGAGTGAGTTGCACTGAAAAACTTAGAATATAAGAAACGCACAGTGTAGTACATAGTATATGAGTGAGTTGCACTAAAAAACTTAGAATATAAGAAACGCACAGTGTAGTACATAGTATATGAGTGAGTTGCACTGAAAAACTTAGAATATAAGAAACGCACAGTGTAGTACATAGTATATGAGTGAGTTGCAATGAAAAATTTAGAATATAAGAAACGCACAGTGTAGTAAATAGTATATGAGTGAGTTGCACTGAAAAACTTAGAATATAAGAAACGCACATATAGTACATAGTATATGAATGAGTTGCACTGAAAAACTTAGAATATAAGAAACGCACAGTGTAGTACATAGTATATGAGTGAGTTGCACTGAAAAACTTAGTATTTACTGAAAAACCCGCATTACACGAAATGCACAGTGTAGTACATAGTATATGAGTGAGTTGCACTGAAAAACTTAGAATATAAGAAACGCACAGTGTAGTACATAGTATATGAGTGAGTTGCACTGAAAAACTTAGAATATAAGAAACGCAGTGTGTAGTACATAGTATATGAGTGAGTTGCACTGAAAAACTTAGAATTTCCTGAAAAACCCGCATTACACGAAATGCACAGTGTAGTACATAGTATATGAGTGAGTTGCACTGAAAAACTTAGAATATAAGAAACGCACAGTGTAGTACATAGTATATGAGTGAGTTGCACTGAAAAACTTAGAATATAAGAAACGCACAGTGTAGTACATAGTATATGAGTGAGTTGCACTGAAAAACTTAGAATATAAGAAACGCACAGTGTAGTACATAGTATATGAGTGAGTTGCAATGAAAAATTTAGAATATAAGAAACGCACAGTGTAGTAAATAGTATATGAGTGAGTTGCACTGAAAAACTTAGAATATAAGAAACGCACATATAGTACATAGTATATGAATGAGTTGCACTGAAAAACTTAGAATATAAGAAACGCACAGTGTAGTACATAGTATATGAGTGAGTTGCACTGAAAAACTTAGTATTTACTGAAAAACCCGCATTACACGAAATGCACAGTGTAGTACATAGTATATGAGTGAGTTGCACTGAAAAACTTAGAATATAAGAAACGCACAGTGTAGTACATAGTATATGAGTGAGTTGCACTGAAAAACTTAGAATATAAGAAACGCAGAGTGTAGTACATAGTATATGAGTGAGTTGCACTGAAAAACTTAGAATATAAGAAACGCACAGTGTAGTACATAGTATATGAGTGAGTTGCACTGAAAAACTTAGAATATAAGAAACGCACAGTGTAGTACATAGTATATGAGTGAGTTGCACTGAAAAACTTAGAATATAAGAAACGCACAGTGTAGTACATAGTATATGAGTGAGTTGCACTGAAAAACTTAGAATATAAGAAACGCACAGTGTAGTACATAGTATATGAGTGAGTTGCACTGAAAAACTTAGAATATAAGAAACGCACAGTGTAGTACATAGTATATGAGTGAGTTGCACTGAAAAACTTAGAATATAAGAAACGCACAGTGTAGTACATAGTATATGAGTGAGTTGCACTGAAAAACTTAGAATATAAGAAACGCACAGTGTAGTACATAGTATATAAGTGAGTTGCACTGAAAAACTTAGAATTTAAGAAACGCACAGTGTAGTACATAGTATATGAGTGAGTTGCACTGAAAAACTTAGAATATAAGAAACGCACAGTGTAGTACATAGTATATGAGTGAGTTGCACTGAAAAACTTAGAATATACGAAACGCACAGTGTAGTACATAGTATATGAGTGAGTTGCACTGAAAAACTTAGAATATAAGAAACGCACAGTGTAGTACATAGTATATGAGTGAGTTGCACTGAAAAACTTAGAATATAAGAAACGCACAGTGTAGTACATAGTATATGAGTGAGATGCACTGAAAAACTTAGAAAATAAGAAACGCACAATGTAGTACATAGTATATGAGTGAGTTGCACTGAAAAACTTAGAATATAAGAAACGCACAGTGTAGTACATAGTATATGAGTGAGTTGCACTGAAAAACTTAGAATTTACTGAAAAACCCGCATTACACGAAATGCACAGTGTAGTACATAGTATATGAGTGAGTTGCACTGAAAAACTTAGAATATAAGAAACGCACAGTGTAGTACATAGTATATGAGTGAGTTGCACTGAAAAACTTAGAATATAAGAAACGCACAGTGTAGTACATAGTATATGAGTGAGTTGCACTGAAAAACTTAGAATATAAGAAACGCACAGTGTAGTACATAGTATATGAGTGAGTTGCACTGAAAAACTTAGAATATAAGAAACGCACAGTGTAGTACATAGTATATGAGTGAGTTGCACTGAAAAACTTAGAATATAAGAAACGCACAGTGTAGTACATAGTATATGAGTGAGTTGCACTGAAAAACTTAGAATATAAGAAACGCACAGTGTAGTACATAGTATATGAGTGAGTTGCAATGAAAAATTTAGAATATAAGAAACGCACAGTGTAGTAAATAGTATATGAGTGAGTTGCACTGAAAAACTTAGAATATAAGAAACGCACATATAGTACATAGTATATGAATGAGTTGCACTGAAAAACTTAGAATATAAGAAACGCACAGTGTAGTACATAGTATATGAGTGAGTTGCACTGAAAAACTTAGTATTTACTGAAAAACCCGCATTACACGAAATGCACAGTGTAGTACATAGTATATGAGTGAGTTGCACTGAAAAACTTAGAATATAAGAAACGCACAGTGTAGTACATAGTATATGAGTGAGTTGCACTGAAAAACTTAGAATATAAGAAACGCAGAGTGTAGTACATAGTATATGAGTGAGTTGCACTGAAAAACTTAGAATATAAGAAACGCACAGTGTAGTACATAGTATATGAGTGAGTTGCACTGAAAAACTTAGAATATAAGAAACGCACAGTGTAGTACATAGTATATGAGTGAGTTGCACTGAAAAACTTAGAATATAAGAAACGCACAGTGTAGTACATAGTATATGAGTGAGTTGCACTGAAAAACTTAGAATATAAGAAACGCACAGTGTAGTACATAGTATATGAGTGAGTTGCACTGAAAAACTTAGAATATAAGAAACGCACAGTGTAGTACATAGTATATGAGTGAGTTGCACTGAAAAACTTAGAATATAAGAAACGCACAGTGTAGTACATAGTATATGAGTGAGTTGCACTGAAAAACTTAGAATATAAGAAACGCACAGTGTAGTACATAGTATATGAGTGAGTTGCACTGAAAAACTTAGAATTTAAGAAACGCACAGTGTAGTACATAGTATATGAGTGAGTTGCACTGAAAAACTTAGAATATAAGAAACGCACAGTGTAGTACATAGTATATGAGTGAGTTGCACTGAAAAACTTAGAATATACGAAACGCACAGTGTAGTACATAGTATATGAGTGAGTTGCACTGAAAAACTTAGAATATAAGAAACGCACAGTGTAGTACATAGTATATGAGTGAGTTGCACTGAAAAACTTAGAATATAAGAAACGCACAGTGTAGTACATAGTATATGAGTGAGATGCACTGAAAAACTTAGAAAATAAGAAACGCACAATGTAGTACATAGTATATGAGTGAGTTGCACTGAAAAACTTAGAATATAAGAAACGCACAGTGTAGTACATAGTATATGAGTGAGTTGCACTGAAAAACTTAGAATTTACTGAAAAACCCGCATTACACGAAATGCACAGTGTAGTACATAGTATATGAGTGAGTTGCACTGAAAAACTTAGAATATAAGAAACGCACAGTGTAGTACATAGTATATGAGTGAGTTGCACTGAAAAACTTAGAATATAAGAAACGCACAGTGTAGTACATAGTATATGAGTGAGTTGCACTGAAAAACTTAGAATATAAGAAACGCACAGTGTAGTACATAGTATATGAGTGAGTTGCACTGAAAAACTTAGAATATAAGAAACGCACAGTGTAGTACATAGTATATGAGTGAGTTGCACTGAAAAACTTAGAATATAAGAAACGCACAGTGTAGTACATAGTATATGAGTGAGTTGCACTGAAAAACTTAGAATTTAAGAAACGCACAGTGTAGTACATAGTATATGAGTGAGTTGCACTGAAAAACTTAGAATATAAGAAACGCACATATAGTACATAGTATATGAATGAGTTGCACTGAAAAACTTAGAATTTACTGAAAAAATCGCATTACACGAAATGCACAGTGTAGTACATCGTATATGAGTGAGTTGCACTGAAAAACTTAGAATATAAGAAACGCACAGTGTAGTACATAGTATATGAGTGAGTTGCACTGAAAAACTTAGAATATAAGAAACGCACAGTGTAGTACATAGTATATGAGTGAGTTGCCCTGAAAAACTTAGAATATAAGAAACGCACAGTGTAGTACATAGTATATGAGTGAGTTGCACTGAAAAACTTAGAATATAAGAAACGCACAGTGTAGTACATAGTATATGAGTGAGTTGCACTGAAAAACTTAGAATATAAGAAACGCACAGTGTAGTACATAGTATATGAGTGAGTTGCACTGAAAAACTTAGAATATAAGAAACGCACAGTGTAGTACATAGTATATGAGTGAGTTGCACTGAAAAACTTAGAATATGAGAAACGCACAGTGTAGTACATAGTATATGAGTGAGTTGCACTCAAAAACTTAGAATATGAGAAACGCACAGTGTAGTACATGGTATATGAGTGAGTTGCACTGAAAAACTTAGAATATAAGAAACGCACAGTGTAGTACATAGTATATGAGTGAGTTGCACTGAAAAACTTAGAATATAAGAAACGCACAGTGTAGTACATAGTATATGAGTGAGTTGCACTGAAAAACTTAGAATATAAGCAACGCACAGTGTAGTACATAGTATATGAGTGAGTTGCACTGAAAAACTTAGAATATAAGAAACGCACAGTGTAGTACATAGTATATGAGTGAGTTGCACTGAAAAACTTAGAATATAAGAAACGCACAGTGTAGTACATAGTATATGAGTGAGTTGCACTGAAAAACTTAGAATATAAGAAACGCAAAGTGTAGTACATAGTATATGAGTGAGTTGCACTGAAAAACTTAGAATATAAGAAACGCACAGTGTAGTACATAGTATATGAGTGAGTTGCACTGAAAAACTTAGAATATATGAAACGCACAGTGTAGTACATAGTATATGAGTGAGTTGCACTGAAAAACTTAGAATTTACTGAAAAAGCCGCATTACACGAAATGCACAGTGTAGTACATAGTATATGAGTGAGTTGCACTGAAAAACTTAGAATATAAGAAACGCACAGTGTAGTACATAGTATATGAGTGAGTTGCACTGAAAAACTTAGAATTTACTGAAAAACCCGCATTACACGAAATGCACAGTGTAGTACATAGTATATGAGTGAGTTGCACTGAAAAACTTAGAATATAAGAAACGCACAGTGTAGTACATAGTATATGAGTGAGTTGCACTGAAAAACTTAGAATATAAGAAACGCACAGTGTAGTACATAGTATATGAGTGAGTTGCACTGAAAAACTTAGAATATAAGAAACGCACAGTGTAGTACATAGTATATGAGTGAGTTGCACTGAAAAACTTAGAATATAAGAAACGCACAGTGTAGTACATAGTATATGAGTGAGTTGCACTGAAAAACTTAGAATATAAGAAACGCACAGTGTAGTACATAGTATATGAGTGAGTTGCACTGAAAAACTTAGAATATAAGAAACGCACAGTGTAGTACATAGTATATGAGTGAGTTGCACTGAAAAACTTAGAATATAAGAAACGCACATATAGTACATAGTATATGAATGAGTTGCACTGAAAAACTTAGAATTTACTGAAAAAATCGCATTACACGAAATGCACAGTGTAGTACATCGTATATGAGTGAGTTGCACTGAAAAACTTAGAATATAAGAAACGCACAGTGTAGTACATAGTATATGAGTGAGTTGCACTGAAAAACTTAGAATATAAGAAACGCACAGTGTAGTACATAGTATATGAGTGAGTTGCACTGAAAAACTTAGAATATAAGAAACGCACAGTGTAGTACATAGTATATGAGTGAGTTGCACTGAAAAACTTAGAATATAAGAAACGCACAGTGTAGTACATAGTATATGAGTGAGTTGCACTGAAAAACTTAGAATATAAGAAACGCACAGTGTAGTACATAGTATATGAGTGAGTTGCACTGAAAAACTTTGAATATAAGAAACGCACAGTGTAGTACATAGTATATGAGTGAGTTGCACTGAAAAACTTAGAATATGAGAAACGCACAGTGTAGTACATAGTATATGAGTGAGTTGCACTCAAAAACTTAGAATATGAGAAACGCACAGTGTAGTACATGGTATATGAGTGAGTTGCACTGAAAAACTTAGAATATAAGAAACGCACAGTGTAGTACATAGTATATGAGTGAGTTGCACTGAAAAACTTAGAATATAAGAAACGCACAGTGTAGTACATAGTATATGAGTGAGTTGCACTGAAAAACTTAGAATATAAGCAACGCACAGTGTAGTACATAGTATATGAGTGAGTTGCACTGAAAAACTTAGAATATAAGAAACGCACAGTGTAGTACATAGTATATGAGTGAGTTGCACTGAAAAACTTAGAATATAAGAAACGCACAGTGTAGTACATAGTATATGAGTGAGTTGCACTGAAAAACTTAGAATATAAGAAACGCACAGTGTAGTACATAGTATATGAGTGAGTTGCACTGAAAAACTTAGAATATAAGAAACGCACAGTGTAGTACATAGTATATGAGTGAGTTGCACTGAAAAACTTAGAATATATGAAACGCACACTGTAGTACATAGTATATGAGTGAGTTGCACTGAAAAACTTAGAATTTACTGAAAAAGCCGCATTACACGAAATGCACAGTGTAGTACATAGTATATGAGTGAGTTGCACTGAAAAACTTAGAATATAAGAAACGCACAGTGTAGTACATAGTATATGAGTGAGTTGCACTGAAAAACTTAGAATTTACTGAAAAACCCGCATTACACGAAATGCACAGTGTAGTACATAGTATATGAGTGAGTTGCACTGAAAAACTTAGAATATAAGAAACGCACAGTGTAGTACATAGTATATGAGTGAGTTGCACTGAAAAACTTAGAATATAAGAAACGCACAGTGTAGTACATAGTATATGAGTGAGTTGCAATCAAAAACTTAGAATATAAGAAACGCACAGTGTAGTACATAGTATATGAGTGAGTTGCACTGAAAAACTTAGAATTTAAGAAACGCACAGTGTAGTACATAGTATATGAGTGAGTTGCACTGAAAAACTTAGAATATAAGAAACGCACAGTGTAGTATATAGTATATGAGTGAGTTGCACTGAAAAACTTAGAATATAAGAAACGCACAGTGTAGTACATAGTATATGAGTGAGTTGCACTCAAAAAATTAGAATATAAGAAACGCACATATAGTACATAGTATATGAATGAGTTGCACTGAAAAACTTAGAATTTACTGAAAAAATCGCATTACACGAAATGCACAGTGTAGTACATCGTATATGAGTGAGTTGCACTGAAAAACTTAGAATATAAGAAACGCACAGTGTAGTACATAGTATATGAGTGAGTTGCACTGAAAAACTTAGAATATAGGAAACGCACAGTGTAGTACATAGTATATGAGTGAGTTGCAATCAAAAACTTAGAATATAAGAAACGCACAGTGTAGTACATAGTATATGAGTGAGTTGCACTGAAAAACTTAGAATTTAAGAAACGCACAGTGTAGTACATAGTATATGAGTGAGTTGCACTGAAAAACTTAGAATATAAGAAACGCACAGTGTAGTATATAGTATATGAGTGAGTTGCACTGAAAAACTTAGAATATAAGAAACGCACAGTGTAGTACATAGTATATGAGTGAGTTGCACTCAAAAAATTAGAATATAAGAAACGCACATATAGTACATATTATATGAATGAGTTGCACTGAAAAACTTAGAATTTACTGAAAAAATCGCATTACACGAAATGCACAGTGTAGTACATCGTATATGAGTGAGTTGCACTGAAAAACTTAGAATATAAGAAACGCACAGTGTAGTACATAGTATATGAGTTAGTTGCACTGAAAAACTTAGAATATAAGAAACGCACAGTGTAGTACATAGTATATGAGTGAGTTGCACTGAAAAACTTAGAATATAAGAAACGCACAGTGTAGTACATAGTATATGAGTGAGTTGCACTCAAAAACTTAGAATATGAGAAACGCACAGTGTAGTACATGGTATATGAGTGAGTTGCACTGAAAAACTTAGAATATAAGAAACGCACAGTGTAGTACATGGTATATGAGTGAGTTGCACTGAAAAACTTAGAATATAAGAAACGCACAGTGTAGTACATAGTATATGAGTGAGTTGCACTGAAAAACTTAGAATATAAGAAACGCACAGTGTAGTACATAGTATATGAGTGAGTTGCACTGAAAAACTTAGAATATAAGAAACGCACAGTGTAGTACATAGTATATGAGTGAGTTGCACTGAAAAACTTAGAATATAAGAAACGCACAGTGTAGTACATAGTATATGAGTGAGTTGCACTGAAAAACTTAGAATATAAGAAACGCACAGTGTAGTACATAGTATATGAGTGAGTTGCACTGAAAAACTTAGAATTTACTGAAAAAGCCGCATTACACGAAATGCACAGTGTAGTACATAGTATATGAGTGAGTTGCACTGAAAAACTTAGAATATAAGAAACGCACAGTGTAGTACATAGTATATGAGTGAGTTGCACTGAAAAACTTAGAATTTACTGAAAAACCCGCATTACACGAAATGCACAGTGTAGTACATAGTATATGAGTGAGTTGCACTGAAAAACTTAGAATATAAGAAACGCACAGTGTAGTACATAGTATATGAGTGAGTTGCACTGAAAAACTTAGAATTTAAGAAATGCACAGTGTAGTACATAGTATATGAGTGAGTTGCACTGAAAAACTTAGAATATAAGAAACGCACAGTGTAGTACATAGTATATGAGTGAGTTGCACTCAAAAACTTAGAATATAAGAAACGCACAGTGTAGTACATAGTATATGAGTGAGTTGCACTGAAAAACTTAGAATTTAAGAAACGCACAGTGTAGTACATAGTATATGAGTGAGTTGCACTGAAAAACTTAGAATATAAGAAACGCACAGTGTAGTATATAGTATATGAGTGAGTTGCACTGAAAAACTTAGAATATAAGAAACGCAAAGTGTAGTACATAGTATAAGAGTGAGTTGCACTAAAAAAATTAGAATATAAGAAACGCACATATAGTACATAGTATATGAATGAGTTGCACTGAAAAACTTAGAATTTACTGAAAAAATCACATTACACGAAATGCACAGTGTAGTACATAGTATATGAGTGAGTTGCACTGAAAAACTTAGAAATAAGAAACGCACAGTGTAGTACATAGTATATGAGTGAGTTGCACTGAAAAACTTAGAATATAAGAAACGCACAGTGTAGTACATAGTATATGAGTGAGTTGCACTGAAAAACTTAGAATATAAGAAACGCACAGTGTAGTACATAGTATATGAGTGAGTTGCACTGAAAAACTTAGAATATAAGAAACGCACAGTGTAGTACATAGTATATGAGTGAGTTGCACTGAAAAACTTAGAATATAAGAAACGCACAGTGTAGTACATAGTATATGAGTGAGTTGCACTGAAAAACTTAGAATATAAGAAACGCACAGTGTAGTACATAGTATATGAGTGAGTTGCACTGAAAAACTTAGAATTTAAGAAACGCACAGTGTAGTACATAGTATATGAGTGAGTTGCACTGAAAAACTTAGAATATAAGAAACGCACAGTGTAGTACATAGTATATGAGCTAGTTGCACTGAAAAACTTAGAATATAAGAAACGCACAGTGTAGTACATAGTATATGAGTGAGTTGCCCTGAAAAACTTAGAATATAAGAAACGCACAGTGTAGTACATAGTATATGAGTGAGTTGCACTGAAAAACTTAGAATTTACTGAAAAACCCGCATTACACGAAATGCACAGTGTAGTACATAGTATATGAGTGAGTGGCACTGAAAAACTTAGAATATAAGAAACGCACAGTGTAGTACATAGTATATGAGTGAGTTGCACTGAAAAACTTAGAATATAAGAAACGCACAGTGTAGTACATAGTATATGAGTGAGTTGCACTGAAAAACTTAGAATATAAGAAACGCACAGTGTAGTACATAGTATATGAGTGAGTTGCACTGAAAAACTTAGAATTTAAGAAACGCACAGTGCAGTACATAGTATATGAGTGAGTTGCACTGAAAAACTTAGAATATAAGAAACGCACAGTGTAGTACATAGTATATGAGTGAATTGCACTGAAAAACTTAGAATTTACTGAATAACCCGCATTAGACGAAATGCAGTGTAGTACATTGTATATGAGTGAGTTGCACTGAAAAACTTAGAATTTACTGAAAAACCCGCATTAGACGAAATGCACAGTGTAGTACATTATATGAGTGAGTTGCACTGAAAAACTTAGAATTTACTGAAAAACCCGCATTAGACGAAATGCACAGTGTAGTATATTGTATATGAGTGAGTTGCAGTGAAAAACTTAGAATTTACTGAAAAACCCGCATTAGACGAAATGCACAGTGTAGTACATTGTATATGAGTGAGTTGCACTGAAAAACTTAGAATTTACTGAAAAACCCGCATTAGACGAAATGCACAGTCTAGTACATTGTATGAGTGAGTTGCACTGAAAAACTTAGATATTACTGAAAAACCCGCATTAGGCGAAATGCACAGTGTAGTACATTGTATATGAGTGAGTTGCACTGAAAAACTTAGAATTTACTGAAAAACCCGCATTAGACGAAATGCACAGTGTAGTACATTGTATATGAGTGAGTTGCACTGAAAAACTTAGAATTTACTGAAAAACCCGCATTAGACGAAATGCACTGTGTACTACATTGTATATGAGTGAGTTGCACTGAAAAACTTAGAATTTACTGAAAAACCCGCATTAGACGAAATGCACAGTGTAGTACATTGTATATGAGTGAGTTGCACTGAAAAACTTAGAATTTACTGAAAAACCCGCATTAGACGAAATGCACAGTGTAGTACATTGTATATGAGTGAGTTGCACTGAAAAACTTAGAATTTACTGAAAAACCTGCATTAGACGAAATGCACAGTGTAGTACATTGTATATGAGTGAGTTGCACTGAAAAACTTAGAATTTACTGAAAAACCCGCATTACACGAAATGCACAGTGTAGTACATAGTATATGAGTGAGTTGCACTGAAAAACTTAGAATATAAGAAACGCACAGTGTAGTACATAGTATATGAGTGAGTTGCACTGAAAAACTTAGAATTTACTGAAAAACCCGCATTACACGAAATGCACAGTGTAGTACATAGTATATGAGTGAGTTGCACTGAAAAACTTAGAATATAAGAAACGCACAGTGTAGTACATAGTATATGAGTGAGTTGCACTGAAAAACTTAGAATTTAAGAAACGCACAGTGTAGTACATAGTATATGAGTGAGTTGCACTGAAAAACTTAGAATATAAGAAACGCACAGTGTAGTACATAGTATATGAGTGAGTTGCACTCAAAAACTTAGAATATAAGAAACGCACAGTGTAGTACATAGTATATGAGTGAGTTGCACTGAAAAACTTAGAATTTAAGAAACGCACAGTGTAGTACATAGTATATGAGTGAGTTGCACTGAAAAACTTAGAATATAAGAAACGCACAGTGTAGTATATAGTATATGAGTGAGTTGCACTGAAAAACTTAGAATATAAGAAACGCAAAGTGTAGTACATAGTATATGAGTGAGTTGCACTAAAAAAATTAGAATATAAGAAACGCACATATAGTACATAGTATATGAATGAGTTGCACTGAAAAACTTAGAATTTACTGAAAAAATCGCATTACACGAAATGCACAGTGTAGTACATAGTATATGAGTGAGTTGCACTGAAAAACTTAGAAATAAGAAACGCACAGTGTAGTACATAGTATATGAGTGAGTTGCACTGAAAAACTTAGAATATAAGAAACGCACAGTGTAGTACATAGTATATGAGTGAGTTGCACTGAAAAACTTAGAATATAAGAAACGCACAGTGTAGTACATAGTATATGAGTGAGTTGCACTGAAAAACTTAAAATATAAGAAACGCACAGTGTAGTACATAGTATATGAGTGAGTTGCACTGAAAAACTTAGAATATAAGAAACGCACAGTGTAGTACATAGTATATGAGTGAGTTGCACTGAAAAACTTAGAATATAAGAAACGCACAGTGTAGTACATAGTATATGAGTGAGTTGCACTGAAAAACTTAGAATATAAGAAACGCACAGTGTAGTACATAGTATATGAGCGAGTTGCACTGAAAAACTTAGAATATAAGAAACGCACAGTGTAGTACATAGTATATGAGTGAGTTGCCCTGAAAAACTTAGAATATAAGAAACGCACAGTGTAGTACATAGTATATGAGTGAGTTGCCCTGAAAAATTTAGAATATAAGAAACGCACAGTGTAGTACATAGTATATGAGTGAGTTGCACTGAAAAACTTAGAATTTACTGAAAAACCCGCATTACACGAAATGCACAGTGTAGTACATAGTATATGAGTGAGTGGCACTGAAAAACTTAGAATATAAGAAACGCACAGTGTAGTACATAGTATATGAGTGAGTTGCACTGAAAAACTTAGAATATAAGAAACGCACAGTGTAGTACATAGTATATGAGTGAGTTGCACTGAAAAACTTAGAATATAAGAAACGCACAGTGTAGTACATAGTATATGAGTGAGTTGCACTGAAAAACTTAGAATTTAAGAAACGCACAGTGCAGTACATAGTATATGAGTGAGTTGCACTGAAAAACAGAATATAAGAAACGCACAGTGTAGTACATAGTATATGAGTGAATTGCACTGAAAAACTTAGAATTTACTGAATAACCCGCATTAGACGAAATGCAGTGTAGTACATTGTATATGAGTGAGTTGCACTGAAAAACTTAGAATTTACTGAAAAACCCGCATTAGACGAAATGCACAGTGTAGTACATTATATGAGTGAGTTGCACTGAAAAACTTAGAATTTACTGAAAAACCCGCATTAGACGAAATGCACAGTGTAGTATATTGTATATGAGTGAGTTGCAGTGAAAAACTTAGAATTTACTGAAAAACCCGCATTAGACGAAATGCACAGTGTAGTACATTGTATATGAGTGAGTTGCACTGAAAAACTTAGAATTTACTGAAAAACCTGCATTAGACGAAATGCACAGTGTAGTACATTGTATGAGTGAGTTGCACTGAAAAACTTAGATATTACTGAAAAACCCGCATTAGGCGAAATGCACAGTCTAGTACATTGTATATGAGTGAGTTGCACTGAAAAACTTAGAATATAAGAAACGCACAGTGTAGTACATAGTATATGAGTGAGTTGCACTGAAAAACTTAGAATATAAGAAACGCACAGTGTAGTACATAGTATATGAGTGAGTTGCACTGAAAAACTTAGAATATAAGAAACGCACAGTGTAGTACATAGTATATGAGTGAGTTGCACTGAAAAACTTAGAATTTAAGAAACGCACAGTGTAGTACATAGTATATGAGTGAGTTGCACTGAAAAACTTAGAATTTACTGAAAAACCCGCATTAGACGAAATGCACAGTGTAGTACATTGTATATGAGTGAGTTGCACTGAAAAACTTAGAATTAACTGAAAAACCCGCATTAGACGAAATGCACTGTGTAGTACATTGTATATGAGTGAGTTGCACTGAAAAACTTAGAATTTACTGAAAAACCCGCATTAGAAGAAATGCACAGTGTAGTACATTGTATATGAGTGAGTTGCACTGAAAAACTTAGAATTAACTGAAAAACCCGCATTAGACGAAATGCACAGTGTAGTACATTGTATATGAGTGAGTTGCACTGAAAAACTTAGAATTTACTGAAAAACCCGCATTAGAAGAAATGCACAGTGTAGTACATTGTATATGAGTGAGTTGCACTGAAAAAATTAGAATTTACTGAAAAACCCGCATTAGACGAAATGCACAGTGTAGTACATTGTATATGAGTGAGTTGCACTGAAAAACTTAGAATTTACTGAAAAACACGCATTAGACGAAATGCACAGTGTAGTACATTGTATATGAGTGAGTTGCACTGAAAAACTTAGAATTTACTGAAAAACCCGCATTAGACGAAATGCACAGTGTAGTACATTGTATATGAGTGAGTTGCACTGAAAAACTTAGAATTTACTGAAAAACCCGCATTAGACGAAATGCACAGTGTAGTACATTGTATATGAGTGAGTTGCACTGAAAAACTTAGAATTTACTGAAAAACCCGCATTAGAGGAAATGCACAGTGTAGTACATAGTATATGAGTGAGTTGCACTGAAAAACTTAGAATTTACTGAAAAACCCGCATTAGACGAAATGCACAGTGTAGTACATAGTATATGAGTGAGTTGCACTGAAAAACTTAGAATATAAGAAACGCACAGTGTAGTACATAGTATATGAGTGAGTTGCACTGAAAAACTTAGAATTTAAGAAACGCACAGTGCAGTACATAGTATATGAGTGAGTTGCACTGAAAAACAGAATATAAGAAACGCACAGTGTAGTACATAGTATATGAGTGAATTGCACTGAAAAACTTAGAATTTACTGAATAACCCGCATTAGACGAAATGCAGTGTAGTACATTGTATATGAGTGAGTTGCACTGAAAAACTTAGAATTTACTGAAAAACCCGCATTAGACGAAATGCACAGTGTAGTACATTATATGAGTGAGTTGCACTGAAAAACTTAGAATTTACTGAAAAACCCGCATTAGACGAAATGCACAGTGTAGTATATTGTATATGAGTGAGTTGCAGTGAAAAACTTAGAATTTACTGAAAAACCCGCATTAGACGAAATGCACAGTGTAGTACATTGTATATGAGTGAGTTGCACTGAAAAACTTAGAATTTACTGAAAAACCTGCATTAGACGAAATGCACAGTGTAGTACATTGTATGAGTGAGTTGCACTGAAAAACTTAGATATTACTGAAAAACCCGCATTAGGCGAAATGCACAGTCTAGTACATTGTATATGAGTGAGTTGCACTGAAAAACTTAGAATATAAGAAACGCACAGTGTAGTACATAGTATATGAGTGAGTTGCACTGAAAAACTTAGAATATAAGAAACGCACAGTGTAGTACATAGTATATGAGTGAGTTGCACTGAAAAACTTAGAATATAAGAAACGCACAGTGTAGTACATAGTATATGAGTGAGTTGCACTGAAAAACTTAGAATTTAAGAAACGCACAGTGTAGTACATAGTATATGAGTGAGTTGCACTGAAAAACTTAGAATTTACTGAAAAACCCGCATTAGACGAAATGCACAGTGTAGTACATTGTATATGAGTGAGTTGCACTGAAAAACTTAGAATTAACTGAAAAACCCGCATTAGACGAAATGCACTGTGTAGTACATTGTATATGAGTGAGTTGCACTGAAAAACTTAGAATTTACTGAAAAACCCGCATTAGAAGAAATGCACAGTGTAGTACATTGTATATGAGTGAGTTGCACTGAAAAACTTAGAATTAACTGAAAAACCCGCATTAGACGAAATGCACAGTGTAGTACATTGTATATGAGTGAGTTGCACTGAAAAACTTAGAATTTACTGAAAAACCCGCATTAGAAGAAATGCACAGTGTAGTACATTGTATATGAGTGAGTTGCACTGAAAAAATTAGAATTTACTGAAAAACCCGCATTAGACGAAATGCACAGTGTAGTACATTGTATATGAGTGAGTTGCACTGAAAAACTTAGAATTTACTGAAAAACACGCATTAGACGAAATGCACAGTGTAGTACATTGTATATGAGTGAGTTGCACTGAAAAACTTAGAATTTACTGAAAAACCCGCATTAGACGAAATGCACAGTGTAGTACATTGTATATGAGTGAGTTGCACTGAAAAACTTAGAATTTACTGAAAAACCCGCATTAGACGAAATGCACAGTGTAGTACATTGTATATGAGTGAGTTGCACTGAAAAACTTAGAATTTACTGAAAAACCCGCATTAGAGGAAATGCACAGTGTAGTACATAGTATATGAGTGAGTTGCACTGAAAAACTTAGAATTTACTGAAAAACCCGCATTAGACGAAATGCACAGTGTAGTACATAGTATATGAGTGAGTTGCACTGAAAAACTTAGAATATAAGAAACGCACAGTGTAGTACATAGTATATGAGTGAGTTGCACTGAAAAACTTAGAATTTAAGAAACGCACAGTGTAGTACATAGTATATGAGTGAGTTGCACTGAAAAACTTAGAATATAAGAAACGCACAGTGTAGTACATAGTATATGAGTGAGTTGCACTGAAAAACTTAGAATATAAGAAACGCACAGTGTAGTACATAGTATATGAGTGAGTTGCACTGAAAAACTTAGAATATAAGAAACGCACAGTGTAGTACATAGTATATGAGTGAGTTGCACTGAAAAACTTAGAATATAAGAAACGCACAGTGTAGTACATAGTATATGAGTGAGTTGCACTGAAAAACTTAGAATTTAAGAAACGCACAGTGTAGTACATAGTATATGAGTGAGTTGCACTGAAAAACTTAGAATTTACTGAAAAACCCGCATTAGACGAAATGCACAGTGTAGTACATTGTATATGAGTGAGTTGCACTGAAAAACTTAGAATATAAGAAACGCACAGTGTAGTACATAGTATATGAGTGAGTTGCACTGAAAAACTTAGAATATAAGAAACGCACAGTGTAGTACATAGTATATGAGTGAGTTGCACTGAAAAACTTAGAATATAAGAAACGCACAGTGTAGTACATAGTATATGATTGAGTTGCACTGAAAAACTTAGAATTTACTGAAAAACCCGCATTACACGAAATGCACAGTGTAGTACATAGTATATGAGTGAGTTGCACTGAAAAACTTAGAATATAAGAAACGCACAGTGTAGTACATAGTATATGAGTGAGTTGCACTGAAAAACTTAGAATATAAGAAACGCACAGTGTAGTACATAGTATATGAGTGAGTTGCACTGAAAAACTTAGAATATAAGAAACGCACAGTGTAGTACATAGTATATGAGTGAGTTGCACTGAAAAACTTAGAATATAAGAAACGCACAGTGTAGTACATAGTATATGAGTGAGTTGCACTGAAAAACTTAGAATATAAGAAACGCACAGTGTAGTACATAGTATATGAGTGAGTTGCACTGAAAAACTTAGAATTTACTGAAAAAGCCGCATTACACGAAATGCACAGTGTAGTACATAGTATATGAGTGAGTTGCACTGAAAAACTTAGAATATAAGAAACGCACATATAGTACATAGTATATGAATGAGTTGCACTGAAAAACTTAGAATTTACTGAAAAAATCACATTACACGAAATGCACAGTGTAGTACATAGTATATGAGTGAGTTGCACTGAAAAACTTAGAAATAAGAAACGCACAGTGTAGTACATAGTATATGAGTGAGTTGCACTGAAAAACTTAGAATATAAGAAACGCACAGTGTAGTACATAGTATATGAGTGAGTTGCACTGAAAAACTTAGAATATAAGAAACGCACAGTGTAGTACATAGTATATGAGTGAGTTGCACTGAAAAACTTAGAATATAAGAAACGCACAGTGTAGTACATAGTATATGAGTGAGTTGCACTGAAAAACTTAGAATATAAGAAACGCACAGTGTAGTACATAGTATATGAGTGAGTTGCACTGAAAAACTTAGAATATAAGAAACGCACAGTGTAGTACATAGTATATGAGTGAGTTGCACTGAAAAACTTAGAATTTAAGAAACGCACAGTGTAGTACATAGTATATGAGTGAGTTGCACTGAAAAACTTAGAATATAAGAAACGCACAGTGTAGTACATAGTATATGAGCTAGTTGCACTGAAAAACTTAGAATATAAGAAACGCACAGTGTAGTACATAGTATATGAGTGAGTTGCCCTGAAAAACTTAGAATATAAGAAACGCACAGTGTAGTACATAGTATATGAGTGAGTTGCACTGAAAAACTTAGAATTTACTGAAAAACCCGCATTACACGAAATGCACAGTGTAGTACATAGTATATGAGTGAGTGGCACTGAAAAACTTAGAATATAAGAAACGCACAGTGTAGTACATAGTATATGAGTGAGTTGCACTGAAAAACTTAGAATATAAGAAACGCACAGTGTAGTACATAGTATATGAGTGAGTTGCACTGAAAAACTTAGAATATAAGAAACGCACAGTGTAGTACATAGTATATGAGTGAGTTGCACTGAAAAACTTAGAATTTAAGAAACGCACAGTGCAGTACATAGTATATGAGTGAGTTGCACTGAAAAACTTAGAATATAAGAAACGCACAGTGTAGTACATAGTATATGAGTGAATTGCACTGAAAAACTTAGAATTTACTGAATAACCCGCATTAGACGAAATGCAGTGTAGTACATTGTATATGAGTGAGTTGCACTGAAAAACTTAGAATTTACTGAAAAACCCGCATTAGACGAAATGCACAGTGTAGTACATTATATGAGTGAGTTGCACTGAAAAACTTAGAATTTACTGAAAAACCCGCATTAGACGAAATGCACAGTGTAGTATATTGTATATGAGTGAGTTGCAGTGAAAAACTTAGAATTTACTGAAAAACCCGCATTAGACGAAATGCACAGTGTAGTACATTGTATATGAGTGAGTTGCACTGAAAAACTTAGAATTTACTGAAAAACCCGCATTAGACGAAATGCACAGTCTAGTACATTGTATGAGTGAGTTGCACTGAAAAACTTAGATATTACTGAAAAACCCGCATTAGGCGAAATGCACAGTGTAGTACATTGTATATGAGTGAGTTGCACTGAAAAACTTAGAATTTACTGAAAAACCCGCATTAGACGAAATGCACAGTGTAGTACATTGTATATGAGTGAGTTGCACTGAAAAACTTAGAATTTACTGAAAAACCCGCATTAGACGAAATGCACTGTGTACTACATTGTATATGAGTGAGTTGCACTGAAAAACTTAGAATTTACTGAAAAACCCGCATTAGACGAAATGCACAGTGTAGTACATTGTATATGAGTGAGTTGCACTGAAAAACTTAGAATTTACTGAAAAACCCGCATTAGACGAAATGCACAGTGTAGTACATTGTATATGAGTGAGTTGCACTGAAAAACTTAGAATTTACTGAAAAACCTGCATTAGACGAAATGCACAGTGTAGTACATTGTATATGAGTGAGTTGCACTGAAAAACTTAGAATTTACTGAAAAACCCGCATTACACGAAATGCACAGTGTAGTACATAGTATATGAGTGAGTTGCACTGAAAAACTTAGAATATAAGAAACGCACAGTGTAGTACATAGTATATGAGTGAGTTGCACTGAAAAACTTAGAATTTACTGAAAAACCCGCATTACACGAAATGCACAGTGTAGTACATAGTATATGAGTGAGTTGCACTGAAAAACTTAGAATATAAGAAACGCACAGTGTAGTACATAGTATATGAGTGAGTTGCACTGAAAAACTTAGAATTTAAGAAACGCACAGTGTAGTACATAGTATATGAGTGAGTTGCACTGAAAAACTTAGAATATAAGAAACGCACAGTGTAGTACATAGTATATGAGTGAGTTGCACTCAAAAACTTAGAATATAAGAAACGCACAGTGTAGTACATAGTATATGAGTGAGTTGCACTGAAAAACTTAGAATTTAAGAAACGCACAGTGTAGTACATAGTATATGAGTGAGTTGCACTGAAAAACTTAGAATATAAGAAACGCACAGTGTAGTATATAGTATATGAGTGAGTTGCACTGAAAAACTTAGAATATAAGAAACGCAAAGTGTAGTACATAGTATATGAGTGAGTTGCACTAAAAAAATTAGAATATAAGAAACGCACATATAGTACATAGTATATGAATGAGTTGCACTGAAAAACTTAGAATTTACTGAAAAAATCGCATTACACGAAATGCACAGTGTAGTACATAGTATATGAGTGAGTTGCACTGAAAAACTTAGAAATAAGAAACGCACAGTGTAGTACATAGTATATGAGTGAGTTGCACTGAAAAACTTAGAATATAAGAAACGCACAGTGTAGTACATAGTATATGAGTGAGTTGCACTGAAAAACTTAGAATATAAGAAACGCACAGTGTAGTACATAGTATATGAGTGAGTTGCACTGAAAAACTTAAAATATAAGAAACGCACAGTGTAGTACATAGTATATGAGTGAGTTGCACTGAAAAACTTAGAATATAAGAAACGCACAGTGTAGTACATAGTATATGAGTGAGTTGCACTGAAAAACTTAGAATATAAGAAACGCACAGTGTAGTACATAGTATATGAGTGAGTTGCACTGAAAAACTTAGAATATAAGAAACGCACAGTGTAGTACATAGTATATGAGCGAGTTGCACTGAAAAACTTAGAATATAAGAAACGCACAGTGTAGTACATAGTATATGAGTGAGTTGCCCTGAAAAACTTAGAATATAAGAAACGCACAGTGTAGTACATAGTATATGAGTGAGTTGCCCTGAAAAATTTAGAATATAAGAAACGCACAGTGTAGTACATAGTATATGAGTGAGTTGCACTGAAAAACTTAGAATTTACTGAAAAACCCGCATTACACGAAATGCACAGTGTAGTACATAGTATATGAGTGAGTGGCACTGAAAAACTTAGAATATAAGAAACGCACAGTGTAGTACATAGTATATGAGTGAGTTGCACTGAAAAACTTAGAATATAAGAAACGCACAGTGTAGTACATAGTATATGAGTGAGTTGCACTGAAAAACTTAGAATATAAGAAACGCACAGTGTAGTACATAGTATATGAGTGAGTTGCACTGAAAAACTTAGAATTTAAGAAACGCACAGTGCAGTACATAGTATATGAGTGAGTTGCACTGAAAAACAGAATATAAGAAACGCACAGTGTAGTACATAGTATATGAGTGAATTGCACTGAAAAACTTAGAATTTACTGAATAACCCGCATTAGACGAAATGCAGTGTAGTACATTGTATATGAGTGAGTTGCACTGAAAAACTTAGAATTTACTGAAAAACCCGCATTAGACGAAATGCACAGTGTAGTACATTATATGAGTGAGTTGCACTGAAAAACTTAGAATTTACTGAAAAACCCGCATTAGACGAAATGCACAGTGTAGTATATTGTATATGAGTGAGTTGCAGTGAAAAACTTAGAATTTACTGAAAAACCCGCATTAGACGAAATGCACAGTGTAGTACATTGTATATGAGTGAGTTGCACTGAAAAACTTAGAATTTACTGAAAAACCTGCATTAGACGAAATGCACAGTGTAGTACATTGTATGAGTGAGTTGCACTGAAAAACTTAGATATTACTGAAAAACCCGCATTAGGCGAAATGCACAGTCTAGTACATTGTATATGAGTGAGTTGCACTGAAAAACTTAGAATATAAGAAACGCACAGTGTAGTACATAGTATATGAGTGAGTTGCACTGAAAAACTTAGAATATAAGAAACGCACAGTGTAGTACATAGTATATGAGTGAGTTGCACTGAAAAACTTAGAATATAAGAAACGCACAGTGTAGTACATAGTATATGAGTGAGTTGCACTGAAAAACTTAGAATTTAAGAAACGCACAGTGTAGTACATAGTATATGAGTGAGTTGCACTGAAAAACTTAGAATTTACTGAAAAACCCGCATTAGACGAAATGCACAGTGTAGTACATTGTATATGAGTGAGTTGCACTGAAAAACTTAGAATTAACTGAAAAACCCGCATTAGACGAAATGCACTGTGTAGTACATTGTATATGAGTGAGTTGCACTGAAAAACTTAGAATTTACTGAAAAACCCGCATTAGAAGAAATGCACAGTGTAGTACATTGTATATGAGTGAGTTGCACTGAAAAACTTAGAATTAACTGAAAAACCCGCATTAGACGAAATGCACAGTGTAGTACATTGTATATGAGTGAGTTGCACTGAAAAACTTAGAATTTACTGAAAAACCCGCATTAGAAGAAATGCACAGTGTAGTACATTGTATATGAGTGAGTTGCACTGAAAAAATTAGAATTTACTGAAAAACCCGCATTAGACGAAATGCACAGTGTAGTACATTGTATATGAGTGAGTTGCACTGAAAAACTTAGAATTTACTGAAAAACACGCATTAGACGAAATGCACAGTGTAGTACATTGTATATGAGTGAGTTGCACTGAAAAACTTAGAATTTACTGAAAAACCCGCATTAGACGAAATGCACAGTGTAGTACATTGTATATGAGTGAGTTGCACTGAAAAACTTAGAATTTACTGAAAAACCCGCATTAGACGAAATGCACAGTGTAGTACATTGTATATGAGTGAGTTGCACTGAAAAACTTAGAATTTACTGAAAAACCCGCATTAGAGGAAATGCACAGTGTAGTACATAGTATATGAGTGAGTTGCACTGAAAAACTTAGAATTTACTGAAAAACCCGCATTAGACGAAATGCACAGTGTAGTACATAGTATATGAGTGAGTTGCACTGAAAAACTTAGAATATAAGAAACGCACAGTGTAGTACATAGTATATGAGTGAGTTGCACTGAAAAACTTAGAATTTAAGAAACGCACAGTGTAGTACATAGTATATGAGTGAGTTGCACTGAAAAACTTAGAATATAAGAAACGCACAGTGTAGTACATAGTATATGAGTGAGTTGCACTGAAAAACTTAGAATATAAGAAACGCACAGTGTAGTACATAGTATATGAGTGAGTTGCACTGAAAAACTTAGAATATAAGAAACGCACAGTGTAGTACATAGTATATGAGTGAGTTGCACTGAAAAACTTAGAATATAAGAAACGCACAGTGTAGTACATAGTATATGAGTGAGTTGCACTGAAAAACTTAGAATTTAAGAAACGCACAGTGTAGTACATAGTATATGAGTGAGTTGCACTGAAAAACTTAGAATTTACTGAAAAACCCGCATTAGACGAAATGCACAGTGTAGTACATTGTATATGAGTGAGTTGCACTGAAAAACTTAGAATATAAGAAACGCACAGTGTAGTACATAGTATATGAGTGAGTTGCACTGAAAAACTTAGAATATAAGAAACGCACAGTGTAGTACATAGTATATGAGTGAGTTGCACTGAAAAACTTAGAATATAAGAAACGCACAGTGTAGTACATAGTATATGATTGAGTTGCACTGAAAAACTTAGAATTTACTGAAAAACCCGCATTACACGAAATGCACAGTGTAGTACATAGTATATGAGTGAGTTGCACTGAAAAACTTAGAATATAAGAAACGCACAGTGTAGTACATAGTATATGAGTGAGTTGCACTGAAAAACTTAGAATATAAGAAACGCACAGTGTAGTACATAGTATATGAGTGAGTTGCACTGAAAAACTTAGAATATAAGAAACGCACAGTGTAGTACATAGTATATGAGTGAGTTGCACTGAAAAACTTAGAATATAAGAAACGCACAGTGTAGTACATAGTATATGAGTGAGTTGCACTGAAAAACTTAGAATATAAGAAACGCACAGTGTAGTACATAGTATATGAGTGAGTTGCACTGAAAAACTTAGAATTTACTGAAAAAGCCGCATTACACGAAATGCACAGTGTAGTACATAGTATATGAGTGAGTTGCACTGAAAAACTTAGAATATAAGAAACGCACAGTGTAGTACATAGTATATGAGTGAGTTGCACTGAAAAACTTAGAATTTACTGAAAAACCCGCATTACACGAAATGCACAGTGTAGTACATAGTATATGAGTGAGTTGCACTGAAAAACTTAGAATATAAGAAACGCACAGTGTAGTACATAGTATATGAGTGAGTTGCACTGAAAAACTTAGAATTTAAGAAATGCACAGTGTAGTACATAGTATATGAGTGAGTTGCACTGAAAAACTTAGAATATAAGAAACGCACAGTGTAGTACATAGTATATGAGTGAGTTGCACTCAAAAACTTAGAATATAAGAAACGCACAGTGTAGTACATAGTATATGAGTGAGTTGCACTGAAAAACTTAGAATTTAAGAAACGCACAGTGTAGTACATAGTATATGAGTGAGTTGCACTGAAAAACTTAGAATATAAGAAACGCACAGTGTAGTATATAGTATATGAGTGAGTTGCACTGAAAAACTTAGAATATAAGAAACGCAAAGTGTAGTACATAGTATAAGAGTGAGTTGCACTAAAAAAATTAGAATATAAGAAACGCACATATAGTACATAGTATATGAATGAGTTGCACTGAAAAACTTAGAATTTACTGAAAAAATCGCATTACACGAAATGCACAGTGTAGTACATAGTATATGAGTGAGTTGCACTGAAAAACTTAGAAATAAGAAACGCACAGTGTAGTACATAGTATATGAGTGAGTTGCACTGAAAAACTTAGAATATAAGAAACGCACAGTGTAGTACATAGTATATGAGTGAGTTGCACTGAAAAACTTAGAATATAAGAAACGCACAGTGTAGTACATAGTATATGAGTGAGTTGCACTGAAAAACTTAGAATATAAGAAACGCACAGTGTAGTACATAGTATATGAGTGAGTTGCACTGAAAAACTTAGAATATAAGAAACGCACAGTGTAGTACATAGTATATGAGTGAGTTGCACTGAAAAACTTAGAATATAAGAAACGCACAGTGTAGTACATAGTATATGAGTGAGTTGCACTGAAAAACTTAGAATTTAAGAAACGCACAGTGTAGTACATAGTATATGAGTGAGTTGCACTGAAAAACTTAGAATATAAGAAACGCACAGTGTAGTACATAGTATATGAGCTAGTTGCACTGAAAAACTTAGAATATAAGAAACGCACAGTGTAGTACATAGTATATGAGTGAGTTGCCCTGAAAAACTTAGAATATAAGAAACGCACAGTGTAGTACATAGTATATGAGTGAGTTGCCCTGAAAAATTTAGAATATAAGAAACGCACAGTGTAGTACATAGTATATGAGTGAGTTGCACTGAAAAACTTAGAATTTACTGAAAAACCCGCATTACACGAAATGCACAGTGTAGTACATAGTATATGAGTGAGTGGCACTGAAAAACTTAGAATATAAGAAACGCACAGTGTAGTACATAGTATATGAGTGAGTTGCACTGAAAAACTTAGAATATAAGAAACGCACAGTGTAGTACATAGTATATGAGTGAGTTGCACTGAAAAACTTAGAATATAAGAAACGCACAGTGTAGTACATAGTATATGAGTGAGTTGCACTGAAAAACTTAGAATTTAAGAAACGCACAGTGCAGTACATAGTATATGAGTGAGTTGCACTGAAAAACTTAGAATATAAGAAACGCACAGTGTAGTACATAGTATATGAGTGAATTGCACTGAAAAACTTAGAATTTACTGAATAACCCGCATTAGACGAAATGCAGTGTAGTACATTGTATATGAGTGAGTTGCACTGAAAAACTTAGAATTTACTGAAAAACCCGCATTAGACGAAATGCACAGTGTAGTACATTATATGAGTGAGTTGCACTGAAAAACTTAGAATTTACTGAAAAACCCGCATTAGACGAAATGCACAGTGTAGTATATTGTATATGAGTGAGTTGCAGTGAAAAACTTAGAATTTACTGAAAAACCCGCATTAGACGAAATGCACAGTGTAGTACATTATATGAGTGAGTTGCACTGAAAAACTTAGAATTTACTGAAAAACCCGCATTAGACGAAATGCACAGTGTAGTATATTGTATATGAGTGAGTTGCAGTGAAAAACTTAGAATTTACTGAAAAACCCGCATTAGGCGAAATGCACAGTGTAGTACATTGTATATGAGTGAGTTGCACTGAAAAACTTAGAATTTACTGAAAAACCCGCATTAGACGAAATGCACAGTGTAGTACATTGTATATGAGTGAGTTGCACTGAAAAACTTAGAATTTACTGAAAAACCCGCATTAGACGAAATGCACTGTGTACTACATTGTATATGAGTGAGTTGCACTGAAAAACTTAGAATTTACTGAAAAACCCGCATTAGACGAAATGCACAGTGTAGTACATTGTATATGAGTGAGTTGCACTGAAAAACTTAGAATTTACTGAAAAACCCGCATTAGACGAAATGCACAGTGTAGTACATTGTATATGAGTGAGTTGCACTGAAAAACTTAGAATTTACTGAAAAACCTGCATTAGACGAAATGCACAGTGTAGTACATTGTATATGAGTGAGTTGCACTGAAAAACTTAGAATTTACTGAAAAACCCGCATTACACGAAATGCACAGTGTAGTACATAGTATATGAGTGAGTTGCACTGAAAAACTTAGAATATAAGAAACGCACAGTGTAGTACATAGTATATGAGTGAGTTGCACTGAAAAACTTAGAATTTACTGAAAAACCCGCATTACACGAAATGCACAGTGTAGTACATAGTATATGAGTGAGTTGCACTGAAAAACTTAGAATATAAGAAACGCACAGTGTAGTACATAGTATATGAGTGAGTTGCACTGAAAAACTTAGAATTTAAGAAACGCACAGTGTAGTACATAGTATATGAGTGAGTTGCACTGAAAAACTTAGAATATAAGAAACGCACAGTGTAGTATATAGTATATGAGTGAGTTGCACTCAAAAACTTAGAATATAAGAAACGCAAAGTGTAGTACATAGTATATGAGTGAGTTGCACTAAAAAAATTAGAATATAAGAAACGCACATATAGTACATAGTATATGAATGAGTTGCACTGAAAAACTTAGAATTTACTGAAAAAATCGCATTACACGAAATGCACAGTGTAGTACATAGTATATGAGTGAGTTGCACTGAAAAACTTAGAAATAAGAAACGCACAGTGTAGTACATAGTATATGAGTGAGTTGCACTGAAAAACTTAGAATATAAGAAACGCACAGTGTAGTACATAGTATATGAGTGAGTTGCACTGAAAAACTTAGAATATAAGAAACGCACAGTGTAGTACATAGTATATGAGTGAGTTGCACTGAAAAACTTAAAATATAAGAAACGCACAGTGTAGTACATAGTATATGAGTGAGTTGCACTGAAAAACTTAGAATATAAGAAACGCACAGTGTAGTACATAGTATATGAGTGA
This sequence comes from Mus caroli, assembly GCF_978045245.1. Taxonomy (NCBI): domain Eukaryota; kingdom Metazoa; phylum Chordata; class Mammalia; order Rodentia; family Muridae; genus Mus; species Mus caroli. Next base: position 4,113,547 of record NW_028227280.1, read on the forward strand.
GTTGCACTGAAAAACTTAGAATATAAGAAACGCACAGTGTAGTACATAGTATATGAGTGAGTTGCACTGAAAAACTTAGAATATAAGAAACGCACAGTGTAGTACATAGTATATGAGCGAGTTGCACTGAAAAACTTAGAATATAAGAAACGCACAGTGTAGTACATAGTATATGAGTGAGTTGCCCTGAAAAACTTAGAATATAAGAAACGCACAGTGTAGTACATAGTATATGAGTGAGTTGCCCTGAAAAATTTAGAATATAAGAAACGCACAGTGTAGTACATAGTATATGAGTGAGTTGCACTGAAAAACTTAGAATTTACTGAAAAACCCGCATTACACGAAATGCACAGTGTAGTACATAGTATATGAGTGAGTGGCACTGAAAAACTTAGAATATAAGAAACGCACAGTGTAGTACATAGTATATGAGTGAGTTGCACTGAAAAACTTAGAATATAAGAAACGCACAGTGTAGTACATAGTATATGAGTGAGTTGCACTGAAAAACTTAGAATAAAAGAAACGCACAGTGTAGTACATAGTATATGAGTGAGTTGCACTGAAAAACTTAGAATTTAAGAAACGCACAGTGCAGTACATAGTATATGAGTGAGTTGCACTGAAAAACAGAATATAAGAAACGCACAGTGTAGTACATAGTATATGAGTGAATTGCACTGAAAAACTTAGAATTTACTGAATAACCCGCATTAGACGAAATGCAGTGTAGTACATTGTATATGAGTGAGTTGCACTGAAAAACTTAGAATTTACTGAAAAACCCGCATTAGACGAAATGCACAGTGTAGTACATTATATGAGTGAGTTGCACTGAAAAACTTAGAATTTACTGAAAAACCCGCATTAGACGAAATGCACAGTGTAGTATATTGTATATGAGTGAGTTGCAGTGAAAAACTTAGAATTTACTGAAAAACCCGCATTAGACGAAATGCACAGTGTAGTACATTGTATATGAGTGAGTTGCACTGAAAAACTTAGAATTTACTGAAAAACCTGCATTAGACGAAATGCACAGTGTAGTACATTGTATGAGTGAGTTGCACTGAAAAACTTAGATATTACTGAAAAACCCGCATTAGGCGAAATGCACAGTCTAGTACATTGTATATGAGTGAGTTGCACTGAAAAACTTAGAATATAAGAAACGCACAGTGTAGTACATAGTATATGAGTGAGTTGCACTGAAAAACTTAGAATATAAGAAACGCACAGTGTAGTACATAGTATATGAGTGAGTTGCACTGAAAAACTTAGAATATAAGAAACGCACAGTGTAGTACATAGTATATGAGTGAGTTGCACTGAAAAACTTAGAATTTAAGAAACGCACAGTGTAGTACATAGTATATGAGTGAGTTGCACTGAAAAACTTAGAATTTACTGAAAAACCCGCATTAGACGAAATGCACAGTGTAGTACATTGTATATGAGTGAGTTGCACTGAAAAACTTAGAATTAACTGAAAAACCCGCATTAGACGAAATGCACAGTGTAGTACATTGTATATGAGTGAGTTGCACTGAAAAACTTAGAATTTACTGAAAAACCCGCATTAGAAGAAATGCACAGTGTAGTACATTGTATATGAGTGAGTTGCACTGAAAAACTTAGAATTAACTGAAAAACCCGCATTAGACGAAATGCACAGTGTAGTACATTGTATATGAGTGAGTTGCACTGAAAAACTTAGAATTTACTGAAAAACCCGCATTAGAAGAAATGCACAGTGTAGTACATTGTATATGAGTGAGTTGCACTGAAAAAATTAGAATTTACTGAAAAACCCGCATTAGACGAAATGCACAGTGTAGTACATTGTATATGAGTGAGTTGCACTGAAAAACTTAGAATTTACTGAAAAACCCGCATTAGACGAAATGCACAGTGTAGTACATTGTATATGAGTGAGTTGCACTGAAAAACTTAGAATTTACTGAAAAACCCGCATTAGACGAAATGCACAGTGTAGTACATTGTATATGAGTGAGTTGCACTGAAAAACTTAGAATTTACTGAAAAACCCGCATTAGACGAAATGCACAGTGTAGTACATTGTATATGAGTGAGTTGCACTGAAAAACTTAGAATTTACTGAAAAACCCGCATTAGAGGAAATGCACAGTGTAGTACATAGTATATGAGTGAGTTGCACTGAAAAACTTAGAATTTACTGAAAAACCCGCATTAGACGAAATGCACAGTGTAGTACATAGTATATGAGTGAGTTGCACTGAAAAACTTAGAATATAAGAAACGCACAGTGTAGTACATAGTATATGAGTGAGTTGCACTGAAAAACTTAGAATTTAAGAAACGCACAGTGTAGTACATAGTATATGAGTGAGTTGCACTGAAAAACTTAGAATATAAGAAACGCACAGTGTAGTACATAGTATATGAGTGAGTTGCACTGAAAAACTTAGAATATAAGAAACGCACAGTGTAGTACATAGTATATGAGTGAGTTGCACTGAAAAACTTAGAATATAAGAAACGCACAGTGTAGTACATAGTATATGATTGAGTTGCACTGAAAAACTTAGAATTTACTGAAAAACCCGCATTACACGAAATGCACAGTGTAGTACATAGTATATGAGTGAGTTGCACTGAAAAACTTAGAATATAAGAACGCACAGTGTAGTACATAGTATATGAGTGAGTTGCACTGAAAAACTTAGAATATAAGAAACGCACAGTGTAGTACATAGTATATGAGTGAGTTGCACTGAAAAACTTAGAATATAAGAAACGCACAGTGTAGTACATAGTATATGAGTGAGTTGCACTGAAAAACTTAGAATTTAAGAAACGCACAGTGTAGTACATAGTATATGAGTGAGTTGCACTGAAAAACTTAGAATTTACTGAAAAACCCGCATTAGACGAAATGCACAGTGTAGTACATTGTATATGAGTGAGTTGCACTGAAAAACTTAGAATTTACTGAAAAACCCGCATTAGACGAAATGCACAGTGTAGTACATATTATATGAGTGAGTTGCACTGAAAAACTTAGAATTTACTGAAAAACCCGCATTAGACGAAATGCACAGTGTAGTACATTGTATATGAGTGAGTTGCACTGAAAAACTTAGAATTTACTGAAAAACCCGCATTAGACGAAATGCACTGTGTACTACATTGTATATGAGTGAGTTGCACTGAAAAACTTAGAATTTACTGAAAAACCCGCATTAGACAAAATGCACAGTGTAGTACATTGTATATGAGTGAGTTGCACTGAAAAACTTAGAATTTACTGAAAAACCCGCATTAGACGAAATGCACAGTGTAGTACATTGTATATGAGTGAGTTGCACTGAAAAACTTAGAATTTACTGAAAAACCTGCATTAGACGAAATGCACAGTGTAGTACATTGTATATGAGTGAGTTGCACTGAAAAACTTAGAATTTACTGAAAAACCCGCATTAGACGAAATGCACAGTGTAGTACATAGTATATGAGTGAGTTACACTGAAAAACTTAGAATTTACTGAAAAACCCGCATTAGACGAAATGCACAGTGTAGTACATTGTATATGAGTGAGTTGCACTGAAAAACTTAGAATTTACTGAAAAACCCGCATTAGACGAAATGCACAGTGTAGTACATTGTATATGAGTGAGTTGCACTGAAAAACTTAGAATTTACTGAAAAACCCGCATTAGACGAAATGCACAGTGTAGTACATTGTATATGAGTGAGTTGCACTGAAAAACTTAGAATATAAGAAACGCACAGTGTAGTACATAGTATATGAGTGAGTTGCACTGAAAAACTTAGAATATAAGAAACGCACAGTGTAGTACATAGTATATGAGTGAGTTGCACTGAAAAACTTAGAATATAAGAAACGCACAGTGTAGTACATAGTATATGAGTGAGTTGCACTGAAAAACTTAGAATATAAGAAACGCACAGTGTAGTACATAGTATATGAGTGAGTTGCACTGAAAAACTTAGAATATAAGAAACGCACAGTGTAGTACATAGTATATGAGTGAGTTGCACTGAAAAACTTAGAATTTAAGAAACGCACAGTGTAGTACATAGTATATGAGTGAGTTGCACTGAAAAACTTAGAATATAAGAAACGCACAGTGTAGTACATAGTATATGAGCGAGTTGCACTGAAAAACTTAGAATATAAGAAACGCACAGTGTAGTACATAGTATATGAGTGAGTTGCCCTGAAAAACTTAGAATATAAGAAACGCACAGTGTAGTACATAGTATATGAGTGAGTTGCCCTGAAAAATTTAGAATATAAGAAACGCACAGTGTAGTACATAGTATATGAGTGAGTTGCACTGAAAAACTTAGAATTTACTGAAAAACCCGCATTACACGAAATGCACAGTGTAGTACATAGTATATGAGTGAGTGGCACTGAAAAACTTAGAATATAAGAAACGCACAGTGTAGTACATAGTATATGAGTGAGTTGCACTGAAAAACTTAGAATATAAGAAACGCACAGTGTAGTACATAGTATATGAGTGAGTTGCACTGAAAAACTTAGAATATAAGAAACGCACAGTGTAGTACATAGTATATGAGTGAGTTGCACTGAAAAACTTAGAATTTAAGAAACGCACAGTGCAGTACATAGTATATGAGTGAGTTGCACTGAAAAACTTAGAATATAAGAAACGCACAGTGTAGTACATAGTATATGAGTGAATTGCACTGAAAAACTTAGAATTTACTGAATAACCCGCATTAGACGAAATGCAGTGTAGTACATTGTATATGAGTGAGTTGCACTGAAAAACTTAGAATTTACTGAAAAACCCGCATTAGACGAAATGCACAGTGTAGTACATTATATGAGTGAGTTGCACTGAAAAACTTAGAATTTACTGAAAAACCCGCATTAGACGAAATGCACAGTGTAGTATATTGTATATGAGTGAGTTGCAGTGAAAAACTTAGAATTTACAGAAAAACCCGCATTAGACGAAATGCACAGTGTAGTACATTGTATATGAGTGAGTTGCACTGAAAAACTTAGAATTTACTGAAAAACCCGCATTAGACGAAATGCACAGTGTAGTACATTGTATGAGTGAGTTGCACTGAAAAACTTAGATATTACTGAAAAACCCGCATTAGGCGAAATGCACAGTGTAGTACATTGTATATGAGTGAGTTGCACTGAAAAACTTAGAATATAAGAAACGCACAGTGTAGTACATAGTATATGAGTGAGTTGCACTGAAAAACTTAGAATATAAGAAACGCACAGTGTAGTACATAGTATATGAGTGAGTTGCACTGAAAAACTTAGAATATAAGAAACGCACAGTGTAGTACATAGTATATGAGTGAGTTGCACTGAAAAACTTAGAATTTAAGAAACGCACAGTGTAGTACATAGTATATGAGTGAGTTGCACTGAAAAACTTAGAATTTACTGAAAAACCCGCATTAGACGAAATGCACAGTGTAGTACATTGTATATGAGTGAGTTGCACTGAAAAACTTAGAATTAACTGAAAAACCCGCATTAGACGAAATGCACAGTGTAGTACATTGTATATGAGTGAGTTGCACTGAAAAACTTAGAATTTACTGAAAAACCCGCATTAGACGAAATGCACAGTGTAGTACATTGTATATGAGTGAGTTGCACTGAAAAACTTAGAATTTACTGAAAAACCCGCATTAGAAGAAATGCACAGTGTAGTACATTGTATATGAGTGAGTTGCACTGAAAAAATTAGAATTTACTGAAAAACCCGCATTAGACGAAATGCACAGTGTAGTACATTGTATATGAGTGAGTTGCACTGAAAAACTTAGAATTTACTGAAAAACCCGCATTAGACGAAATGCACAGTGTAGTACATTGTATATGAGTGAGTTGCACTGAAAAACTTAGAATTTACTGAAAAACCCGCATTAGACGAAATGCACAGTGTAGTACATTGTATATGAGTGAGTTGCACTGAAAAACTTAGAATTTACTGAAAAACCCGCATTAGACGAAATGCACAGTGTAGTACATTGTATATGAGTGAGTTGCACTGAAAAACTTAGAATTTACTGAAAAACCCGCATTAGACGAAATGCACAGTGTAGTACATAGTATATGAGTGAGTTGCACTGAAAAACTTAGAATTTACTGAAAAACCCGCATTAGACGAAATGCACAGTGTAGTACATAGTATATGAGTGAGTTGCACTGAAAAACTTAGAATATAAGAAACGCACAGTGTAGTACATAGTATATGAGTGAGTTGCACTGAAAAACTTAGAATTTAAGAAACGCACAGTGTAGTACATAGTATATGAGTGAGTTGCACTGAAAAACTTAGAATATAAGAAACGCACAGTGTAGTACATAGTATATGAGTGAGTTGCACTGAAAAACTTAGAATATAAGAAACGCACAGTGTAGTACATAGTATATGAGTGAGTTGCACTGAAAAACTTAGAATATAAGAAACGCACAGTGTAGTACATAGTATATGAGTGAGTTGCACTGAAAAACTTAGAATATAAGAAACGCACAGTGTAGTACATAGTATATGAGTGAGTTGCACTGAAAAACTTAGAATTTAAGAAACGCACAGTGTAGTACATAGTATATGAGTGAGTTGCACTGAAAAACTTAGAATTTACTGAAAAACCCGTATTAGACGAAATGCACAGTGTAGTACATTGTATATGAGTGAGTTGCACTGAAAAACTTAGAATATAAGAAACGCACAGTGTAGTACATAGTATATGAGTGAGTTGCACTGAAAAACTTAGAATATAAGAAACGCACAGTGTAGTACATAGTATATGAGTGAGTTGCACTGAAAAACTTAGAATATAAGAAACGCACAGTGTAGTACATAGTATATGAGTGAGTTGCACTGAAAAACTTAGAATTTACTGAAAAACCCGCATTACACGAAATGCACAGTGTAGTACATAGTATATGAGTGAGTTGCACTGAAAAACTTAGAATATAAGAAACGCACAGTGTAGTACATAGTATATGAGTGAGTTGCACTGAAAAACTTAGAATATAAGAAACGCACAGTGTAGTACATAGTATATGAGTGAGTTGCACTGAAAAACTTAGAATATAAGAAACGCACAGTGTAGTACATAGTATATGAGTGAGTTGCACTGAAAAACTTAGAATTTAAGAAACGCACAGTGTAGTACATAGTATATGAGTGAGTTGCACTGAAAAACTTAGAATTTACTGAAAAACCCGCATTAGACGAAATGCACAGTGTAGTACATTGTATATGAGTGAGTTGCACTGAAAAACTTAGAATTTACTGAAAAACCCGCATTAGACGAAATGCACAGTGTAGTACATAGTATATGAGTGAGTTGCACTGAAAAACTTAGAATTTACTGAAAAACCCGCATTAGACGAAATGCACAGTGTAGTACATAGTATATGAGTGAGTTGCACTGAAAAACTTAGAATATAAGAAACGCACAGTGTAGTACATAGTATATGAGTGAGTTGCACTGAAAAACTTAGAATTTAAGAAACGCACAGTGTAGTACATAGTATATGAGTGAGTTGCACTGAAAAACTTAGAATATAAGAAACGCACAGTGTAGTACATAGTATATGAGTGAGTTGCACTGAAAAACTTAGAATATAAGAAACGCACAGTGTAGTACATAGTATATGAGTGAGTTGCACTGAAAAACTTAGAATATAAGAAACGCACAGTGTAGTACATAGTATATGAGTGAGTTGCACTGAAAAACTTAGAATATAAGAAACGCACAGTGTAGTACATAGTATATGAGTGAGTTGCACTGAAAAACTTAGAATTTAAGAAACGCACAGTGTAGTACATAGTATATGAGTGAGTTGCACTGAAAAACTTAGAATTTACTGAAAAACCCGTATTAGACGAAATGCACAGTGTAGTACATTGTATATGAGTGAGTTGCACTGAAAAACTTAGAATATAAGAAACGCACAGTGTAGTACATAGTATATGAGTGAGTTGCACTGAAAAACTTAGAATATAAGAAACGCACAGTGTAGTACATAGTATATGAGTGAGTTGCACTGAAAAACTTAGAATATAAGAAACGCACAGTGTAGTACATAGTATATGAGTGAGTTGCACTGAAAAACTTAGAATTTACTGAAAAACCCGCATTACACGAAATGCACAGTGTAGTACATAGTATATGAGTGAGTTGCACTGAAAAACTTAGAATATAAGAAACGCACAGTGTAGTACATAGTATATGAGTGAGTTGCACTGAAAAACTTAGAATATAAGAAACGCACAGTGTAGTACATAGTATATGAGTGAGTTGCACTGAAAAACTTAGAATATAAGAAACGCACAGTGTAGTACATAGTATATGAGTGAGTTGCACTGAAAAACTTAGAATTTACTGAAAAACCCGCATTACACGAAATGCACAGTGTAGTACATAGTATATGAGTGAGTTGCACTGAAAAACTTAGAATATAAGAAACGCACAGTGTAGTACATAGTATATGAGTGAGTTGCACTGAAAAACTTAGAATATAAGAAACGCACAGTGTAGTACATAGTATATGAGTGAGTTGCACTGAAAAACTTAGAATATAAGAAACGCACAGTGTAGTACATAGTATATGAGTGAGTTGCACTGAAAAACTTAGAATTTAAGAAACGCACAGTGTAGTACATAGTATATGAGTGAGTTGCACTGAAAAACTTAGAATTTACTGAAAAACCCGCATTAGACGAAATGCACAGTGTAGTACATTGTATATGAGTGAGTTGCACTGAAAAACTTAGAATTTACTGAAAAAACCCGCATTAGACGAAATGCACAGTGTAGTACATAGTATATGAGTGAGTTGCACTGAAAAACTTAGAATTTACTGAAAAACCCGCATTAGACGAAATGCACAGTGTAGTACATAGTATATGAGTGAGTTGCACTGAAAAACTTAGAATATAAGAAACGCACAGTGTAGTACATAGTATATGAGTGAGTTGCACTGAAAAACTTAGAATTTAAGAAACGCACAGTGTAGTACATAGTATATGAGTGAGTTGCACTGAAAAACTTAGAATATAAGAAACGCACAGTGTAGTACATAGTATATGAGTGAGTTGCACTGAAAAACTTAGAATATAAGAAACGCACAGTGTAGTACATAGTATATGAGTGAGTTGCACTGAAAAACTTAGAATATAAGAAACGCACAGTGTAGTACATAGTATATGAGTGAGTTGCACTGAAAAACTTAGAATATAAGAAACGCACAGTGTAGTACATAGTATATGAGTGAGTTGCACTGAAAAACTTAGAATTTAAGAAACGCACAGTGTAGTACATAGTATATGAGTGAGTTGCACTGAAAAACTTAGAATTTACTGAAAAACCCGTATTAGACGAAATGCACAGTGTAGTACATTGTATATGAGTGAGTTGCACTGAAAAACTTAGAATATAAGAAACGCACAGTGTAGTACATAGTATATGAGTGAGTTGCACTGAAAAACTTAGAATATAAGAAACGCACAGTGTAGTACATAGTATATGAGTGAGTTGCACTGAAAAACTTAGAATATAAGAAACGCACAGTGTAGTACATAGTATATGAGTGAGTTGCACTGAAAAACTTAGAATTTACTGAAAAACCCGCATTACACGAAATGCACAGTGTAGTACATAGTATATGAGTGAGTTGCACTGAAAAACTTAGAATATAAGAAACGCACAGTGTAGTACATAGTATATGAGTGAGTTGCACTGAAAAACTTAGAATATAAGAAACGCACAGTGTAGTACATAGTATATGAGTGAGTTGCACTGAAAAACTTAGAATATAAGAAACGCACAGTGTAGTACATAGTATATGAGTGAGTTGCACTGAAAAACTTAGAATTTAAGAAACGCACAGTGTAGTACATAGTATATGAGTGAGTTGCACTGAAAAACTTAGAATTTACTGAAAAACCCGCATTAGACGAAATGCACAGTGTAGTACATTGTATATGAGTGAGTTGCACTGAAAAACTTAGAATTTACTGAAAAACCCGCATTAGACGAAATGCACAGTGTAGTACATAGTATATGAGTGAGTTGCACTGAAAAACTTAGAATTTACTGAAAAACCCGCATTAGACGAAATGCACAGTGTAGTACATTGTATATGAGTGAGTTGCACTGAAAAACTTAGAATTTACTGAAAAACCCGCATTAGACGAAATGCACTGTGTACTACATTGTATATGAGTGAGTTGCACTGAAAAACTTAGAATTTACTGAAAAACCCGCATTAGACGAAATGCACAGTGTAGTACATTGTATATGAGTGAGTTGCACTGAAAAACTTAGAATTTACTGAAAAACCCGCATTAGACGAAATGCACAGTGTAGTACATTGTATATGAGTGAGTTGCACTGAAAAACTTAGAATTTACTGAAAAACCTGCATTAGACGAAATGCACAGTGTAGTACATTGTATATGAGTGAGTTGCACTGAAAAACTTAGAATTTACTGAAAAACCCGCATTAGACGAAATGCACAGTGTAGTACATAGTATATGAGTGAGTTACACTGAAAAACTTAGAATTTACTGAAAAACCCGCATTAGACGAAATGCACAGTGTAGTACATTGTATATGAGTGAGTTGCACTGAAAAACTTAGAATTTACTGAAAAACCCGCATTAGACGAAATGCACAGTGTAGTACATAGTATATGAGCGAGTTGCACTGAAAAACTTAGAATATAAGAAACGCACAGTGTAGTACATAGTATATGAGTGAGTTGCCCTGAAAAACTT